>NC_053457.1:22705259-23017628 GCF_015227805.2 Hirundo rustica
GGGACCGAACAGCGAAGGTGAGCAGGGAATGTTTCAGCAGGTGCTGCTGTAGAGGTGACTTCAGAGGTCTTGTGCCATGGATATTTAAGTGTCGGCAGAACTGTTGTGAGCCCTGCACTCCTTGTGGGAGGAATGCTGATTATCTTGGCTCCTGCCTCTGAAAAGATGCTTGCTCTGCCAGGCTTGTTAGAAAGGGATTTGGCAGTAATTTACAGCATCAGCTGCTGGCTTAAACTTGGAAGTGCAGAAGGCAGCAGCTAATATTTTGCTTCTTTCCCTGTACATCTCTACACTGTAGTGGAGATGCATGCCAGTTAGTGTCAAATTTGCTGTATGAGTCTCAAACCCATCCTTGTTTTGTGATTTAACATTGCAATGTGGTTTAACATGTTCTCTGTTATATATTCAATCTCTGTAAGGATAGGATGATGTATTTTCCAAATCTATGGTTATTTACTAATTTCATTGTTTATTTATTTGTGTGTGGAGGTTTTGTTGTTGTTGTTGTTTTTTGGTTGTTTTTTTTTTTTTTTTCCCCTATTGGTTCTTGGTTTGCAAACCAGGAATGAAGTTAGACTATAAGTACTGTTAGCTCCCATTTTTTACTTCGAGCTGGCATCAGTGGGTCCTGTCACGTAATTTTTGACTATTTCTTTTTGGTGCGGGATCTTGTTGATTTTTGTCCTTCTGGATCTGGTTGGCAATGCTTTGTTGCAATGTGTGGACCTGGAGAGTTGTTCTTCTGAGCTGTAATCAGCTCTGTGTGATCAGTTTAGGAAGCTCTACACAGATGTTTCACGCTTATCCTGCTAGCATGATGCAGTACCTGTAGTATCTTCACAACCACTTGTTCCATTGTTGGAAGTGGTTGCTGTATGTTGAATGTTGTATGTTGGCTTTTGCTCTGGGTAGGCTGATAGAGACTCTTGCTCCCTGGTTTATATCATAGAGGTAAGAGGAAAACCAGTTAATTCCTGTTTTTCAAGAGGGGAAGTTGAAGCAAGGAATGACTTAAATTCTCTTTCAAAGTTTTATAGGAAGTGTGTGATGCAGCGTGACCCAATTTATTTTTGTTGGTCCCTCTGTACGGTTGTACTCCTGAGTAAAATGGCTTCCAAGTAAAGCGAGCAATGTTCAGATGCAAAAGGCAGTTTTGGGGTTGCTGTTTGCCTCCTGGGAGCAAGACCTTGATGCTGCTTTGTCTCACACTTTAGTGGTGCTGCTCCTGTCTGGTCTGTGGATCCTCTTTTCTGGGAGAGTGCCTTCTTGCTGCTTCTCTGACAGCTGGAGGACAGACATCCCCGACCTTGGGAACAAATTCCTGAAGCCCAGAGGGGAATTTCAAGCTGTTTTTCTTAGAGCTAGTGTGAGATCTTGCCCACCCAGTTCTCCCCACAGTATATACTCTGGGGATGTTCACCTCTTATTTTTTATTATCTCTTTTGTAGGCTGTCTTGTTTGCGAGAATGAGACTCTTGGAGGGTGGAAGGGAATCCCTACCAACCTTTTAAAGGGGCTCTAAGTGTCTAAGCTATTGAGGGCTCTGCTGAGTGTTGATTAGGACTAAGCCCTGAAGAGCTGCTAATGTACATTCCTGTGTGATAGGCAGCAGATAGTGTGCTCTGAGCAATATTTTTAACCTGTAGGAGATAGGGATGCCTTACAGGAGTTAAGCTTTTCTGCTGCTTTTGCTGACACTAGGTGCTAAATTCCCTGCTGACAAGAATAGCCTGCAATCCTGGGCATTATCAACAAACAAACAAATAGGGCACTCCGTGCTTTGAAGTCTTGAAGCAAAACATTGGGGGTTGGTTACAGACAGCTGGGGGGGCCTTGGGTCCTGTGGGCCAGGAATGATGGCAAGGTGGAGAAAATGCGGGCCACTGGCAGAGGCCCCAGCAAGAATTTTGGGGCCTTTATTAGGGCCCAGAAACAAAGGGGTGAACTGGTGGAGGGAGATGTGCATGTTTGCACTGTTGGGGGAGGGAAGGAATTCTCTCATACTGTCAGTGAGCAAGGGCAGCCAATTTGAAAACAGCCTGGGGTACACTTGAAACTTGGTCTTAATCGGGATCTTATAAAAGAAGATTATTTTACAGGCTGGCAAATTATTAACTTTGTAGTTAATATTAATGGAAAATTTTCAGGGATGCTTCTAAGACATTCCACACTGTTCAAGAGAACGGATTTGAACAAATCCTAGTTGTCATTTATTTAACTACAGAAGATGAGGATTTTGTGTTGAGAGCTGCCCTTAGAGAGCAAGTGGTGATGGGAGTGCTCTCTCTTTTACCAGTGAGGTGGAAAGACATATTTATGAGCTGATTCTTTGTGTGACTTCAAGTGCTTGTTTCTGCCAGCAACTGAAGGCTCTGCTCCCCCAAAATAAGTAATTGGAATTCAGGGAGAGGGTCACCGGGAAAGTAAGCATCGCAGTTTGGGCAGCTCTTCAGACACAACATTAGCAGCATGCATCCTTCCTTCTGCAATTTTGGGTGATGTGGCATAACATGCATCTCTCTCTTTAGGTTTGGTCCCTGTCCACGGGCAGAGTTGGTCAGTGTCTACATACAGTGCAGACAGAGGATCGAGTGTGGTCCATTGCTATCAGCCCATTATTAAGGTAACAGATCTCTTTATTCCCAGTTTTCAGCAGAGAGAAGTAAAGGAGTTGGATAGGCTGTGTGCCCACAAATCTTTCTGAGGCACCAGTGTGACAGTTCAGGGACTTGATTTGTGTGGAGGCTGATCAGGTGCTTGTGCCTGCAGCAGGAGCTCAGGGAAGAGCATGTGGTCTTTATTTCCTGTACCAGTGGAGTGATCCCCTCATAAAGAGGCTGTGAAAGTGGCCCTGGGTTCTTCTTAGTGCCTCATGTGGGACCTGTTCGTTCTTTCTTGACGAAGGAACACTGACTTGCTGATTAGAAATAGTGAGCTGGATCCTCTTGAGATTTTCTGTGCTGGAAAGATGCCAACTTGTATTCTCATTCTCTGGCAGAAGAGATGCTGAGCAAAAAGGTCCCTTCGTGAGAGCTGCATGCAGTGGTTAGAACTCAGTTTTTTTGAGTATGTTGAACTGGCAAAGATGGAGTTCAGGGATGTGGTTTTCCAGCCTCTGTTGCCTGTATCTCTGTGCTTCTAGTGCAGGCATGATGCTACAAGTGCAGCTTCAGCATGGGAGACAAGTGCAACACATGTAAGTGTCTCCCAGGGTGTTCTTTGAAGTGCTGCTGTTCTGGAGGAAGTGAAAACCTGAGAAACTCTCACTGTTAAAATCTTACACAAACCAGCAATGATCTGGCTCTTTAGTTCCCTGTTAAACTGGTCTGCATCCAAGAGAGTTTCTTCCTCAGCATACCTCAAGGAGGAGGGGAGGTACAGCTGCTGTTGCTGATCACGTGATGTCTGCAACAACTGAATTTTAGGCTTGTGTAAAACCAAAATGCTGTCCACAACTGCTGTCCTTGTTAGATTTCCAAGTTTGTTTTGCAATCAGCAGAAACTTAGTGGTACAGAACTAATGGCTTTATCAGGGAAATGACACTCCAGGCTTGCTATGATTTTGCTGTTACCTTGTTCTTTTGCTCCAAGTGTTTGAGACAGTTAGTGTTTTTGAAGAAGTGCCACGTGCATTAGTGCCACTGCAAGATGTAAGATAGAAGCCGTTTGCTGTCTTCTGTGCTGCAAGGGTCCCTTTCCTGGCAGACAGGCTCTGGCTCGGACACTGTGGCTGGTTAGAGGCCAGTGGCATTCTGCTTCCTGCTCCTAAGTGATGACCTAGTGGCGTGGCCTCTTGTCAGGGCAGTGTTCCTCTCCTTGGTGTGCATGCTTGTGCACACTGTCTGTCACAATATTTACCCTCAGTCTCCCCACCCACCCTGCAGGGTGATAAATTGGAGGTGGTGGGCTTCAGTTGTGCACTCTCATTTTTTTATGAGACTGTGGACTGTACCAGCCTCTCCCACCAGCCCACCCTTCTTCACCCCCCCTTACCCCTCCATATTTTAGGGAGGGGGTGTGGAGAATTAGAGCCAATTAGCCACGTCATTAATTCTTCAATTTGACGGCTGATATAGCAGGGCCTGAAACACGCTGCTGACCTCGTATAATGGGAACCCTGCTCCTTAACATATTGACGATGGGAGAAGTTAATTAAAATTCCACAGAGAGAAGGTGTCGGCTAACCTATAAACCTGTCGCTTCTCAGAACAAATCGCAGCCATCCTAGAAGAGAGAGAGGATCAGAGCAGGAGGGCATGTGGTGGGGGTGGGCCAGGGCAAGGGGCAGGGGAGATGAATTTTTCACTAACAGGTTTTATTACTTGCTGTCTAATGAGGGTGAGTATCAAAAAGATAATATCTGGTTTCTAGGAAAGTCTGCTTTGGGGAGCTCTGTGGTGTCTGCTTTATTTGCAAGAGCCCACATTTCACCCATATGCAATCCCTGTGCACTTTTGTGTCTACAGCTTTTCCTCCCTCGCAGTCCCCATCCTTCTAGCCAGAGCTTGGATACATTTGTTCCCCAGTGAGGCTGAACATGGCCTATAACCTCCACTTCCTCCTAAACATTTAACATGACCTTCTGATTCTCCCTTCTCAGTTGTGCTGATGTAAACTGACATCTCCTCCGTAAGGACAGGTAGTTCTACTGGTGTAGAACTGCTGGAGAATCAGGCTCCAACCACCTAAGTATTTTGGCCCATTGCTGCTAAGAAATGGCAGCTGTCTCTGCTGTGGATGCACAGAGCTCAAAGCAGTTGTGTGCAATGGGGTAGGAGTAAGGAAAGCTCCTCCAACTCCAGCCATTCAAAATTGCTTCGGAGAGGCTGTAGTTTCCTGACTTGGAAGTTTGCCAGGACTAAGACTCTCTAGAGTAGTCACCGTGATATTCTTACTGAACTTCAGCTGTTCATGGGCTGAAACTTTTTGTCTTTTCAGTGATATCTTCCTCTGTGTGAAGCCTCTTACAAAGTATCCCATGTGTTCCTGACCCACAGCTGAGTTTTCTGCTGTGCCTGCTGTAGTCCTGCACTGCTGGACTGCTACTCTAGAGGACAGTGCCTGTACACTCAAGCTAAATGTTAGAGACTTGTGCTCTTAGAGCACAGGTCCTCTGGTTTCAGGCTTTTTTCCTTAGGTATTCTGCTTTAATTTGTCCATAGTATCCCTGTGGCACTACAGAGATCATCCTGTAGATGGGCAGACCTAGGGGGAGGAGGCTTCCTTGTTCTTTGCGTAATGGTGCTATTCTGGAGGTTTTTAGGGTCTGCAAACAGAATGATTCCTATAAGGGAGATTAAGTAAAAGAAAATGTATTAAAAGGATACCAAGAATATTGGATCATCTCTTCATACTGGGCAGGAGAAAACGGTGCTTAGTCCTTTATATAACCTTTTCAGCTGGGGAAGTGTCTTGACATCCATGTGTGGTGTTGGAGCTTCATTGCTTTGGGGATCCCTAACAGTGCCCTACAGGGTAATGGGGGTGGGAGGATGTTGTGTTTCTGGATTTTCAGCTAGTCTGCAACGTTATGCTGGTCAGTGTGCTTTGGATAGCAGGTCACAACATTGCATGTCACATAAGTGACTAGAGAAGATACTGAGTGTTCTTAAAGTAGGATGCTTAAAATAAGGGTACGTCAGCTTCCTTCAGCCACTGGTTCAATTGATCCCCAAAGCTGTCCTTCTCCATGGATTAGTGAAATGCTTAACTCTGCTACATACCCTAAACTATGTTTCTTAACTGCTCATAATCCTCTTCCCCCCCACAAAGTTCATTTGCCATTTGAACTCTGCACCACGCAGATGTTAAACTTTCATTTACTGGTGCTTACTGCAGTGACTTATGTGTCCTCAGGGACCAGGGCAAGCTTGAGTGCAGTGGACCGATTCAAATGTACAAAGTGAGGCAAACTCAGGAGTTTCTGGTAGGGCAGTGGCACCTTCATGCTTTGTGGCTCCCTGAGGTGGCAGTGGCCAGGGAAGAGAAGGGAGCAGTGTACGATGTAAACCGGAGGGGAAAGAAAAAGACTTTCATGTTAAGTTCATTATTAATCTTGGATCCAGATTTCTTTTTGCATTGAATTTAAAAAAATGCTCAGATCTAAGCTAACTTCTGCCAGGTCTGGCCACTGGTATTTGCTCTTTTCATTTTGAAATATTTAAATATTTATCATGAGTTGTACTCAAAGTGTGTCAGATTTTTGAAGCAAGCAAAGAGAAGACAGAGGCACACAAATGGTTTCCAATGTGCAACTGTAGATGAGCTGCAGGATGCCAGGTTTCAGCTGTAGATAGAGAGCTAGGAAACCCTAGGTACATTTTGGGGCAATCATAAAGTGCCTTACTGTGACAGAAACACAGTCTCTTCTTTTCTGACTGTGGCATCAGTCTGCTGCAATAGATGACTTCTCCTCATGGGTGTTGCCTTGGTGAAATGCAGGTTAATTGCAGAGAGAAGGAAAGTTTGTACTGAAGACTAGCTTAATCTAAAGGAAAAGAAGTACTTATATGAGCAGCTGAATTTGAAACGTCAGGCTGGCTCTCCTGTTTATGCAGTGTTGTAATTGAGACCCAATTCCTCTATTTGAACATGCTGATTTTCACCTAATTGCCTCTCCCATGGATTATTATGAGGAAGTAATATCTGAGGAGATGTCTGCTTCTACGGACAACCTCAGGCAAATTGTAAAACGTACCCCAAACTCATTGGGGAAAGGAAGGAAGAGAAAGGTTACAGACAGGCAACTTTGCTGAATGGGCCCCACTTCCATTGGGAGCGATCAAAATGATTAATCTTGAGGGCTTGTTTTTAATGGTTATATTGAAACTTCTTGTGAAAGTGTAACAATCTGATCTTGGGGATTGCCTTAGAGCAAAACAACCCACTTGAATCAGAGCAACTTTGCAGTGGTTTTAACTGTGCAATTGAAGCCCTAATGTGTAGAAGTTAAAATGTCGGATAATATTCCCTTGTCCTCATTTCTTAATTTGATTTTATCAGCAGATTTCCCCTACTGTATATCAAGATGAGCTGTTGGCTGTAGTGTGCTCTGCTTTGACCTAGCTTTGTGCAGTTAACCTCTGTGAGTCTGCTAGGACTTGGGAGAAGTAACTGAGTTTTGTTCAGGTTTGTGCATTGCCAGCAAAACAGCCGGCAGCAGTAGTCCTTGGGGATCTTTGTAGAGCCTGGTTGGTTTGAATAATTGAGAGGGGACTCTGACCTGCAGCTGTTTCTTAAGCAGGGCAGGAAGAACCTTCTCAACTGTGAGATCCCAGAGTGGACATGCAGAATTAGTGGTGGCATTAACTGCCATCTTTTACTGACCTCAGAGGGTGATCTGGATGTGGGTTTCTAGGTACATGCAATAGTCATAACTGGCTTGGTGCTCTTTCATCCTAAAGCTGAAGAGCAGGAAATGAGTATCAGTTTCTGCCCTCTGGAGCTAAAATGACACCTGTGTCTTATGCATTTGCCCTGACTGTTCCCTTGATGTTGGGAGGAAGAAGACTTTGTTTTACCTTCTTTAATTGTCTGAAAATAACTCTATTTGGTCTTCTTCAGGTGGGTGAACACATGAACATGCATGTCCCTTTTCCCTCTCCTCTAGAAACAAACATGCAAGCATTTCTATAGATTGAGAAACTGCAGCTCACCTTTCTTCACTTCAGTGTCTTTCTTTTGCCCTCTAAAGTTCACGTGATTGATGACTTCCTCCCTCTTTGTCACTTCTGGCCAATACTCTTATCTATATATTTTCTGTGACTGTGTGAATTGCCTCGCTAGTGGTAGCGGGCAGGTGAGCAGGTTTTGGGAGGCAGTAGCTGACTGAGTTGGAACGCAGACATCTGTTTCTAATCATGTTGAGCTGTGTTGCATATTGAATTTTTTTTTTTCCTCCCCCTGCAGTTTTTTATCATTTTTCCTTTTGCTTGAAGGGAAAGTCTGTCTCAGAAAGCTTGGAGGAAGCATCTTTCTTGTGCTGCATAGTTTGCGCAGGAGAATCCATGACTGTTTAATCGATGTGACAGAAGAAATTTAGTTGAGGGGGCTGGCAACCTTATGGTTTGAGGTTTCCATTTCCAGTTTGTGATTGTTTTCTCTTTGCTTTTTAAGTTCGCAGGGGGAGAAGGTAACTTCACCAGACCTTGGCTGCTGTTTACCTTTGCTCGGTTGTGCAGTGTGCCTTTGTTTTTCCACCTTTGATCAGTGTCCTGCCAACAGATAATTTAGCAATTGCATCCTAGGGTGGAAGTGTGGAGTTAATGTTAAAATTAGGGGTTTTTTTCCTTTCCTTACTTCTGTGGCTGATGGAGCAGAGAAGAGGAGAGGGGAGGTGAAGGGGGCCATAAATTCTAGACCTGGTGATTCTGTTCCTTGTAGAGAAATGAAAGCCTCTGATGTCTCTTCAGCACTTTCATTAACATTTAAATTAAGGGTTTGTTTTTCAGTCGGCTTCAGTCGACTTCAGGCCCTTTCATAGTCTGACACATGGAGGCCGTTCTCCCTTTCCTTTTCTCTCTCTCTTTTTCCAGCTTGCATATCAGTGTACAATAGTAATCACTGTTTTATTATTTTTTTCTGATCTCTCAGGAGGGCAGCGACCTGACAAGCTGTACCAGAGGTTCAAAGAGAAACAGAAATGGAGTGCAAAGGTAGATGAGCAGGAGAATGCCAGGTTTCACTCCTACAATTAGAGTGGTGTCTGTTCCCTCCCCACCTTTCAAATGACTGCTTTTGGGGGCGGGAAGGGACACAGAGGGCTGGACCTTTCTTGCACTGTGAGAGCCCCAGGTGCAGATGCCTCTAACCAGGCTCAGCTTCTTCCAGTGTTACTCCTCCCAGATGCGGTGGATGTGTCACTGAGAGGGATGCAAGCTCATGCCCTGAGGTGGGAAGTGAAGCTGTAGTGTCCTAAGATAGCAGCCTGGCCCTTCTAAAGGAGTGTTGATTCACTCTCAGGACGGCAGGAGACTGGTCCTCAGCCTGCCATTGGCATTTGAAAGGAGGGTGATAGTGGAGGATATTGCCCTGAAGTAAAGGCAATATCTGTCTTTTGTGCTGCAGCGCTTAAGTAATGTCTGCTCTGAGCACTGCAGCTTGCAGTGTCTGAAGTGTCAGTTTGGATCTTGGCTTACAATGACCTAAACAAGACCATGCCTTTCCACAGTTAAGCAGTTTTTGGTATAAGAGCAGTTGGTTCAACATCAAGAAGAAAAAGCTGTTTTCCAACTGCTTCAACAGTTTTATAAAAGCCAAGGAACAAAGGCACAGTTTTAGGAATATCAATGACTGGCAGTGGAGAAGCAATGTAGTAGGATTTGTGTAAAGACATGAGTCTTTGTCCCAGAGCTCTTTTGGAATCTTCCACTTCTCGTCTCTTACCCAGCTGGTCACCACTGGTAGACTGTTACCTTCTGCAGGCTCTCTGACAGGAATTGGGGGGCTCCAGTAGCACTGTACTAGTATCTTTTAGCTAGAAGACAGTGGAAAATGAGCCAACACATGAACAGTGTTTAACATAAAGAAACTTACAGCTTGGTTGCTGTGACTGTTCCACTTTTATGACTTCACTATATTACCACCCCAAATTTGTTTTCCTTTCGCTAAGACCTTCAACCAGGTGGCCTTTGAAGAATGCCGACAGGTTGAGAGCAGCAAGCTGGCATGGGGTCAGGAGGGGTATTCCCTGAATGACAGTAGATATGGTGCATAAAGGAATGTGCCAAAAATTTCTGTTTCTTCAAGACTGATCATAAGTGTGCCAGTGATGGCTTTGACTTACACCATGTGGCTTTTCTGGAGTACCTAATTCAAAGTCATGCACTTGCAGAAGCATCCTATATATGCTGAATAATGTTCCTGTTATGGAGTTTGGATTTTTTTCTTTCCTTTTTGTGTGAACTATCACAGATTGTAGTCTGTCATTTCTTGTTCACTTGTCAGGTTGAAGTATTGCGTATGACCATTCCGAGTGTATGGTGATGACTCAGTGAGTGATGCAGAACAACCTTTCAGAAGCAGTTGATCTTGTTCATATTCCTTGTGCTCTGAAGCTGTCTGGTGGGATGTGCTTCTCTGATCCCGTCTGACCCATGCTCTAATTATTTGTTGTCCATCTCATTGTTCTGGCACATGGCTCCTACCTCCTCTCTGTGAGATATTTCTGTATAATCCTAAAAACTGCCACCATCAACATCATCTTGGTATCTTCATCCTTTATCATGCAAGGGGGTACTCAGAATGTCTGCTCTGCATTGCTGGCATCTCTCCACTCTTCCAGGTGCTTCAGCTTTTGGAGACTTGGAATTCGCATCCACTGAGTTTTTCTTCTTCAGTATTCGTTTTTGTATGGTGCTGACCATGTTTAGTGAAACCTACAGCCCGCACAAACCAAAGATATCAGCAAGAGGAAAGAGAATGCTTAGTATTTGTCACACAGTGTCCTTGATTGTGGCTTCTGAGCCACCTCCAGTGTTGCCCAGTCTGTAACTTTTCAGTGAGAAATGCTTTTAATTTAAGCTCTCCTGAGGCTGCATGCCAGCACGGAGCTCTGCTTGGCTGCCCTAGTGGTACTTGGGGCAAGTGTGCTGTAGCACTAGCTGAGGTAACTCCTACTAATTCTCTGAGGAAGCTCCACTGTATTTATGGGTGGAGAGGACAGGAGGATGCTTGCTCTCCCACCTTCCCCCATGTTGTCGCAAAAGTTCTTGGTGCATCTTTGATTAGGTGTAGGTCAAAAGAATTTCCACATCGTGACCTTAATAACTGAGGTTGATTGGCAGGCAGTCTGCGGAGAGGGAGCAGCCTGTCCCTTTCATCTCCCTTGGTGCCGTGCTGGGACAATGGGCCAGCATATTTTCCTTGTTGTTCCTCATTTGAAAAGGGTCTGGTATCTCTACTAGGTACCTGTGACATGGGGGTCTTGATTGGGGTCTCATAAAGGGCCCTGTCACTGTGTCCAAAGGCCAGGAATACAAAGGCGGTCAGTGGGTGGGGGTCTCAGCTGACCACTGAAGAAGGGAGGGGAGGGTCCTGGAAGCAGTGGAGGGAGAAGCAACCCCTGATGGGAGACCTTAAAGGAGGGAGGGGGGGAGGAGGCGGCCCATTTTTGTCCCGAACTCATCAAGCACATCTGCAGAATTGTCCCAGCCGCTGCCTCCCAGTTTCAAAAGAAAATGATCGTTTGATAAACCGTCCTGATTCACCACTTTCTCACAAGGGAGGGAGACCCACCTTTGACCTCTATGATTTCACATTGGGCCCAGCTCCCCCCCATCCAATTGCTGGAGAAACTTTGAAATGCATCCCTTGTGCTCCCTTTCCTTCTCCCTCTTTCCCTTTACTTGCTCTTCCCCCTGCATTTTTTTTTTAGTCCCCCTCCTCCTCTTCCCACCACCCCCACCTTCCCCACTCTCCCGCTTTGTAAAAAAGCAGGCGTACTGCTTTGGAGTTTAGGCAAGTAATTAGTAAAATCTTTTCTGCAGCACAATAAAACCACAGCCCTTGGCCTGCATATTCCCACAATTTACATACTTGCAGGCATTCGAGAAAACAAGTGGTATTCCCAGTGCATCGTTGCCTATGAAAATCATTTGGAAGGCAGGGAGGGGAGGGTGCTGAGACCCACTCGCTCCTGCGAGCTATAGGAATGTGCATGAATATATTAAAATGTTTTCACACAATGCTTGTATTTTCCAGCGGGAAGAGGCATCTTCTGGATGAAAGGCAGCTGGCCCAGACACAGGCCTCTTCCAAACGTTCTTTCCCACTCAGGATTTGTTTGCATGGACCAGATAGAGAGGGGGCCTGGAAGGGGAGAAAGGGGCAAGGCTGCTATCTATGAAGAGTAAATCTTTGTGTGCTTCTTACCCACTCCCCATTTGTGGTCCCAGAAAGTCAAATTATGAGGGAATTGTGTCTGCAGAGGGAGGCAGGAAAGGAGATCATCAGGACTTCCTGCCAAAGCGTTTGGAGGCATTGCAAACGTAGAGAGGAAATAGTTTGTAATGGAGCATATAGTGCTGTGACCAATGGGATTCGGTGGCTGCAGCAGGAAATGACTGAGAGGGAGCTGACTATCTGGAGCAGTATTAGCAAAGTGCCTATTAACAACAGAAAACACTACTGCAGCACTTTTCCAGCTTCATCTTAACTGTCAAGAACCGGCTACTCAATGCTCAGTCTGGGCAGCGTGTCCAGCTGTTGTTCTATGTTTTCCAAGAGGGTGGTTGTTCCCAGGCTCTGCCACCAGTGGAACCCAGCAGTTTCCACTCCTTTTCAGTCAGGACCCACTTAGCTGCCTTTCCTCCGTAGAGGTTCTTTGGGCACTTTCAACTTACAGGATGTTGACAACAGGTGTGTGGTAAAACTTGTGCCTGAAGAGTGTAGATCTATATTTTCCTTTCTAACAGACAAGAACTGATGGAGAAAATTGAGGTGAGGGAGAGGCCGAATACAAGTAACGAATGGCTTGGCTTAGGAGCAGGGTTTGTATGTAGGGAAGACTGGGTTCAGCTCCAGGGTTACTGTTTTATTTGAGAGTATTGGGGCAGGCTGCAAAGAAGCTTTGCTTGGAGGTAGGATGGTGGCTGCATTTTTTTATTATTTTTGTTCAGTAATAGTCTTCTGATGACTAGAAAAGCCCTTTGAAATTTCTGTGGGAAGTGGTGTGGCATGAGCAAGGTCATCTGGGTGCCTTTTCCTATGTGGTGTGTACACAGCTCTTCTGAGTGGATAACCTGTCCAGAAGGGTTCTGCCCTGAGGATTTACATATCTGTCCAGCCACAACCATGGCAGCACAAATTTACGGGTGCCATGAAGAGCTACTCCAAGGCCCATGCTACCCAGCTGAAGTCTCTGCTCTCCTGAAGGAACTTTGAGAACAAAGGCTCCAGAACAAGGCATAAGCCATTTAGAGAGGAGTGGTAAAGCTTTATTGAGAATTTCTCCTCAGCTGAGCCAACTCTTCATGTCCTTTCTGACCAGACTCTCCCTGTGACAGAAGGAGAAAATGTATTCCCCAAGACCTACAAGGAGCTAAACCATTTAACATCTCAAAACCTTTTGCAAAAGAGTATTCTTGCATGGCAGCTGTTCCTAAAATGGATCTGCGGAAGTAGCAAAGCTCTGTAATGCCGTTGCTCCTGGCTGACCTGCACTGGCCATACTGGTGTTGGTCATGGTGCAAAGGTCTCTAACCTTTTGTTGGAAACAACCAACAACCCAACTTGCAAGAGGGCTTACTTCTTGTTTTTAATTATTGTCTTCCCAAGTCCCTGCTCCTCCCCTTCATCTTTCTGCATTTCTTAAAGAGGCAGTGGAGGGAAAAAAGCTTTGGTTTTTGTTTGGGAAGGGGGTTAGGAAGGGCGACATGGCCCCTGCAACCTCTCATAGGGGTGTCTTGTCAGGGCGCGGCATGGAGGGCACAAACAGATCATAACCTTTAAATGAAAATGTGATGGAGGGGAGAGATGAAAGCAGTGAAACAAATTAGATACATCTAGAGGGGGTGCTCAACTGGAGAAAATTAGCATTTCTTCCTAATTGGAGTGCAGGGCATTCCATTACAGGGTTTCATTACAAGGAGGGAAGCACTGGGCCTCTTTGGGGGATTCCCCCCTTCCCTCAGTTTTTCTAGAAGTAAAAAATATATTTGGGGGAGAACTGCGAATGTTAAATTTATCGGAGTGAAGGTTTCAGACTGCTGCAGGAGGAAGAACTATAGTAAAACACCAGTTCTTTATTTACTAAGATGAGAAAGCGATGATTATGTACACATGAAGGCAGTTGCTAGTCCTAGTTTTCCTGAAGGAAACTAAAAAGCATACAGAAACTAAAAAGCATACAGAAGGCTGCAGGTGATGGTAACTTTCTGATTCAAGTACTTGCTGAATAAAATTTCTATACTATCCAGAATGCACTAGTGTGTTTGAAACAAAGGTTGATTATGGTCAATTGAAGCCTGTTTTATAGTGCATATCAAGTCCATGCTGCACAAAACACTTGTTTAATGTGTGTGTGCCTAACTCAAGCTGTTGTATCCAACAGAAATTTGCATATATCCCTGGGAAGACAATGGCCAACTTCCAGCACACAATGTCTGGTGGCTGCTTTGGGGCTTGTGCACAGCTTTGTGGTCCAAATAGCTTGTGCCAACTTGAGGAACAGGCAGACATATATATGTTTTATATGTACATCTGTATGTGTAAATGGGGGCAAGGAATAACTTGAAGGGAATTTAAGGGACAAGGTTTTGCACTGCATTTCCTGGTTAGAAGTAGAGGGGGACTGTTTCTTTTTTCCAAGCATGGGCTGGATTATTTATCAGTCAGTGCTCTCAGGAAAGACTGGGGGAAAGAGGAGAAGGGGGAGGAAGAAGAAAAGAAAAGCATACTTTCTTCAGGTGTGTGGTATGCAATGTATGTTGCTCTTCCAGTCTACAGTTACAAACCTTTCTGTTCCACCTCAGGAGAGGGAATACATGAGCATATCAATATGGATTGTAGGAAACTGCTGAAGGAAGGATTCTGTTTGCAGAGAAGGAGGATCCTGGCAGAGGGCAAGATGTTTGCAGCAGCATTGCCTTCATCCTGGGCAGGCTCTATCATCCATGTGTACAGGATGAGGATGCAGAATTTAGAGAAGTCATAAATGTAAATCTCTGACTTGTCACTTGCTGCTGAATTTCAGCATTTTGACACAGAGCATAGCACTGTCCAGAGGAGTATCTTCAAGCTTAGAGAAAATATTGATAAAAATGAAAGCATGAATCAGAGATGGGCTTCTCCTATATTAGGTCTGGCACACATCAGGATGACAATGTCTCCCGTTGCAACATTCTCCTTGTCACTTCAGTCCTCACAGAAGATGCTTGGCAGACTGCTTAAAATAAGGCAAGACAGGAACAGACCAAAGAGGCTGAAATTTGGAGAGGAGCAAATGGGTAACAGAAGATAGTCATCCTTGAAGGGAAACCAGTTCCTCTGAAGAACAGTAATTTCTCCTTAATGTGTGCATCTGGGTTGAATGCTGATACACTTTCAAATGAAACCTGCCAGAGTGCCTCTTGCTTGTTGCTAAGCTTCAGTTTCCTTGGCTTGCTGGTATCCTAAATCTCTGTTGTGGGTTGAATCAGACACTGCAAACATGGACAGAATTGTGTGGCTCTGTCTCTCTCCTTGGCTCCATTGCCTGTGGTTTCTTTTCAGAGCAGCATGAGACTGCTGCAGAGTGGAAGGTCTGTTCTTTCTGTGCAGTGTTGGCTGTATTGTGTTCTGTGGTTCATTATCTAGGATTTGTCACGTCTTCTCTACCTTCCCTCCCAATTGTGTGAAACACAACCGCTGCAACCAGTTTCTTGCTCTTAGAGATGTTGTGGGTTCATGATGCTCCATACACCACCCCTACATGTGTGATGTACTCTTACTGCTTTGTAGGCATCCTGATACTTAGCAGGTGCAAGGCTAATTTGGGACCAGGTATTAAAGCCAGCTTTTAATGTGCATTGCCCCGTCTAATTAGTAAATTCTTCTTCTCTCTCCTCTGAGATTGAAGCACATATTCCTTTAAGTCTAACCGTCCATCAAAGAGGACTTGAATGAGGCCCTGCTATGGTTGGTAGACACAGGCAGCTAATGACAAGAGAGAGCCCATTTCCTTTGCAAAGAGAGACCTGTACCAAGGTGATTTATAGTCCCAGAGATTTATTAGTGTGGGGGCTGAAGAGAGTCTTGCAAGCTGGAACCCAACAGCTTAGGCTTTTTTCAGGGGAAAAAGTAATCTGTGTGTGTACCTCTTTCCCACTCCTGAAAGATGTGGACTCATCAGAAGCAGCAATTGCAAACTAAGCTGGGCCAAGCAGCAACTATTACTATTGCTGTGCTTGGTCTCTTCCTCCTGGTGCAGCTGTGTTGAGCTGTACACTGTGCTTTGTTCAGTGACCTGCTTTGGCTGTTTAGGCTGATTTAATGAGGGTCAAGGATGAAGCAGGACTGTCTGATTGAAGAGTTTCTCACTTGCATCTGATTTTCTGTCTTGGCTTGGAGAATGTTTTTGTTTTCTGTATACTTGCCCTGGATTTTCTCCTCTTTGACAGTGGAGAAGCAAGGGAGCCTGCTTCAGGTATTAGAAAAGCAGTAATGTTTCTCTAACACCTGCCTTCTGATGGTCTCAGAGCAGTCTGGGAACATGGATGGTGTGCAGACCACTTCAGGTGAGTTTGGAGCCTGACAAAGCAAAGACTTCATGCTCCTGGTACATGGTGGAAAATATGAGGTACTTTAGTAGTATTGTGTGCAGGTAAGCATTGCTGTTGGCACTGTGCAATATCTCTGCTTCCCCAACTGGTTTGTGAGACTCTCATGGTCTTGATATCTGTGCTGGCTCTTCAGCTCTCTCAGTAGAGCCAGTGATACTGTTCCCTACTAATTTTAGGAGTGATTTAGGCTGGTTGAAGCCTCAAAACATGGGGCAATTAACCTGCCTCAGAAGGGGCAATGAACCAACAGGTTTTGAAGAGGAGATACACCAGAGAAACACTCCTCTGTACCAAAGAAATAGCTACATTCCTAGTTTGTGTCATGTTTTGGTGGTCTTTCTCCATACTTGCTCCCAAGTAAAACACTCTGCAGAAGTTAATGATATGCTGATATTTGGTTGCCTCCATTAGTCCTAGTAAAACCAGCCTGATATGAAGAGTAAGATGTTGGGGTTAAGTTTGAAAGTGGAACTGTTATTTACCAAATCCTACAACAGTAGTACCAGAGACATTTGAAATTACTAGGAGATTGTTTTAAAATGACTAAAAGAAAGTATTCCTTCACACAGTATGAACTCAGTGCTTCAGAAGGTTGTGGAGGTGGATGATACAGCAGTTTTGAAAGTGATTTTGTAAATTCCTGGACAGCAGGTTCATAATGGGGAACTAGGTGGGGATAAACGCTTTAAAATCCTTGATACAGCAATTGTTGATGCAAAGTGAATGACCACGGAAGGTTGCCAAGCTTACATGTTCTTCCTGAGAAGCATCTGCCAGTACCACTGGAGACCAAACACTGAGCTCTATGGGCCATGTCTTGACAAAAGTGGGCATTTCTCTTCTTCTTCTTCTGGCCAGCATACCTCTATCCCAGCATTTGGTGTTCAGCAGCGGTCAGTAGTAAATGTCTATGGAGAAGGTAAGAAACAAGGGCTAAAAGATCCTTTCTTGCCTATTCCTTCCCAGCTTCCATTGAGGAGAGATTAGGGTTTCCCTGGCTAGAGTTTTCGATGGCCTTGTGTGAAGCAGTAGCAAGCCACAACTTGCAGGTACTTGCTGGCCAGCTGTTACTTGGGGCAGAGTTCATATGGAGTGCAGTTCAGGCGTCCCTGAGCTGTGGTAAGCTCATCACTTCCTCCCAGTGCAGCCTTTGACTGGAGACCACAGAGATGCAGCCCAACATGAATTGATGGCCATGTAATTGGTTCTTGTGTATTCACATGATAAAGGATGAGTGACAGTTTTGACTGGGATACTCGTAACTGGCTACAGAATCAAATACTGATGCTTGAGTAATGTGCTCATTTCAGTGTAGGACGTGTGAGTGAGGTTGGTTTTGGCATTTCTTTGTGTGGGTGTTTGACTTACCAAGTAGAAATTGTTCTTTTAATGGCTGTGCTTTTGGATGTGACTTCCTATATTCTCAGAGCACATGGAAATAGAGCAAGCCATGGAAAGGAAAGGAGGAAACTGTGGTTTCACGCTGCTACCTGCAAAGCTGCCTATGCACTTAAAGCTTCTCGACTTCTGTTCCTTGAAGTGTTGGAGGACTGACTGCCAGCAGGTTGTCCTGCTTCACCTAGACAGCAGCTTACTGAGTGCTAGGAGGCAGTGTGGTACAAAAATATCCCTTTATCAGATATTTTTTGTCATCAAAGGGCAGTGTAGGTTAGGGGATCCTGTGTTCCATTGCAAACTTGAGATGTGTGCCTGAAAAGTCTTTTTCTCAGTCCTTTCCAATGCAATCCTTTCCCTCTTGTACCATTTTATGTGTATTATTCCCCCAATACACTGACATAAAGCATCATATTAAATTACTGCTCACCTTCTTGTCTTATCCTTTCCCTATCTCTATGCCATCTATTTTGTCTGATCACTTTCCCATCTTCATCTGGCTTATCTCAGTTATCAGTGAAATTTAATAATTCTTAGCCTGCCTTGCAGCCCAGCCAGAATACAGATACTGGAGGGGATAACCTGTGCTCTAAAACTGTGCCATATTGATGTCAGCATGGTTTGAACTCTGGCTTCTGCAAAACTTTTCCAGCAAATTTTTGGGTGGTTTGGGATCTATGTGGGAGGTGGCCACTATACATCTTTATGGCTTAGATGTGTATTATCTGTTAATGAAATCTTGTATGCCTTTCTCTGCATGCAAGGCTGGGGCTTCCTGGCCTGACTGAAAGGTTTGATTTCTCACTCTGGTGCTTGCTCACAAGCAAGCATGCCCTGAACCTGCAGATGGGGAGGAGGGGTTTTATTCAGGATCTTGGTTTCTTAGGGCTGAAGAGCTGACATGCTTCAAACACGTAGTATGAAAACCCTGAAGCAAATCATATTGCATAGAGTGGAGAACTGGGGAGGTGGAAGCTGCCCAGAGCTTTAAGGGCAAGTGGGTTAAGGTTGTTGCAAGCGTGTCCGTGTCAAGACTGGAATGATCAGAAGAGGAAAGCCCTAGGAGTCATTTCATGGCTGAGTTAAACGCAGATGAGGCTTTGCTTCCCTCCTCCATAGAACACCTGTGTCTCCATGCCTCAGTGTCCTGGCCCTCTCTGTGTGTAGCATGAGCTCCATATACATGCTTTTCCCTTTTCACCTTTTCTGGTCTTTAAATTCTTAAACCCCTCTGAGCATTATTTCCCTCTGATGAAGAACTCCTTTAGACTTAATTTGTAAATTGTTTGAATATCACAGGAAGATCAAGCACTCTGTTTTTGTGATTTGGCTTCTTTCCCCTAAAAGCATAAACAAGTACAGCTCCTGCCTCTGTATGGTGTCGAGAAAGAACTGTGCTAAGATAAGGAAAGTATATGTTTGTTGATAACTCTTCTTCCTCATCATCCTGATCACTTTTTTCAAAATTCTCCTAAATACAAGAGTTTGAATTTATTATATGTGTGTCTGTATGGCAAAAGGAAAAAGACAAAAATAATTTGTGGCTTGTGGCACCAAGAAAAGAGATTCCTTCCACCTCTACTTTTAAACTGAAACATTCTTGATTTTTACTTGTTCTGGCAGACCTGAAAGGATTCTCCCCTCCCCCTGACCTCACTGGCATGCATGGATTGCTGCTTATTGAAAAGTAATTTTCTGTCACAGATTCTAATGGAAAAGTTTATATAGAATGTCATTCTATATATATACATGCACTTTTAAAACAATACTTGTTAACTGAAAACTTTGCCAGTCACATCTGAAAAAATACTGGGATTGGTCTTGGCAGTCCTGAACCTTAAAAATAGGTGGTATTTTATAATAAAAGAGATTTTCTTCTTTTGCATCATGATTCTTTAAGCATTTTCTATATGTGAGCAAATATTTAGACTTTTGTCCAAAGCAGCGACAACTGGAATATTTACTTAAATCAAGTCTACATTTCCTCTTGTAGGGTGTGGGTTTATAAGAAGAAAAAGCCCTGGACCACATAAAGTTTGTGATAAAGTGTGAGCACAGATGACATTATATACCTTTTCCCACTGGTGCAGGGAATTTTTCTTTGCACAGTCTTGAAATTGGCCTGGTCAACATGGGTCTGCATTTATTCGTTCTTGGTGCCTGCTTCTCAGATGCTGGCATGGATTTCACAGCAAGCATACTTTGTCCAGACGTGTCAAAAGTTGCTTCTAAGGAGAAGTCTTGAGCATTGATGGGTCAAAGGCACAAAGTATCTGGCTGAACTCATCACTGTGACAAGTGCTTAATGCAGCTTCGTTGAGGCCGAAATAAATAGGATTGAAATTGAAAAATTGTCCTTTCAGTGAGAGTCTTTCATGAAATGTGACAGAAATAGATATGGCTTGAAAAGAAACCAGAATCATGGGGTTGAACCAGGCGTTTTGCTTCTCTAGTTTGCAGCCTGCTGCAGCATTGTGCCACAGTTGTATTATAGGCAGCTCAGAAATTAAAAGTCTGTGCCCTGGGGGTTGTGCTTCCTGCCTGCTCTCTTCCTACAATTGGAGTCCCTGAGGATCTCCTTTGCTTGTTGTCAGGATTGTTGTAATCGCATCATCTCCTAGGGCTTGCTCAGCACTCCTGTGTACCTGTCCTTTGATAACAGTGGCATCCTTTTACTTCCCTGCTTACCCCCTGGTCTTCATTGCACAATCAGGACCAAGCTTTTAGATGATGACAATTCTTGCTTTCTAGTAGGATATTGCAATCATAAGAGACACGAGGTGAGTTTTTTAAAACTGTGGTTTAACATTTAAAAGCAAACAAACAAAAAATCCCCAGACCCCATTGCACTGAAGCTGTGATGATTAATCCAGCTGAGCAGCAGCTTTAACTTGTCTACAAGACCTGACAAGTCAGGACAAGCTTTTCTATCCTGAAGGCAATGGTGATAATTCAAAAAAAGCATAGATGCTAACAAGTCCTGAGAATCAGCAGAGGCAGCATGCTACACACAGGGATGGCAGTTTCTGGCTTGTGGGACATCTGACATCAGTCTGATTTAACACAGGAGTGATACACTGGTGGCCAAGTTTTTTGAACCCACATGCAGCAGGTTTTCTGGTAGTTTTGCAAAATCAGTCTTGCAGCAGAAAGGGAGACAGAACGAGTGAGGTCCCACTATGAAAACCAGTTTTGGTTTGCTAATGGGAGATGTCTCAGCAAAAAGAAAACCTGGAGCCTTTGTTACTGTCTTCCTGGTTATGGCTGTTGCCTGACTTTTGGAGCAGATGTTAGAGGAGTTGACTTACTTTTCAATGATTTTTCTCAGCAATAAGAATTCTCACTCTGTCCTTGGCACAGTTCTTGCTATCCTATTTGGGACCTGCACTGTCCAGCTTATTCTCCCCGGAGTCTGTTGCCTTTCTAAATCTTAGTGTGAAGGTACTGGACTAGAAATCCTGTCCTGGGAGCATAGGCTACACCAGGCCTTCAAGAATCTGTCATGCATCGCACTCCTTCACATGCTTCTATTGTGCATCACTGGATCTCTTTTCACCTTTACCGCTATTTTGGCATCCTGCATTGCCCTGTTCCACAGGCTGGGGGAAGGATGCCGTGGGCTGACTCCCTCAGTGTGTGTCCCACCGCTGACCGTGCCCCAGCTATGCCAGGCAAACTGTCCTGCTCTCACCCCCCCTCTTGCTCGGCCCAGATTGGAGCCCCCGAGAGGTCTTTGTCGGCCTGTTGAGAGCAGCCCCTGTTCCTCCATTCCCACATGGCGCACCCTCCCCGGCAGCCCTCTCTGCATTCAGCACTTTGGGCTGAAAGAACCTTGGCTAATTACGCCAGGCTGAAAATTACCACTTTGCCGTGTTGTCCTGCTGCTGGGCCCATTTGTGTGGGGCCTGTAGTTAGAGGGAACAAAGTCCCCCCCGTGGAGCCAGGCAGGCCCCAAGTGTGAAGCTACAGGTACAAGCAAGAGGGGAATGAAGGGAATAATTACCAGCTTCTCCAGGTGAAAGCCCCGTTAAAACTTCAATAAGCCAATTAGGGGCCGGGGTGTGTGTGTGGGGAGAGTCTCCCCCACCTATAACTGATTCCCACCAGGCAATTAACAGAAATCATTTCACGGAGAGGAGGATAAGAAATGGCTCTTAGAAATTGTCTTAAGTTGGGGGGGCCTGAAACAGCACGACTGCTGCAATGGTCTTCATGTACTCCAACCTCCCTGCTCACTGTGTGGCCTGAAAATGTTGGTGGGGCTAGGAGGAGAGGGAGGAGGGAGGGAAAATGGCAAAGAAAAAGGAATCGCTGGAGCTTTACACCTGGGCAGGCTTTGAGAAAGTGAGGGCCGGAGTTCAGAGCTTCTTGTAAGGCTGTGTGTGGGCCCAGAGCACCGAGCTCAAGGGGACTGCTGGGTCTGGGGAAGTGGGCAAAGATCGAGCTCAGGGTGTCTTCCCCAAGGGGGGAGGATAATGGCACTGAGCAGAGTAGGGAGGGGAAACGTGATGGGTGTGAAGGCTGGAAGTGAGTGTGCAGGTTGGTGAGAGCTGAATGCCAGGCCCTCAGAGATCTGCCCAAGATGCATGATAGTCTCTAGGTACAAGTGGTGTCCAGTATCTAATACTGCATGTATGTATGCATGTATGTTATATAGGGATCATGTTTTTCTGCTGCTCTGTCAGCAGCTTCACCTGTTCCTTCCTTTCAATTAGTTTCAAAAATCCAGGGAATTTTCTCAAGATAGAGATTTTATTAAGTTATCTTGCAGCTCCCATGTACTGTATTGCAGATGGCATAAGCAGCAGTTGGAGGTAGAGCATGCTGTCTGGTGGGTACCTCACAGGACTCTTGCCCACTGGTGTTTGAAAGGCTCCTCTGGGGAGTAGAGCATAGGATGAAGTTGCTACAGATGGCTGAGATTTCTGTAGTGATGCTGGAAGGGAGAATGCACTGTGTGAGTAAAGAAGTTGAGACACCAGCTGCGGTTATTTCTTTGGTGGTCTACAACCAGCTGTGGTTGTATCTTTGAAAAAGAAACAAAAACTCCAAATAAACCTGCAACTCCTCAAAACACAAATGTAACCTTAGTAGCCACTTTCTTTGAATTTCTAATGTTACAGCTTCTGAACATTAAAAATGTTCTTTAAGATTTTGTTCTGGTTTGATAAGCTGATAAAACAGTGCTGTAGTGGTGTTTAACCACCTCGTCTGAAACTGACCCGGAAGTCCCTAGATTTCATATTTTTTCTTCTTTTTTTTCCCCCTTCTCTTTCTCCACAGAAAGCTCTCTGTGGTAGGAATAGAGAGCCCTGTCTCTCGCACAGCCCAGATTTTAGAAGTGATTTCTCATCTGAGGCATGTTTCTTTATTATTCAGCTTCTAAGATGTAACGCCAGTGATTGCCTGCAAAGAGAGCTCCACTCATGGAAAGGTCTGGTAGGCATGCACAGACAAATCGGTTTTGGCACAGGCTTTGATTTTTGGTACAAGTTATTCATAATGCCTGAATTATGAATTTATGTGCTGCAGGGCTGCTGAAGGGTCAGTGATCAAGATTGCGGGTGACTTGGGCACAGAGTATGGGGTGAAACTGCAGAGCAGTGAAGGCAAGATGGAGGTGTCTAGTTTGGATGCCTGCTAAACAGCTTGCTAGAGTAGGGGTGATCTGTCTACCACGCCAGGAATTGAGATTTTGGGGGTTTTAAAAGCTTTTTATGTTCGTCAGCCTGAGTGTCTCTGAAGTCTGGAGGAAGAGGCTAAGGAGGAAGGCTGGAGAGGTAAAGCTTCATGCCTCTGCCATGAGGCATGAAGTGAATTACCTGGGAGGTAATGACGTGAGCATTTCTTCTATCTCATGGGCTGGTGTTCTGCCTCAAATGCAACTTCGTGTTTCAACCCAGCATCTCTACAGTGCTCTTCAGTACAAAATGTAAATGCCTTCTTTCTGGGCATCACTTTTTAGTGGTCTACTTGAGGTAGCATATGAATGAGTTATTAGTTCATCTGTTCATGTATGTGTCACTGGTGCTCCTTGCAAGAGCTCAGCACTTCCTCTTGGAGCAGTAGTGGTTGTCAGCATTGCAGGCTTCATGGTCTCCTCTATGTATTTTGCTTTCTCTCTGTGCTGAGTCCATGGTGGGGTGTAGCAGAGCTCTTCTGTACCTTCCCTGTGTGACATTTATGAGGTATATCAGGAGCACAAATTAACTCTAAGTTGACTGGTGCCTTGGGGGATGCTATAGCATGCACAGGAGCTCAAAGAAGTAGCAGTAAACCTGCCAGAGCTTTCCAGTCTGTTTCTGAAACAAGCCTGGCTATTTGCCTTTCAGCTGCTGGATCTTTTCAGCAGGGTTATTCAACAAAGATGAGGCTGTGCTGCAGTGGGATTCTTCTGCTTGCTCAGGTGAGCTTCAGGTGCAACTGTCTTACCTGCTGATTTTAGCAGAATTTGTGGTTACAGAATGTTGACATATAACCCAGCTCTCTTAACTTCTGACATATGGAAGATGCTTGGTTCAATTCTCTGGTCATCCTGCGAGAAGTACAAAGTACAGCTAAAGGAACTGGTCTGGGACAGTGAAGGGGCAACACCAGCCCTGCATGACCACCCAGTCCTGGGTTTGTCCAGCATTGCCTGCATCTAGGGCAGGTGGGATTTCTTGCATGTTTGTGGTGCCTGCTTGCTCATAAAGAAGCAAGTGCTAAACTGACGCTGTGATGTTGGTTTTTTGTGGTTTTTTTTTTTTTTCTCCTTGCAAATTAAATGCCTTTAGGGAAAGAGCACTTGCTTCCCTGCGCTCTGTGTCTCTCTCCCTTTGTGTGTATCTGGTCTGTTGGAGAAGTGTCATGCCGGAGGTGGTGAAACTCCCTGTGCTGGGTTTCTGACCCCCTCATCTCCCCTTCACAATGTTGTTACTGTTGCATCTGCTCTTCAGCAGGGGCTCCATCAAGTTTGTGTGACCTTAGCACTGTATTCATGCTGGAGGAGTTACCTTCCATAATGATGTCAACTGATGAGGTTGGTGGGATGGTGGCGGCCACGATAAGACATGACATGTTCTAATGATTCGCCTTAGCGAGCTGCATGTGTGTGTTGGGGGGGCACAGAGGGGCTTGGAGAGGGGAGGTGGGGGCCCCACAGGTGCCGACAAAGACTTTGACCTTTGCTGCTATAATATCAGTGTTTCACAGGCAGGGCGGTTTGGTAACCCACTTTCAGCCCATCAAAAATTGATTTAATTGCAATTTTTTCCCCCAATTAGGAGCACTGGAGCTTAACTAATTGGAGTAATAGAGAGTAATAAGGCTCTGATAAAAAGCCTTCCTCTGCCTCCTTTGTATCTTGTGTCATCGCCTGTCAGAGGTCAGAGAGCTTGCATATTCTATTAGGCAGAGTTGCCTTCATTTGTACAAATTAGTTTACCCAACAGTAATTAAAATGCCAGTGCGGGTCGGGGAGAGCTGAATACAATTGATGGGCACGTTGGTGAAGGATTTGACAGCTCCGGTGGCCTCCCTTGCCAAAGCGTGTCAGTGCTGAATCAAAGGCTACACAAACCCACAGACCCGTGCGTTTAACCCGCGGCACCGTCGGCACCAACTGCTCTCTCTTCTCCTGTCTCCCTTTTGGACTGCTTTCTCTTCTCCTTCTTTTCTCATCTCACTTGAGTCTTTTTAAAATAGCTGTTTCCCATCTTTGAGTTGTCCTTTCTGTTGATCGCTTTCATAACGCTGCTACCAACCCCCCATCCTGTCTCCCTTGGTTCTCCCCCTTCTCTCCCCCCACCTTCTACATTCCCAGCTGCAGAACTCTGTCAAGTAATAACTTCTTTGTTTCCCAGTCCAGTGAGTCTCCATATATAATAGTTTCCAAAATGGAACAACGATGTCCAGTTCCAGGGGGCGGGGGAGCGCGCCAGGAGGAAGGAACAGGCTCTTGCACGTGTCAAGTAGATTCTGGATTTGAAATCCCTGAAGAACAAAATGGAACTAGAGAAGCAATCTGTTTACAGTACAGGGGAAGGGCACAAGCCTGGGGTACAGGGGAGGTGTAGTGAGAAGAGGTGGGAAAGGACCTGTTTTACCCAGGTTCCTTCAATGACTTTGCATTGCAAGATTCCCAGCTCTGGCAGGACTCACTCTGGAGGCTGGGTTGGTTGTGGGGTTCAATGTGTTGTTCAATATGACTTGTATTTCTGGAACTGAGACTTTTTCCAAGCCTCAGGGTAAACAGCATCTTTCCAAAAGGACTGATGGGCATCTACCTCTGTCCCTCTGGTCTGTTCACATCTGGCAATCATCTGTCCAGTATGGGCTAAAGAGGGATGTTACACGAGTCAAACTGTAGTTGGCACCTCGGTAGCAGCCATGGGATTATTGCAGCTGGAGCGTAGCCAGAGCACTACTGCTGTTGCCAGAAATGCCACAGGATCTTCAACAACCACAACTCAGTCAGATGGAGAGTTCTTGTGTTTCTTCCAACAGCACTGCCAGGATGTGTGTTCTCTTTCATTTCCTGGCCCAGCTTCTACTGGGGGATGATGTCTAATGAAATGACTCTTCTGCAATGTTGAGAAGGTCTGGCTTCTAGAGAAGCAGGCTCTTGGTTGTTTTCATTTTTTTTCTCTCTTGTTTATTCCTCTTCTCTCTGTCAGCAGGGAGTTTCAAATAAGAAAGAGGGCATCAAAGTATCAGATGGGTTGGAATATTTCTTGTGTTGGACCACAAAAATATGCTGTTTATAAAGTATGTGTGTCTCAGTTCTATGCAAAATTCTTGCCTTCCTGGTTTGTTTTTTGGCTTGGTTTTAGTTCCTAGGGGATCCCTGTGAAGACAACATGCCCTGTTATGGAAGCCCTACAATGGTGCTTTTTTCCCCCTTAGAAGGGCCTGTCAGAGAGAGCTTGTAGTCCTGGTAGCCAGCAGCTTTCAAAGGACAGAGGGAAGCTTAGTGAGGAAGGGGCTTTACATCTCCAATGTCATCTGGAGACCAGCCATAGCAGTTTTTATGGTGGATGTAGATGCATCTGATCAGTGTCAGTGTACATCAGTGTGTTGTACATACTTCAGGTAGGTGGGTCATGCCTGCATTAATATATTTAGGTTATCCTGTACTCCTCTCTTGCCAATCTAGTCTCTCCTCAGTCTGGCTGTTGAAAGCAGTGTGGGCCAAATGAATGACACTCTCTTAGCTAGTAACTCATCTTGAATTGTTTTTCTTGGGCAGCTGACAGAAATGGTTGTGAAAAAGCTGTGCTTCTCTAAGTTGGAGGGTTTTCTTACGTGTGCTCTGCGCTCTCTAAGAAAAAAGAGCCTTGTTGAAGATAGATTGAAAGAAGCAAGCCTGATAGAAGGCTTCAGCTCTGCTGAATGAAGCTTCAGAAGTTTTGGAGCTAAGCTTTACATGCTTTCCTCCAATCTGCATGTTGTTTTAGACATATGAAAGCTGAGTTATGTTGCTCTTTTGCCTGAAGCAAAACTGTCACCTCTGTGAGGTTCCCAGTTATGAGACACCTGAGGCTTCAAGGTGTGTGCCTGCAGATCAGACTCAAGGTGAGGAGCCCTGTATCATGCCTTGGAATCCAGACTTTAAGGTCAGTTCACTCCCAGCCTTGGAGAATTTCTCACTGGCACCGCTTCTTGTGCATGTCATCTTGTGAATGCTGCATTCTAATGCTGCAGTGAAGGTGGCCTGCTCTTGTGGGAGAAGTCTTATCTTTGCTTGCTAATGGGCTCAGGCTGTTAAAGATAAGGCCTGCAAACCTGATCCTGCTGAAGTATGAGACAAAATTCCTGTTGACTGAATGGAGTCAGCTTTACCCAGAAGAGACTTGTTTGTGGCCCTGAGGCCTGTATTTGATGCTGGAGAAAAATCTCTTTATCTAATGCTTTTCTCTCTCTCTCTCTCTCTCTCTCTTTATTTTTTTTTTTTTTTTTCTCTGAGGGGGTGAGGGGTAAGGACCAAGGAGGAAAAGCTGAAGTCCAGAATTGACAGCATGAGGGAGGATTAGACCTAGTTGTTCCTCCCACCTTTTTCTCCCTGTTGGTGTGCCTCCATGGTAATTTAGGCCTGTGGCAACCATCAAAGCCTTGTGCATACCTTCTGCACAAAGGGGTCTGTCTCCCACGTGAGAGTGTTCTCTGCTGGGACAGAGTCAGTTTGTCCCCCAAAAGAAAAATCTTAAGCACCCAATTGCCTGCTTGACTGACTCCCTGACTGCTATTATGTTTCTAACCACAGTAATTGACTTTAGTAGTTATTAATGGATTATGACTGGGGAGGGGGGACAAAACCCAACACGTAGCTTTGTAACAGAGGGACCTCCTGACCAAAGTGCTGCTTTCCAGACATGGGGCTTGACAGACAAGCTGTCCAAGTGGTGTTGTTTGCTTGTTTTCCTCTGAGATGGATGGCATTGGCAAAAGGGAAATGTTCCCTCCTGTCCTGGACTGTGGTGGAAGGAAGGCAGGCATTGAGCAGAAACCAAGTTTCCAAAGATGAAATGGTGCTCACTTTCTTCATTGATCCTGGTGGCTGCTGCACAGCAACAGGAATTGGATTTTCCGTAGACTCTCAGACTTTGGTCAGGGACTTACATGGAGAATAATGTGAGCACCCTGCAGTACCTGTAGGGACAGCCCAGTGCTACAGTTGCTTTGGCTGATTGCATGTGCACTGCCAATGAACCTGGAGTTTTGCATGTAGGGTGTCCTGGTTGGAGACACTTTGAAATAGCTCTAGTTTTACAGGCCTTTTCTAGCCCAAAAGGGCAGCTAAGGGTCACAGAACTTGTGGACACCTCCAGGTGCATAAGTTTAGGAGGAAGGATAGAGTCAGCTCAAAAGAGAGTCTTGGTAGCTGAAGCCCTTCCTAAGCTCTTGTAGCTCTTCAAAATGGTTTAATGTTACTGCTTGCCTCTTTTGCAGTGTTTTGTCAGTAATGCTTTGGCCTTATGGTTTGGAGAAACCAGTTACTCAGCTAAACCACAGAGACAGGAGTAGGAGTCCTGAGTTCTGCTCTTGCTTCCATCTGGTTCTTCCCTGGCTTTGATTGAGCCCGTGTCTACCACTTGGCTGCATTAGTGCTTCTCACAGAAGTCAAGGATGCTGCAAGAATCCGTTCCTGGTGCAGTAGAGGCTTGCAAACACGTTGACTTCCAAAGAAAGAATGCTGTAGAGGATCAAAGAAATGTTAAAAAACTGCTCTAACTGCTATTTTTACAGACATGACATTGTTTTCTTATTTTGCTTTCATCTTTCAGCTGCCAGTCCTGTGTCATACTGCAAAAATTCTTTAAGCAAAGTGTAGAGATGGCTTTTATTTAAAGCAGGTTCCATTTCCTGTGTTCATGCTATCTTTGTTGCATTTACTTAAATGTAGTTTGGGCATTTTATTCTTGGTAGCTGCAATAAATATGGCTTTGTGAGAGGTCATTTGTAACTTAGAAGTCCTTGTATGAGCTGCTTCCTCTTATTTGGACAGAGAATGGGAAATTGGCAAGAAACAAGCAGTGTGGTTTGGAGAACACAGCATGCATGTTCCTGATGCTTGATTTTAAGAATTTATTCTCTCTTATGAACTAGTATGAGGCCAGTGGGTATCAAGTGACTTCTGGAGCCAGCATGTGCAGCAGGGACATAGCATTGCCAAGATGACTTTGGAATGGACTCTGCTGGAGGATGTAAGCTGAGCCAAATATTGCTGCAGGAGAGCTGTGCTGCCTCTAACAGAGAGTGCCTGAGCACTGGGGAGGGCAACTTGATTCAGCTTTGAAATTGGCCCTGCTTTCAGCAGGCTGGACCAGAGACCTCTATTCTATGATTCTTTAGGCCTGTGGTGCTGCAGCCAGTTCACGATTGTACTCAGAAGTTGCCAACAAATAAAAGTGAGACGTGAAGTAGGAAATAACAGTATTTATTTCTGCATCTACAGCACTGACTGTGTATGAAATATGCTGAGTACTGTACTGACTTGTTTGAAAATGTTTACAGCTGTTCCTGTTTAGGTTTTCCCTTTGTGTTTACAAATACAGCTTTATGTCCTGCCAATTCTCTGCAGTTGTGACCTGCTGCATCTGGGAAGCTCAGCTAGTGAGAGTCTTGTGGCAGCTCTCCCTTTGCTGCTGCCTGTTCCATGTGAAATATGGTGGGACATGCTGAAATCATCTTGAACCAGAATTCAAAGTCTGGCTTGTAACCTGTTTTCTCTGTCTTGCTCATGCACTTTCTTCAGAACATGAGGATTAGTAAGTGTTTTTTGTTTATTTCTTTGTTTTTTTCAAACAGCTCATTTGTGACGGGGACAGCCTGCTGTGGACACACCTCACCTCTGAGAATCTGGGACCTTGAGAGGTGAGTGAGCTTACAGGTTACAGGGAGGGATTTGAAAAGAAAAGTGAATAATAGTGTAATATTGGAAACGCTGCAAAAGGGTGTAATTCCTTTTGTCAGTATAGGCAATGGATGATTGAAGATGAGATGTGTTGCGGAGTGGGGGACAAAGCAGACTGGTGTGGAAAGGTATATGTGGGGAGTGGTTCTGGTTCAGTAACTTGGCTTTTCTTCTGAGCTTTTCCAGTTGATGGCACAGCCATCCTGGTTTCTTCCCATTACCTGTATACAGTCAAAATTTACCCATTACACCCTCGTTTTCATCTGTCTCTGTTGATGCCTCAGCCAGAGGAGGTGAGGAAGGTGATCCTTATCCTCCCATTCATCCACTTCTCTGTGGTGCTGGGAAGCCAGAGGCAAACACAGGCTCTGAAGTCACCTTGTGCTGGCTGGCAGTTCCAGTAACTCAGAGAGGTGAGGTGTGGCAACACGTTATCTATGGAAGTGACTTAGGCACGTTGTCTTCTCTTTGTCCTAATAAGCACTGAGGAGGTTAATTGCTGTGGCCTCTGATTTGGGGTCTTTGAGTACTTCCTGTTTGGTGAAGGTGCTGACCTTAGCAACTGGGGAAATGTTGTTCTCAAATCTTGATGTGAGACTCAACTGCTGACAAATTTGAAACTCTCAGCCTGAGGGTCTTAGTGTAGTGATGGACAGATAGCAAATATTTCATGGGATTATTGGAATGGCAGCCCTGCCTTCCAGGACCAGGATACTCTGGGTAGGAGTGGCACAGCCCAGATTATCCAAAGGAGTGCTGTCAGGATTGAGGTGAGCAATGGCAGAAAGGGGCCTGAAGGATGTCAGTAGAGCTGTATTTGGGGAAAGGGGGTGGAGGAGGGTAGGTCTGAGACCAATTGCTTTCCAATCTATAGTTTAAATAGTTTAGATTGTTTAAGTCAACTGTATCAAATACAAATTTAAACCAGATGTTTTTTCTCTGAAGCAACAAAAATACTTTGCAACAATGCGTCCTACAAAGGACAAGCTGGAGCAGGAAAGAACACCAGTGCATTTAGTTACGGTGCATGTTTCTTAATGACCCATCCAGTGGTGCCTTTGGAATACCCCAGAAGGATGCAGGCTGTGCTGTGATACCCCTGCTCATCAAGTCTTCTGGCTGTTCTTGAATAGAGGCATCTGACAGGGGTGAGGAGATGGGCAACCCTCTCCCCCCTGCCCCAGCCTTTCTGACAGCCTTTCCCAAGGAAGCCTGAAGAGATAATAAAGCCGTGTAGAAAATAGGATTAAGGTAATGAACAAGCACAGCAGAGTTTGATCTTTCAATAACGTAAAAGCCTGAGTGACAGGCAAATAAAAACGCCAAAGCAACCTAGGCCACTGGGCCTCTGTTGAAATGGCTAGAGTGTCAAACTTATTCTTCCCTCTTCACCTGTCACAGCTGGAATGCACCATGCCACTGGGTCAGAGACCTGTGTGTGTCAACATGTGCAGGGCAGGAGGCTGAGTAGGAAGCATGGCTGGGACTTTAGCATGTGAAGCTTGATGTCGTCATTCATAGAAAAGGAGTACAGAGCTTTCCTTCCAGGTCTTGACTCTCCATAAACTGTTCATCTTCGAAGCAGAGCTTTGGATCCATCTTTAAAGGCTCCAGTGATTGCCAGAAGTGATCTTGTAGGGAGTGCTCCTTTGAGGCTTTTGAGTGTTGTCTCCCTGGTCAGACTTCAGGATTGACAGTGCAACATGAAAACTTAAAATCTTAGAGGCATCCAGGACTTAAAAACTCCTCCTGTGCTCAATGTGTCCTGATAACATCTGGTAGGCACAGCCAGGGCCTCTGAGTTTGCTGCGTATCCTTTTCTTGCGTCCACGAAAGGGCCCAGAGGCTGACCCACAGAGGCTGAACATGGCAAGGATATTATGTCTAAGAACAGAATCCAGGTAACTTCTGTCAAAAAAAAAAAATTAGGCAGAGTAGAATGATGCATAAGGTGTGTTCTTGAAAACCACGGGATCCTTAGCACCACTGAGGTGTTTAGTGCTGTCCAGGATCAGTTAGTTCAGTTAGGGAAGTTTTCTTTGCATTGGGGGGTGAGTAAGTTACAGTACAACAGTTTCTGTGCCATTCTCTTCCATTGGTGTAGGTGGTCTTTTTACCCAACAGCTGAGAGCTGGAACGTGCTACAAGAGGATTTAAAGCTTAAATAACCTTTTGTGTACTGATCATCTTAGTTCCAGGCCAGATAAGTCCTTGGCTGGTGCTTGTCGCTGTTGGTCATGGTATGTTTTGTATTTATGACCTTCGCTGTTCCCTGACCCTGAGGCAGCCACTCTCATCCCTCCAAGTGGAAGGGGATAATATCTTCACCTGTAAATATGTCCTGTGCTTTGAAAAGGGTTTGGTTGGTTTTGGTGCAGAGGAAATTTTTACTGGGGAAAGGAAACGCCTCTTGCTGCATCCCACTCCCACAACTGTCTTTCATTTCTGACTCTGCTGAGATGATGGTGTTGGATCAAAGCCACAACAGGCAGCAACAAGCAATTGTCAAGGGAGTCTAAAGCAGGGGAATGACTGCATAATGCCAAGACACTGTCTCTGATGGCTGAAATTCCAGCTGCTGCTACACCTGGCCCTGTCTTCTGTAATGAAGGAGGATTTCGATTTTTTTTTTCTTATGCTTTTGAAGCTGGCTAGCTGCACTTCTGGAGGATGTCTCTCACCCCACACGTGCTACATTGTACCATCTGATTGTTTTTAGATGTGGGGAAGTGGCTGTGCACTTATTCTTGCTCTGGATCAAGGTGTGTGTGTGTGGAAGGCAGCTGTAAGTTCAGTGATTAGAGGCCTGAAAGGAGAGCAGTGAGCAGTACAGCCCACGCGATACTAACTGGTGTCCTTGCATCAAGTATCAGGGCTTGCTGACTCCCTGTGCTCTTCCAAGCCCCCTTATCCTTCCTTTAGTGAAGGATATGGTGGCAGCTGCCCCTCTTGTGGGTCAGGTTCCTCTGCTCACTTTTTTTGCCTTTTTCTATTCAGACTGTCCTGTCTTGTTTGCCAGTGTGAGTGTGTGGCTCAACAGAACAGCCACTTAATGGTAAGCAAGAGAAAAGGAAACCTTATTCAGATCCTCCTCCTCTTTCTTCTTCTTTCTATTGCCTTTGGGAGTTTAAACTCCTTGGAAGATGAGGGTCATGCACCACTGACAGCTCCACGGCCAGCATTTGTCATTTGCCTGCAGAGAACTGTTGCTTCCCATGTTATTGGGGTGGTCTTGCATGTTGTTAGGAGACAAATGCCTCTGTTTCAAGGATGCTTCTCCATAAGATAGAATACTCCAGAGGTCTCTTTGCAGCAACTCTTGGAGCTATTCTGCAAAGCCTGACATTTGAAATGGACTGGTGATCTGTCTCACATGGTAGTCTTCAGGCTATAAACACTTTGAATGCACAAATCCTACAGTGTTCTTTCCTATGACATGACATGCTGCAGGGCATGAGAGCTGTGAAAACTGTACCAAAGTTAGCTGTGCCCTGCAAGCCACCCAGATCCTCCTTTTAAATATCCAGTCTTTGCCAAACTCCTCCCCACTTTTGAAGGTATTTTTGGCAGAGTGGAGATTTTGTTTGTTTGTTTTCTGGGATTTGTTTTGTTTTGTTTTTTTTAAGAACCCTCTAATTTCTTGCTCAGTTTTTCTCCCGCTCCTGAGCCCTTTGAAAGTAGCTTTATGCCGTCACTGACACCAAACTGACACTTTGCGTTTCCCCACTTCTTATCCTTTTATGGCAACAGATGTTGAAATTTTGTATCCCTTTTATCTGTCCCTCTTTGCCCTCTTCCTGTAATTAGGTGTCCCTTGTTAGCAGTACAAAGTGGCCCGGTTTGCTGCCTGGCCTTTTGAGCCATTGTGTCAGAGCTCATTTTTTTCCTCCTCTTTTCGGAAGAGTTCCTTCCCCCTTAAGTAATAGGCAGGGTGTGGGCCCGAGCTGTGGCTTTTTCTTGTTTCTTTGTTCTCCATTTATCTCTGCCACCTTTTTCAAAGAGATGGAGAAAAAAAAGTAGAGAGTACAGAGAAGGGGAAGATACAGAGTTGCTTTTTCTTGACCATCAGGCCCCCCTGCTCTTCAGGTGTTCAAGGCAGGTGCCTTTGATGTCTGCAGGTTTTGGGGAGGTGGGAGGTGGAGGATTCGTGAGAGTGACTTGGGGGTGGAGGAGGAGGGAGTTTCAGGGGTATGGATGGTGCCCTCAGCAGAGGGTTGGGGAGGAGTCTCAGGTAGCCAGGCAGCTGCTGAGCAGGTTAGTGATCTGTTCTGCCTATAGTGCTATTGCGCTGTGCTCTTTCTTTCCAAGAGCCAGCTTGAGTCTTACCATCCTAGGCAGCTGGTTGATGTTTGTTAATGTGCTGCTGCTGTATCTCTAGTGTGTGTTTCCATGGGTCCCTTGCTAGGTTACATCTGTCTGGGCCACAGAGGGGGCAAGAATGAGTTTCTATCTTTTCAACTTTTGCCTTGTGTTGATCTGCATCCATTTTGGTGGCTCTTCAGAGCCGATGGAGTTAAAATTTGTGCTCCGTGTACTGGTCTTAAACAGCAAGTGTAATTTGAGAGTTGAAGCATATAGCACTGAACACCCTGATCAGCTGATCACTATTGATGATTTCCTGTTTAAATCCCATCCTTCTTTACTTTGTCTCCTGTTGTGCTCCAGTTTTTTAATTGTGTGGAAGTAGATGAGTGAAATGAGAATCTGCAGATCTAGTTCTTGGTTATAAGTCTTGTTGAATGTTTTCAATAAAAGTTTTTAATGTAGAAACTTGGCTCAAGGCTTCTTAGTGTTGTGTTCTAAAATAATTTCTAGAGAAGAACATTCTCTCCACAGCCTTGAACTCCAATGTTTACACAAGTTTGAGACCCTCTAATTTAATCACCAAAAGAGCTGTTGGGTGAAGGAAGCACATATATTCAGAACTGGAGTTGCTAGATCAAAAGGAAAGGTAACTGGTGTGTGGGGAGTCTGTTTCACCCAGGGATTTAAACTGGATTTATCCAGTCACAGAGAAGTGGGTGCATATGTCTGATAACAGGAGAGACAAGCAATAGCAAATATTATCCTGTCACTGATACCAGTTTCACAGGATTTGGGAAGCAGAAGAATAAATGCAGTAGATGTGGAATACTCTTTCTGGCCCTGATTTTCTATACATTCTTATGCCAGGCATCTTTTTTTGCCAAGGAAACTCCTCCAGGTTTTGTGGGAAAGAGGCTTCCCATTCCTTTCAGACTTGCATTTCCTTCTCAGCATCTCTGTCTTGGCTGAGTTTTAAATCACACTGACCAATCCAGACCTTGAGATCTTGAGTGTTGTTGGAAGCAGGACACCAGGCCAGCTTGAGCCCATTCTGGAGAAAGCTTGCTGTTGCAGGGAGCCTCTTAAGTGGTGGTTTCTTGGATGTCTGTCCCTTTTAGAAGACTTTGTTGTGTTCAGAACTCTGTCTCCTGTATGTAATGGACAGCTTCAGTCTTGTCTGTGCAATGTATTCCCATGGTATGCATGTTTTCTAGAAACTGAAGCCTTGTTTTTCTTAACTGATTTCTGGTTGGGTTTTGGTTTTGGTGACACAGTATTTCTGAACTGTCTCACATAAGCTGGGCATCTTCTGCCTTCTTTTTGTTAAGAGGGCTTTAATCCATCTTAACCTAAATGTAAAATCATTGTAAGGAGAAGCATACAGGTGTTTATCCTAAATCCTTTCTTCCCCATGGCAGTCTTGGCCCTGTCACACTAGAAAGGACCATGATGCCAGCTCCTGCCTTTTGGATGTGTGCAGGTTCAGAGCATGCTGCGGCCTTTGAACTCTTGTTCAGGCATATTTATGACAACTTTACAAGGCCCTGAACAATCAGAGAGCATGGGTGGGGGCTGGACACTCCAAGCACATCAATCAGTTTCATCCCTCTGAGCCAAAGCAAAAGTAATCTTTATTTTTCCCTGGGTTGAGAGAGAATCAACAGAGGCAAGAGAGAAGAATGGGAAGGAGTGAATGAGGAACCCCCTCTGTCACTGGCTAGTGGTAGCTCATTTAAACAGATGGCTTTGTTTTGATTTGGACTCTCCATTTTTTTGTCTCCCCATTAAAGGAGACCTGCAGAGCTCTGTCCAGAAAGGGAGCAATGCAGCCGCCTGTTCCCACACAAGTGGGGCGAAAGGCGAGAGGCTTTGAGAATTCCCTGCTTCTTTTCCTCGCCTCCTGCTTTTTCTCTTCCTCCAAGAAATCACAGTTTGAGAATTCCCCCCTACTCCTCCCGTTGGAAAGAAAGACAGAGAAGACATTCTTGACATTCTTTGCAGAGAAAAGGGGTTAAATGTCTGAATTTGGGGGTCACCATGTTATACAAATTGCAATCTAATCGTTTTTACAAGAACACACGTGTGCTAAGAAAAGGAGCCACGGACAAGAAAGAAAAGAGGATAGACAACCTTTTTTGTCCTATCTTCTTTTTTTTTTTTTTTTTTCCCCTCAAGGTTTTGGGCTATTGTCATGTCCTGTTTCTCTCCCCTCCTCACCCCCGAGAGAGAGAACATTGGTTTTATAGTTAAATTGGTTCGTAAAGCAGAAGGGCTTGGTGCCATTTCTGTTTGTTTTCCCAAATAAAAGACCCAGCAGGGTCTCTTTTGCACCGTTGTGGCTTTATTTGAAGAAACTGGCTTTTTCCCATAGCCCAGTGTGTCAGTTTATCCTCTGAACTTAACCTTACGGGAACCCGAACAACAAAAACTCACAGGGTCCCAGAGCTGGAAAGGTAAAGAAATTGTATCTTTTTATTGGACCATTTAAAACGTGTGTGGGCCAATTCAGAGAAAGCAGAAGAAAAGAAGGCAAAACTCCCTCTTCTGTCTCTCCCCTCAACACAATCTCAGACCGTTGTTGGTGTCTTTCCCCCCTACTGCCTCAAGTCCCTTCAGCTGCACTGAAGAATCAGAGAGAGGTATTTGCCCTGAAAATCACTTGAAACAGCATCTCTGAGCCATTTCACTTGGAGCTGCTCCCTCAGAATTCTCCAAGCCAATCCCACACCTCCCTGCAGGAATTAGTAGCCTGGTCTAAATGCAAGGGCAACTTCGGGGTAGGATAGAAGAATAACTTTGCCAAGGATCTGCATTTCTCCCTATGTGCAACAGAGATCTTTTTTGATCAAACCTTTTCCTTCTTAGCATAAGTTGCTGCATCAACTCAGTGCCTCAGCTGCTGTTGCAAAGCACCTGGAAGAGACTGCAGCTCAGCTCTTCTCTTTGGTTTTGGTGCTCTCTCCTAATTGGGTGACAGAAATTGTACAAATGCTGCACTTGGGATAATTATTTTTAAATTGATTTGTTTTCCTTTTTCTGTTTGATACTCAGTTCAAATATGCCAGGGTTTGGAACTGAACAGGGCTCTTTATACCCTTTTTATAAAGTGCATGCTTGCCACCTGTATTGTTTCAAATAGTTATTGGGGCTGAAATATTGGTTTGGAGTTCTGTTTGATTTCTGAATAGTCATCTGCTTATGTGCAATAGATTCTCCTCTTTGATGGATGATCACACTTCACAGATGGGGATTCCAGAGCAAATGAATTGTCCTCAGTTTTGCATATCTCTGTTTTCAACAGATGTTCAAAATTCAGCAGTTTCCTAGAGTTTGCATAGTTATATAATATCAATTCTAGTGAATTGGGATCACCAGAAATTGAGGGTAGGGGAAAAAAAATGTTGTTTCATTCCAGCTTTTGGAGTGTAGTTCTTGTGTACTGGAGACAGCTGGGCAAGATCCTCAGCAAATGGGCAGGTTCCAGGGAAGTAGGTGCAGACTTCTTCTGGACTCTGACTATCAGAAAGATCTCAAGGAGATCCTGAGCTTTTATGGCCACACAAATAGCTGCAGTGGTTTGGGAGGTATATAACTTTAACGTGGTGAAGCAACATCCCATGGGTTATCTGGAAAGTAACCATCTGGGCTTTGCCATGACTGATCTTACATTAGTGACTGAGAAGGAGTAGAACTTGAAGCTGTTTTTTTAAAAAGAACAAGAACTTAAAGAAACCAACCTGTTTCTTCCCTTCACTGTGCTTCCAGGCTGCCTGTCTTCTGGAGGTATCAGGAGAGCTATGCTCATGGCTAGATTTCTAGCATGGAATGGAAAGAGTAAAATGTGGAAATCCTGAATAAATACCTGATTTTAAGAGTAATTTTAAAAAGTCTTGAGGAACTTGGAAGTTGATCAGGATAAATCAAAGGATTCTCTATAGTGTCTGAACAACATGCTTTTCATTGTTGGACTCCTCAGTTGGATGCATTTACTAGGCACATGGACTTTGTTTAAATATCTTGTTCTATCACCAAGGAGTCCAGAGCCTGGTGCTAATACAACCTTCCTGTGCTAGGGATGAAATAGGCTGCTCGATTTGCTCTGGCTCTGTTCCTTGTCGGCTGGTACTGGATTACTGTCAATATTATTCAGTTTGTCTAGATGCTTAACAGGAAGTATGAAAAATTAGGATTATGAGATTCCTTGACAATAGAGGCCTACCTGTGTGTTTGTAGGTGCTGCATTGGCCCAGACAGCTTGTGGTTAAATTGCTGAAATTGAGAGCTCTTACTCTAGACTGATCTTCCCAGAAAACTTGAACTGTCACATTTGTGATTCTGCTTCACAGAGCTCCACTTCTGCAGAGTTGTATCTGTTGGTGCCACCCAGCACCGGGACTGAATGTGGGCATTATCTGACCCAGGCTGTTCAGTACAAAGACAAGCAAAGCTCCAGCCATCTGCACAGGGAACTACCTGGTTTGTCGGAAGAAGACCTGGGAGCGAAACAGCTACTTGCTACTGCTGGAGCACCATGGCAGGGTGGGGAGCTGGTGTGGCCCTTCCATGTTTGGTCTCACTTGTGACTAACCTTCACAGCGTCTAACGAAGATAGGGCCTCTGAAGTACTGAGGATTAGCCTGCCTGGGATTTGAAAGGTGTTTAGGTGAAAGAGGAACCACAAAGGAAAGAAGATGGCTGTTTCCTGCTATGTTTGGCTGGTGTTGGTGAAAAAGGTCCAAGACAGCTATGCCATCTCTTTCTGTCCCTCATGGAGAAGGTTATCTTCTATCCCTCTAAGCTGTTAGAAACCTGTTGCCTGTTAATGGGTTATCTTGATCGGTTATTAAGGATTAGATGTGGGTTTTGCTCCCAAGAAAGGGGAAGCTGTTCAGGTGTGAGGTTTGAGGGAAGAGAGTATTTGGGATCACAAAGAGTGGACAATTTGTGGGCACTAACTTGTGATCCAAAGACTGGAAGAACTGTTGTGGTAAAATTCCCTTCCCAGCATGGGCTCAGCGTGGGTGTGTATGCTGCAGGCACATAGAGCTGGTCTGGCATGGTGATAGCTGTCCAGGGACACCTTAACCTGCTGAATAAAGGGGAAATGCTAATCATGTTCTGCATCTTTTTCATCTTAAGTGTGCCCATGTCAGAACACATGGGTGTTTTGTTTGTATGCCCAGTGTAGAGCACAGTGAATTTTGGGCTGGTGTCAGATGGTTAAGTGCTTCACTGTAGCAGCTACCACGTTGCCTCTGTAAATTGCCAAAGAGCTGCTCCTGTTTCTAGGGGCTGCAACTCCCACCTGAGAGGTGCTTTGGCTGACCTGTTCTTGAGCCAGGAGAACCAAACTGATTAATAAGCCAGCAAAGCAGGGTTTACTTTGCTACAGTAGTTTGCAAATGTCTGTGCTTATTTTATGCCTACAGAGAAAGGCCAATCCTTTTCTTTTTTCCTCCCCTTTTTTGTTGCCTTTTCTTTCATTTTCTTTCATTTTTGTTGCCTGGGGTGGAAAGGTTGGGCAGTCTGGCCCCTTATGCATTTCACAGGTAGTCCAAGGATTCTTGTCTGGGAGAGCAGCTGACTCCTCCTCATACCTCTGTTGTATATCTTACAACTCTGGGCCACGCATACATCTTTTAGGATGAAGAAGATTTTGTGGAAGCCTTGGTAAGGGCTGCATGCATGTCCATTTGTCCTACTGGCTTTGCAGAATGGCAGATGGAGGGTATCTGTGTGCTTGGAAGGGCAGCAGCGTGCCAGAGCACTCGTGTCCATCCATGTCTCACTTCACGGTGGATCTGATGACCCATCTCTGCCAACCAAACCCCACTGCTCTTGCTCTCAGTGCTCAAACCATGAGTGCTTTGGCCTCTCAGCCCACAGACAGGTGCAGAATTGCTGCTGGGTTGGTTTACAAGTAACCTTCCAAGGGTTAATGTATTGTGAGAAGGTTGCAAGGGGCTGAAGCCTGGAATCCCCTCGATCCCTTGCCTGGAGAAACACAAAGTCCAATAAGCCAGCACCCCTGGATTCGTGTTGGGGGGGATTAATTCATGCACTTGATGTTAAAGCTTGTCCGAGAGGTTTGCATGGGGGGGCCATTGCTAGGGCTGGTTGGCCTCTCTAAATGGTTGCTAGGGCCCTGGCATCAAGGTCCAATGTAGCTGCCCACAGCCACGGTCACGGAGGGAATTACACAGCCACAAAGAAATTGTTATTCTACATAATCTGCTCTTTGGAGAGTGACTGTGGGGAAACAGGCTGGCCCCAGCATGCCGCCAGCTCTGTGATCATAGAAGCGTGCTGGCTGCAAAGATCGGCCAGGGCTCGCCTTCTGATCTGGGGACACCAGGGCTCGAGGCGCTAATCTGCTTTATCAGCGATTTCTCTCTCCTGACACAAAGGTGTTTACTTGTTTTAACATCTCCCAGGACTCTATTTCTCCTTTTGTGTGGTCTTTATCCCCCGACGAGGGCTTTAGCCCAGATTACAGACAGAATTAAGGCATTTGGCGATGTGCCTCAGAACTGTGTGATGCTGGATCAAGGAACAGAATGTAACAAAATAATGGAGGGAGATGCTGAGAGTGACCCCACTGCGGGATCCGTGCTGTTGGCTTTCAGGACTGCTTCATTGTCCTGAGAACCAGGAGGCTGTTGGAGAGGGGTGGCCCTGCAGCAGAGTTTGAAAAGCAGGTGCTTCGAGTTTTATTGTGTCCAGCATTTTTGATGTAGAGGGTGTGAGGAGAAGGAGGAGGAAAAAAATGAGGGTTTGCAATAGGTGGCCATTTCAAGCAGCTGGGCAGATTGTCCATTCCATTCCCAAGAGTCTGTCATATCTGAATATCACTGGGTGCTGCAGCAGGTGGAATGACACTGGGACAGGCTGTGCCATGTACCTTGATGCAATTCTGTGTGATCCAGGGAGGGGGCTCAAGCTTCTTCTTGAAGTCTGGCAGGGTGGGACCTCACCAGGCACCATCCACCTGGTGAGCTGCTGGTTCTGTACATGAACGAGCATCAGAGTGATACCACCACGAAGCACCCAACATAGAGCTTCATGGAGACCTTGCTTTTGCTCTTTCACTGCAAGTAAAGAATTAAAAAGGAGGAAAGGGTCAAGAAAAAGAGAAAAAATCTAGCCTTTGGAAGGTCATCTCCAGAGCATCATTGGGGTGGTTGCTTTTGACCTATCACGTTCAGCCCCAGATATGGTGTTTGTAGAATTTGGTGTAACTGGAGGGCCTTGAGGAGAGCAGCCATGGCAGACTGGGTTGGAAGAGTCTAATTTGCCTGTAGATCTCTGCTGTGTGTCAAAGATCTAGGGAAATACCCCAGTGGACAGATTATTTGGAGTCTGACTAAGATGGGAGTTGTCTCCTATGGAAGTGGAGCCATATAATTCAGAATACTGGTCACTTCTCTCAGGGAAAAGGATCCCATTCTGGGAGTCAGCTGCACCTGTACTTTGGCTCTTCCACTTTCCTGCCGGTCACCCTTCATGACACCTTTCATGGTTAGTGGCCCAACCAGTAGCAGAAGCTGGGGGTGGGAGAGGAAAACTCTGCAGGCTATTCTATTCTATTCTATTCTATTCTATTCTATTCTATTCTATTCTATTCTATTATCACAGACATGAGATCTGGAAGACTTCTATGACACCATCTCTGCTCTGGCCATCTTAAATGGAAAGGCTTTTTGCTCTGAATGACTCTTCCCCTAATGTGCTTCATTGCAGTGGTCAGCTGTTGACCTGTTTAGGGACCGACTTCCACCGTGGAGCTGGAGTCTTGGATGTGTTCTATGAAACGCCCTCCCTTCTCCTTTCTTGTGGGTATGACACCTACATCCGCTACTGGGACATACGGACCAGCACCAGGTGAGCCTGCCCTGCTGGCATGTGGGGCCCACACAAGGCTCCTGGACTGTCCTTGTGCAGCTCCTGGGAACTCAGCTCTCACTGAATTAGCTCCTTCAGGCAGAGTGGATTGAGGAGTGGAGGCTCAGCCCTGCTCTGGTTTGTGTTGTCCTTGCAGGAAGTGTGTCCAGGAGTGGGAAGAGCCCCATGACAGTGCCCTGTACTGCATAAGGAGTGATAAGAACCATATGATTGCCAGCGGCTCTTCCTACTACGGTGTGGTGCGCCTCTGGGATAAGCGGCAGACTCGGTGCCTGCAGGTGAGCACCGCTGGGAGACTGGGCAGCTGCAGAGCTTCTCAGCTGTTCTCTGGCAGCCCAATGTGCATGCCTTGTGGGAAGAAGAAAGAGGGGCTGCTGAGCTGTCTTTGGGGCTAGTCCATCATGGCAAACCTAACCTATATGCAGGGAAAACCTGCTTTGCTCAGACATCTCAGTCTTTGGATCTGTAGCACCAGCCAGTGTCTTTGGGCTGCTAACGTTGTCTCTGAAAGGTTGATTCTCCTGTTTTTTGCAGAGCTTTCACCTGTCTTCACCTACCAGCAGCCCAGTGTACTGCCTCCGTTTCAGTACCACCCACCTGTACGCTGCCCTTGCATCAGCCCTGCACGTCCTGGACTTCACAGCCTCGTGAAGGGCACCACAGCTGCTTCTGGTGACCCCAGATCAGCAGAGCTGACACTTGGCTCAGGGAATTGCAGGGCAGGAGAGGTGAGAAAGGCCCACAAAGCTTCTGAAGGGACTTTTTTGCCTGCCAGAAAGCTACAATGAAGAGTGCACAAAGGGCCAAACTTTCTCAACCTTACCTGCCTGTTACTGAAAATAATAGGCCAATTGTCCTTTACCCTTTTTATTTTGTGCAAGTCAGGAATTGTTTTATTAACTGTGTTCCTTTTTTTTCTTTTCTTTTTCCTTTTTTTTTTTCCTGTGGATACATCATTTGAGGGGCAAGTTGAGCCAGGCTGCCCCATCAGCTGTGTGCTGGTCAGTTTGAGATCAGCCAAGCTCTAAGCACGTGAAGCAAGACTAGGCCGTGTGTGGGGTGGACTGATTTGGTGGAAGGGAAAAGTGCCTGGAGCCAGGCCCACCTTTCTCCTTAATTTGCTGTTCTGACAGCTGCTTGTGTTGTCCTTCACAGCCAAGAGCAACAATTGAGCTAAAAGGCAGAGCCAGCCCTGCTTTCAGTGTGCCTCCCCAAGCTGACCGTCAGGTCAGGCTATGCACTTGGCAGGGCTGAAATGGTTGTGTTTTGCAAAATAAAACTGAAAGGAAACAAAAAAGATTGTATGTTTTGTTTCAAGTTATGAAGGGGCTGTGATGTTCCCTGCTGGTTGCAGGGGCCTGGGTGGGTGGGGGAGGTTGGACTTATTTTCAGATGCTGTCTGCGTGTCTAATAGAGCTCTCTCCCTGGCTAGACCGTGTGACGCTGCTGCATTGAAGGCAGTTCCTGGGAGCTTGGATCTCCTGTCACTTTTTCAAACAAGAATTGAAAAAGTAGGGTCTGTGACTCATTTGGTGCCTGCATGATGAAGCAGCAAACCAGACTAGTATGAACACCTGGATGTGATTTACTGGGATCCTGTTGGCACATCCCAGTGGGTTCTGCTCCTTTTTGTGTCATCCTGACGTGAGTCTTTGAACAACCATAGCTTTTAGCGTGCTCTGTGCTGTCTGATTGGATGTGGATAATGTGCTGTGAGTGAATACAGTGGTGTGTGGGGTCTGGCCTTCCTTGGGGAAGAAAGTGTGGGAACCCTTCTTGGTTGAGTTTGGGTATCCTGGATAGGTAAAGGAGATGTTTTTATCACACAGTGAGAGCACTTCTAGGGTGAGCCACTCATTGTGATGCTCTGTTAGTACTTCATACATTCATTTCCACTGTCAAGAGGCTGTTCTTCCCTTGTGATGCACAAGAATCGGAGGAATATGTTTGCTGGAGCCCCAGACTCTAGGGAATTGTCATGGTTTGAAAGCAGCCTCATCAGGGGAGCTGTGCTAAGAGCCCATCAGCAGCCGACTTTAAGGTAGGTTTTGTTTGGGTAGTAACTGTTCAGGTATGAACTGGGATGGAACAACATTCAGAAATTTAAGCAAGGGGATGGCTGTTGGAGAGGAGTTGGTAAAGAAGCACTGTTGGGGTTGTCCCTGTGCAGTGAGGTTTGCATTGGGCCATGTTTGTGCCTTCACAGAAGAATGGGCAGCTGCTGCTCCTTAGCTAGCCAGTGGCCCAGGCACTGCTTCCCCTCTGTGCCATGCAAATGGAAGCAGCTGCACATTGGTTCCTGTGCTCTGCACACCCCTGTCACGTTGTGGATGGCTGGCACTAAGGAAGCAGCTGCATGTCTTCCTCTTTACCCTGTTTCATAGTCTCTGCCCACTCAGGTCTAAGCATTGATGCTGTTTGCAGAGATACCAGAGTCACCAGAGCATCCTTCTGACTGCATGGAGGAGCTGCGTAACTGCACAGGAGGGAGCTGCTTCCAAGCACATCCCAGGCAAGTAACGGGTGTGAGGAGGGAATTCCTGTTTTCCAAACATAACTGCCTTCCACAATGACGGCAGATGGAGAATTCCCAAGGTGTCATGTTGCTCTTGGAGGATGGGGACAGGGCTGCTGGTTGTGGATGTGGTATGTTTCCTTTGCATACAATAGCTTCCCACAATTCATAGAAGGATCATTCCATCCCTGGGAGTGTTCCAGGCCAGGCTGGATGAGGCTTTGAGCAGTCTGGTCTAGTGGAAGGTGTCCCTGCCCATAACAGGGAGGTTAGACCTAGATGATCTTGTGTTGTCTTTCCAACAGAAAGCATTCTATGGTTTTATGAAATGTCTGCATAAATCAGCAGGCCAGGCAGCAGACAGGTCAACTGCCCTACCATCTTTCTGGGCTTACAGAGATTCCTCCAAATGGCTCTATTAACAACAGAACTCATTTTTATTAGATAAGGCAAAATCAACACCATTAAGCTGTGCCAGAGACCTGCCCCTCACCTCAATCTCTCAGCAGCCACTGCCTACTGGGTCTTACAGTCTCCATCCCCACTGTTAGCTGCCTTTATCTTCTTCAGCTCCTTCTGCAGCTGCTCTTCTGCAGCCAGGATCTCCTTCGGCTTCTGGTACTGTAGGACAGAGAGAAATGCCCTTACCACTCCTGAACTCCTGTTCTGCCTCTGCTCCAAGCAGACCAGCTGGGGCCTGTTGCTGCCAGCCCAGCAAGTTCTCCTGCCAAGGGAGGCCTTGCCATTACCAGCTGCCTCTGAAGCCCATTTAGAGAGGTGATGCCATCAAGCTAGAGACATTTGCCAAGTTCTGGAGTGTCTTTTACAGTGCAAGTAAAACTTTCCAGTTAGGTGTGGAATCCTGGCCCCCACCAACCCCACTGGAATATCCTGGCAAGCAGATCCTTGCTGTGCTCACTGACCATATGCCCACGTGTATTCTTTGTACATACATACGTACATATAAAATACACTTTTTTTTTTTTTTTCAATGCAAAGAGAAATAAGAATTGCAGTTCTTCTGTCTTCCCCTCAGAGGCCTCTCACCCAGCTGCAGCTTAGTGGTGGATGCACGTGCTTTTTGCAAGGTTTGGCCAGTAGCAAGCAGAAGCTCAGGAGGACTCAAGGTGCTCCTCTTGGCCCATTTCCTCTGCATGTGCAGCCCAGCTCTGCTGCCAGGTTTCTCACAGAGGGTGTGCCCTCTGTAGCTGACTTCTGTAGTGAATAACACAAGCACCTGTTGCTCAAAAGCATCTGTCTTCTCCTTGCAGCAAGAAGTGTGTTCCCATGTTGTTCCACCACATGTGTGGAAGTGTTCCCTCACTGACACAAAGCAGCAGGTGATTATTTTTTATTATTATTTTTTAAGACTGCGAGACCTCGAAGTGCAGCAGGTCCTTGGGCTCTGATGCTCTGAGACAAGAGAAACTCAGTGTCACTGAGAGTGGAGGCTTGCTCAGACTTGAGGGAGGGAATACATGGAAAATAGAGCACGACAGACACTCTTCCACCTGCATGTCACCTTGAGCAGCAAGCAGGGCCCCTCCTGCTGCCTGGGATCTCTTGGCTAGTGTCAGCATGCCCAGTGTAATCTGAAACTCCCACCGACTGTGTGACAGAGAAGGAGCTGCATGGGTGACCCTCAGCTCTGCCTTGTTTCCCTACGTGTAAGAACTTCAGTTTCTTTGTGGACATAAAGAGAAGGGCAGAGTGCTGTTTGGCGTGGTTAAAACCTCACCGTGATGATCAGCGTGTTGTTGGCATGGGTGAAGCTCAGGGCAGCTGCATCCAAGGGGAGGCGGTATCGATCCAGATCAGGAATAGAGAACTTTTTATAGTACCTACAAATGAGAGGAGACAGAAATAAGGAAGGTGGGGTTTCTATTCTGCCACTAGGTGTGCTGAGACACAGACTGCTGGTCTACAAAGTGTAGATGAGGACAACAGACCTCTCAGGGTTGGCAGGAGGCTCTTGTCCCATGTTGTGTGCCTGCCGGTGCCCCCAGGTTAGCAGGAGTACTAGAAACAAGCCTCCAAAATGGAAACCAGAGCTGGCAAAGACCTGAAGAACTTTGGTGTGTGACAGCAGGCTTGATCCCTCCAGCTTGCCTGTATGTGTAGTGCCAGCTACATTAAAGATAGACTACTCAGCCCTACCATGGTGTTCCTTGTCTCTTTCCCTGCTCATGGCCTTTCATTCCCTGTAACTAGCAGCTCCTTTAGCTTTTGTCAAAATAGCTGTCAAAGCTCTTGTGCCATATGACTTACTTTCCTCTGTGATGCACCATTTTGTGTTGCAATCCTCCCTAAACCCCTCTTTTTAACTTCTTGCTGTACTTCCTAGGCAACTTCTTGCTTTGGTGGCATGGTGGGGCTCAGTTATACCCCTGAGCACAGATCTCCAGGTGCAACTGCCCACAATCACCTAAGCCTCTGCTCTGCAGCATCTCCATGCAGCCCCCATGGTGCTGTGGTGCTCCTCTGCACTTACAGCTCTCCTAGTTGTTCCTTCCCTGGTTTCTATCCCAGTCTTCCAATAACCTCTCACATCCAAGAAGAGGACAGAGAGGCTTTTGCCAGCTTAGAGATTTCCTAAGACTTCAGGGCCAGAACACTGTAGACCTGTGTCTGTGTTTGCCTGAGATCTGTGCTTGGCATGGCTTGCCCTGCATCTACTGCTTCTCTCTGGGGCTGCACCAAATACACTGGCTTGTGGTCCTATGCCCACTCAGAGACATGGCTGGATTTTCAGTCTCTTCCAGCACTCTCGTGGGCAGTGCTTTCCAAGGAATTGGCCTGTAGCTGGTACTGAGGTGGTTGGAGCAGAGTGGGAATAGGCAGTGGCTGCTACCATGAGGGGTGGCTCTCAATTCAGATGGCTGTGTGTGAGGCTTGGCCTCTCTAGCTACCTCTGCCCAAATTGCGGTTTATTTTCTAAGTCACGGTGAAAACAGCTACAAAGGGCAAATGGCTTTCCCGGTGCAGTGGGAGGAATGTACACGGCTTGTTACCGCAGGGCTCAAACCGTTCTGTGTTGTCACTGCTGTCGGTATTTGGAAAAGGTGGCAGACATGGATAATAAGGGAGATGTCAAAGGTTAAACAGCAGAGATTAGATGAACACAAAGACATGTTAAGGAAGTGTTAACTTCTTACCGATTAGACAAAAAAAAAGCAGTACACAGAAAAAAACCACTGTTTCAAAGGGCCTTGGGAGTCATCAATGAAACACCAGCATTCTGCTGCCCCAGGACTAAGGAGAAGGGGAGAAGAATGGCTTTGGCTGGCCTCAAACTAAAATCTGTGACAAGATCAAAGGAAACCAGATCTGCCTTGCCAACCCCTCCTCCTCCTAACATTACCACTGCCTCTCGCTACAATAATTGAATCAGGTTTGGCGTTTGGGGAGGTGGCTTTCTAGGTTTGTTTTTAGAGTTCAGTTTAATGGATTTATTTTACAGCAAGAGGTTTTAAGCAAATCCCACTTGAGCAGCCCTTGCCGTGGCCAGAGGGAACAGAGTGACTGGTGGAAGTGAAGAGCTCCTGTCTGGGCTGGGGAGGTAGCTGATGGATGGTTATCCCAGCCGATGCAAGCTGATTCTCTGCCCTCTCCTCTCACCCCATGGCCAAGGGCAGTATTACACTCTGAGTCCGAGTCCTGGCCAGAGATCCACAGTGTGTATGTGAAATCACCTTTAGTATTTTCCTACTGGAAACCCACTTTTTGTCAGCCCGTAGGGAAAACTGCTACTGGTATGCTGAGAATTTAGAGCTGAGCTATTCAGTAGTAACTTGGCAGCCCATCCTGTTACTTGTGCCTCTGGCTGGCAGTCAGCACAGCTCTGTTGCTCAGAAGCAGCGTGGCTGACTTCCAAGGGTTGGAGAGGCTCCGAGGCTTCCTTTCTCTCCCGTAGTGATGTGCGCTCTCTCTGTGGATTCCATGCTGCTGTTGCTATCTTGGAATTAGCTGCTGAGTGGTGCCTTGCCCTGGCTAAGACCCAGGAGAAATGATCTAAGATATCCTGGAGCCTGTACTAAGTGTGCTAATGCTGGTGTCTGTCCCTGCTCCCTACTGACAGCAACGTCATTCTTGTCCTCAGTGAGGTGGCTTTCAGCTTTAATTCTGGAAGTCCTTAACTGTCAGACAGGCCACGAGTGGGTGTTGGGTCCTCTGACACTAGTCTGTGAGAGAGCAAGTGTCAGCTGCTCATGGAAGACCCTCCTGAGAGCAGTACAAAAAAGTCAGCTAGGGCATAGGAAAAGCCTCAGTGCTACATTATAACCTTATGGCACCTATGCAGGAAGTTCCCACATACACAGGCAAGGAACTTCCACATACACACCACTATCAGTAGGACTGGGACTAGGTAAGTCTGGCTGTGACAGTACGTGGTTGGATTTAGGATCAAGTACTCCATTCCTGTCCTAGCTCCATGCATATCCATGTGTTGCTGATGGGAATCTTTTGCTACATAAGTCTCCCTGCTAAAGCACTACTGCTCTGTGAATCCCTCTGTGTGCATTTAAGCCAACATCTCTCTGTATTGGAGCTGTCATTGCTTGCTGTTTCTATGGGTTATCTCCCCTCTTCCCAGCCTTCAGATCTGGCCCCCCAGGTATGCTGATGTGCAGAGCTCCAGCAGTCCTATGCCGGGAGGCTCGAAGGGGCCGCGTTGAGAAGTCCTCAGCAGCCGAGCGGCCGTAGTTCTGTGCCGACAGCACCACCTACAGCCACTTCCATCACCTTCCCTTGTGATCCCAAGGCTCGTTCCATGCACTCACTTCCCAACACTAAAGCCTCATCTTGGCTTATCTGAGACTGTAGATGCTTTGGGACACAGTATGTGTTTCATTCCATGTGGGATGTCGTGTATTTACACACTACAAGATGCTTTAAAAGCATTTTCCATTTTCTTCCTCCAATCTCAAATCTTTCTTGGCAGAGCACCACGATGCTGCCTTCCCAGATTTAGTCATTCTTTTTTGCTTGTTACCTCCAGATCATATCACTGACATTGTGACTATAGGACGTGTTTATGCAGGGAGATCTGTCTGGGTGCCCACGACTTTGCTGTCCATGTTGAATCCTGCAGGATTTTGAGATGCAGTGACTAAATCAGAGGGAGAAAATGGAATGTTCTAGCTTTAAGAGGTCTGCAAGACTCTTATTTTATTTTTCTAAGAAAATGACATCTGACAGGGCAAGAACAGTGCAAGCACCACCCTACTGGAGCCAAGATGATTTGCAATGGCCAGTGCAGAGCTTGAGGGGCCCTACTTGTAAATGTGTCTGAGGCAGTTGGGACTAGAAATCAGGCAGCAGGAGACGCGTGCCGCAAGGTGAGGCCCATCAGCCCTTGCACACTAGGGACAGAAGAGGGGACAGCCCCCTGTGCATTCACTAGCCTGCCCTCTGTGCCAGCCCACCCCAAGGGACTGTCAGCACTGGCAGTGCTGTCCTTACTGACTTCTTGTTGGTGGTCCGGATGACACAGCAGCGCTGCTCCTCCTCCACGGAGACACTGTAGACCTCTTTGGGGTAGGGAAGGTTACGGATCCGCCACTGGAAGCTGCTCAGGGTATCCTTCCTCATGAAGATAGGCTACAGCAAACAAGTACCTTTAGCAAGGCTCCTCCAGCTGTCTCCTCTCTTCCCTGTCTCCTTCCTGTACTACCTTGTAAGACTCCACATGAGAGTAGCTGTTCTTTCACACTGGAGCATTAGGGAGTAATCCAAGAAGCTGCCTGAGCACAACTTTCCTACAGCTAGGGCTGCTCTGCCTTTGCCCAGGGCACTGCTTGCAGAAGGCTGAAAGTGTCCAGTGGGGAAGCCTGGCAGTACAGGGTTACAGGTAAACTTCCTCACAGACAACCAAGCTCTGCCTGCTCCAGGAACCTGCTGGATTCAGTCCTAGCTCTGTCCCAGTCTGTGGTGCAGAGCTGTGCTTGGTGCTTCTGGTCTGGAAAAAAGCTGGTGAGAGACTAAAACAGCTGCACCTTCAGCTAGAGGGGTGTGAAGATGAAACAAGCTGTGCCCTATTAGGGAGCAGCCTGCTATGCACTGCCTGTGCCTTTCATTGCTATCACCTCTGTTTTCCATCCCCTGACTTGTCCTGGCACTGGCCTTCCTGTCACCCTGCTCTTTCAAGACAGGATAGTAGTTTGCCAACACAGCAGTACAGTTCCTTTACTTAAGGAAATTACAAATCTCTTGAAGACTCCTAAAGAACCTATGCTGTGCCTTCTTTCTACTCAGCCCTGCAGTTTTGGGGTGATTTGTAGCAGAGTGCTAGGTGCATTGAGGCTGTCTCATGGTGATCTGTGCTCTACCAACTACTGCTGTAAGCACAAGACAAGGTAGATTTAGGTGCAGTGGTACCTGCAGACCCTTACATACATTTGAGCTGCTCTCTGTTATAAGCTCTGACTCCAGTGCTCCCAGGAGTGGCGAGATCGGCTCTCCCACTTCCACCTGCCACTTGCCAGTGCCCCCGAGGGTGTTCTTCTCTCGCCATTTTCTACCTGGGGAAGAGAAGAGTTTTAATTCTTCTGCTCTGTAAGAACTCCAGCAACTGACTGCCAAAGCTGCCCAGCACACTGAGATGATATGAATATATGCATCTTAATTCCAGTAATTTTGACTTTGGTGTGAGTTGATCTGCTAGTTGGCCTATTCCTAGGTCAGAAATTCTGTGCTGAATGCCTCTCTTTTTTTGCTACTTGGTGCTGAAGCCATGGTGAGGTTGCAACAGGTGCTGTGCCGCAGCTGATGTGGTTTTGGACAAGAGCCATAAGCGACACCTTGTTTGCGGTAGCAGAAGCCACCAAAAAGCATATTTCAGCCCTTCATGTGGTACAGACTTGGTGCCTGGCAGCTATGATGGCAATCCCATCAGTCCATCCAAGCCTTTTGTGACAGGTGGGATGTTTGGGGGAGATCCTGGGCTAAAGCAAGCTCTTCTATGCCATGAAAGTCAGAGAACCCTGGCTGCAAGATGAACCCTACTTCTGTCCCTACAAAATTCCGCTACAGGCATGCCCGTCTCCCAGAATAGGAAGGGGTGATTTGTTCCTGACCAGGTGCTCCCTCTCAACACCCCAGCGCTGAGGGTACAGTCCCACTGCCCTATAGTTCTGCCCCGACCCACGTCTGCTGGGGGCCAGCTGAGAGCACCACTTACTTATCAGCTGGCCAGTCTTAATGTCGTACTCTTCGGCCATCTCCTTCCCATCCTCGAACAAGTAGTGGATCTTCCGCTTCCCTAGAGGCAAAGCAGGTGGTGAGAGGAAACGGGAAACACCCACCCCTGGGTGCAGGGCTCTGTCCCACTGTCTGGGGCCCCATCCCATTGTCCGGGACCCCGTCCCACTGCCCGCGCTGATGGCCTTGCGTCCTTCCCCGGGGCCCTGCTCGGGGTGCGGGGCTGTGGCCGGGAGCGCTCCCCTCCCCGCCCGCTCGCTGCAGGACCATCCCACACTCCGCGGCGGGGGCTGTCCCGACCCTCGCCCCGCGATTACCGTCCTGCACCAGCGCCGTCTTGCCGGCCGCCCGCAGCCGCTCCAGCCAGCTCGGCACCGCCATGGCGGCCGCGCCGTCGCCGCGGCAACGCGGAAACTTCCGCCGCCGCCCGGGAGCGCTTCCGGCCCGGCCGAGCCAGCGCGGCCCTGCCCGGGCGCGGCCGCGGCCCCGCTCGCCTTCGGGGCCCTTTCCCTCGCCGGCTGCGCCCCCGTCCTCTTCCGCCTTCTCTCGGCTCCCCCCGGGCATAGCCGGGGCGGTCGTTCTTGCCCCCGAGGTTGTGGGTGCTGCCAGCCCCAGGGTGGTGACCTTGAGACCTTCGCGGCCTGAGGAGGCTGGCAAGGCAGGTTTGGTGCCGGGCGCGTGTGCGTTGTGGTTTATAGGAGTTAAAATGCAGCCTGCAGAAACACGCTTCTACGTGGGCACCCAGAACCTTGGCGGGCTTTTGGTGGGGGTTTTTGCTTTATCTAATAGAAAGGATTACCAGAGGTTTTTGTTGTTGTGGGTTTTTGTTTGTTTGGTTGGTTTTGGTTTTGTTTTTTTGGTTAGAACGACCTGAAAACTGAAACGTTTCAGCGAAGGTGAGTTTTAGAAATGTAGCAGGGTTTCTGTTCCCATGGAGCTGAACTCTTGCTCGCAGAAGCAAGGGCTTGAGTCGAGCTCTGAATTCGTCTTCAGAGGATTATGTTTAGTGCTCAGATGAGAAAGTGACCTTCTCATCTAGCAGGAAGCCATGGCCAGATGGGACCATATGAAGCTTTTCCAGGTTTGGCAGGATAGGTTTGTGCTGGACTCTGTGTGAGAACTCTAAGAGAAGCAGAGTGCTGCGCAGAGAGGAAACCAGGCTGGTGTTTACTCAGTGCTGCAGCCACATGGAAGGGACTGTTGGGATAGACTTGTTTGGGTTACGGAAAACTGAGCTTCCTTGTATCCTGGTAGTAAAAGCTCCAAAGTTTGCATTTGCAAGGCTTGTCATGGTAAAGCTACACTAAACTTGGCTAGTTAATCCTTAGTAATTTGCTCTTTCTAGATGAAGTCAAGTTGGGAGTTTTCCTCTTGTGGCTGTGTGAAATACTTGGTGTCAGTCAGTGTTCTGTCTCATAGATGGCTAGATTTCAGCCCTGGCAGGAGAAGTGTTTCCCTCTTGGGAATGTGCTTAAGAAATACCTGGGAAATAAAGTTGCTCTTTAGGTTGAGCAGATAGGAGCTCTAAAGTGTTAAAGTAGCTGAATGCTTTCCATTGCAGGAACTTGGCTGTAGATGTTCCTAAGATATTCAGGCAGGGTTGACTTAAGTCAACTTAAGACTTTCTGACATTGGTTTTTCTGACCTTGTGGGCTGCAATTCTTGATTCCAGTTGCCTCCCTCGGGCTGAGCATTTTTGTAAGGCAACAACAAAAAACTTCAGAACAACAAAGACAGTGAGGAACATGAGTGAATCTTGAGTTGAATTGAGTTTTTATTAGGTAAGATCTAAGCAACCTTCCTCTTTCTTATTTGTATTTAGCAATTGCTGCTAATCTTCCCACCAGGCCTATGGAGCCACAAGGGATTGTCAAAGCCTTTCCCAAGAGGAAGAAATTGAGGGATGACTCGGGGAAAAGCATCCCTCCAAAGATCCCGAAAGAGGAAGGAGCAGAGATACCTGAGGGTAAGTCCTGTGTCCCTGTGATGATATAATACACCCAACGTGTTAACTGCAAGTGCTGTTCCCCGAAGGCTTTTTCTGGCCTTCAGTGTGTTTTCTGTAGAGGTCATGGCCAGCTAGGTTTGGTGTGTCCAGCTGGAGCCCCCCAAAGACTGTCTGCCGGGGCTGGTGCCATCAAGTCCCGTGTGAGAGATGTAGCCCTGCTGGGCTGGGGCACTTTCTCTTGTCACTGTGTCCCTGCCGCTTTGCTTTCCTCAGCAGAGTGGCTGAAACCAGTCGTCGCCTACGTGCTGCAAGCCGGCATTGGCCAGGCCAGGGCCGAGATCTTCCACAGGGAGATCGTCCAGAACGGGGGTGTCGTACGCAGCCAGCTCTCCTCGGAGGTGACGCACGTCATCGTGGCTGAGGACATGGACTGCGATCGCGCCTTGCGGCTCCTCAGATTAACCAAGCTGCGCCCGGGGCTGCAGCTGGTGAAGGCGTCCTGGCTTAGCGCTTGCATTAGAGACCAGAAGCTGCTGAGTACTGCTGGCTATGGTGTCTTCATCCCTCACAGGTATGCAAATGCCACACTGCTATTCCTCCCTGCGTGTCCTCTATCCTAAGCTGAACGGCACTAAAATTTGACCTCTGCTCAAAATCTTGGACTGCAACTCCTGTGAGCATGACTCTTAAGTTCTGTGTGGTAGCAAAACATGTAATAAGGCCCAGAAGTACTACCAGAAGTCCTGTCACTTCCTCCAGGTGCTAAAGGCACCTCTTCCTGATCCATCAGTGATAATAAGATGTCTCAAAAATACTGAGGATTAAATACTGTTTCTTGCTTATTGAAGTTGAAAGGTAGAGAGAAATTGGCAACTAGACAAGAGGAAATTAAGAATGGAGCACCAGGCACAGGTTAGGGTCAAAATGTTTTGGCAAAGTTTTGGGGAGACAGTGTAAGAGTGAGGTAGGTAGGAGTGGAAGTTGCAGGTTAGCAAACTAGATGTTAATTGAGGAGCTGAGCTAAAACTCAAGTAGTTAATCTGTGATCTGAGAGAGTGCAATTCATATGGGTTGTGTGGTCCATCCCAAAACATGCAGAAGGATTTCTTGGTCAAACTTCTGGGGAGTGAGAAGTCCTCCTTCTCTTGTACTGAAACATCTGATCCATGACAGGTACCTGGAGGAGGAAGAAATCCAGAAAGAACAGCAACAGATCCTGGACAGAGAAAAAACCCAGCCCCCAATAGAGGAGGGAGCAATGAAACTGAATGCTGAATCACAGGTGGAGAATTCTTCACAGCAAGGCTTGGGCACCCTTGGACAGCAGCAACTGGCTGAGGTGAGGCTTTGCTGCACAAATCCATCTCCTTGTGAGCAGATCCTGCATGTTGCTTTTCATGGCTAAGAGCATCCCTGCAGGGATACACAATGTGAGGATGTTTCAGTGAGCCAGACTCAGGCTGTGGACATGGTTACTGCTTCTCTTTGTCCTATTTAGGTGTTAAGAATAGAAACAATGCCCCTAAATTGCTGTTCCCAACAGAACATTTCCAGCTGAGACAGTCCTGGTGCTCTGATCCGGCCAAGGCTCACTATGGAGATGTCCTTTTCAGGAATATTCCCTGTCTGAGAATATCTACTTTTCAGGAAGCTGTCTCTGATACTTCATCCCATGTTCCTGCCTGAGCCATATGGACCAGTTCTCCACTCCATGGCAAGCACCCTGTTCAGACACATGTTTTTACAGTGGATCAGGTTGCTGCCAGAAGGATCGTGGAGGTGTTCTTAAAATATCTGTGTTGGGTTAATAGTGGCTTCTGCTGTGAGTCAGCTTCTCTGGCCTGCTGTTAGGTTTCCTTCTGTATTTTTTCTCAAATTTGCTGAATTCTTCTTGTAGCAAGTTACCTCAAACATCCTCAGCAGCTGCCTTGTATTGCTGGCATCTGTTTTGCCACACAGTCCAAAATTTTGTTGCCCAAACCCTGATATTACTCTCTACCGTGGCAGCTCACTGAGGGCACAAAAGCCACATTTGTAGACATTTCAGTAAAATCCCTTGTCCCAAGCTTATGTCTATGTGACTTGGGGAGGAGTGGGATATGCTTTTACAGACAATACCAACCACTTGAGACCCAGCTACCACAATAAAGCTGAAACTTAGTTGAGACGTAGCTTTTAAACACAGAGTATTTTATAGCTTGGGTGGATGTTTTTTTCTCTAGGAGATGATGGGTGTGCCAGTGTTTCGTACTAAACAGAGACTGATCTGGGAGTTCTGCCTTTGGATATAAACTCCTGTGAGGAAATCCTGTTACCAGTCAGACAGGCAACCACTTTTTGACTGGCATCCAGATGCAGTAGTTCTCTGCAAGGCAGCCTCTGTAAGCAGTGCCAGTTGCTCTCTGTGAACCCAGAGCTGTCAGCCCAGGCTGCCTGCCTCCCTCTCAGGTAGCCTATTGCTGCTACTTGGTTTTGCACATGTGGTTGTAAAGAGTCCATCAGCTTTGCTGAAAAAGTGTAGAGACTCAGGGGTTTAAGGGCTGTTTCACCTCTGTGACACTGCTGGCCAAGAGGATGGGAATTGCTTCCAGCTCCAGCTGCAGAGTTCTCTGCATTGTAATTGGATGACGTGTTCCTTTATATGCTTTTAAGGGGCTTACTGACTTATCTGAGCCCTCTGAGGCTTTGCTGCCCTTAGGGGGAACAACATCTCAAGGGAGTTGCATTTCAAGACAAATTAAACTGATTAAGTCTATCAAATCTTCAATCTGACCCAGTTTTCAGAGTTATAAAGCAAGACTGCAAAATACATCCCATCTATGTGTGTCCAGACCTCCTACCTCCTCAGCCAGCAGAGCCAGAGGTTGTAAGGATGTGGCTCTGACTTAGGCTGACGCTGCAGAAACTCATAACAGATCATGGTGTGCTGCATGTAATTGCTGGACTGATCCCAAACAACCCTGCATAGCTCAGAGTTACTTCCACAACACAGAAGCTCTTGGATCTTCACAGACTCCTGTGTTTATACATCAGGGGAGATGGGGACCCCAGTGAGCAAAGCAGTCTACAAAGCTTCTGTGCAGCTTCCTACTTCTATCCCCTTTTGTTCATTACCTGAAGCCGAGGTTCATTGTTTCTTAAGTCTACACAGAGGCATCCTAATGCTGAGAGTATCAGCAAATGCATACATTGGTTCTTTCTTCTGTCACTGAGGAATGTGGAGTCCTTTGTGTCATTCCTTCCTCCCCCTTTTCTCTTGCAGATAGCCATGGGGAAAATGAGGGGGTTTTAATTTACTACTATGTTAAGATTTTGTGTTTGTAAACTGAAAACAAAGTTCAGTGCCTATCTGCTGTTGTCTGCATCATGGGGTAGAAGTTGCTGAGTCTGAATGTGAGAGATGTGCCTATGCTGCCACCAGATGAGCTAAAGATTTCTCACTGGGAGTAGGGAGTCAGGATCTCTCGCAGCTAGGGATTTTGGCATTGCCACAGCTTGCTGCTGGCAGCAGTTGCTCACTTACTCAGTGTCTTACCTCAGTTAGGGGCTTGGCAGTAGGAGGAGGCTGTGTGCCTGAATCACAGGTAGACAGCAGTAGAGTCTCCTGGGCAGTGTGAGATGTGCGTGTTTAGCTTGAGGTGTGAGGAACTGTGGTGTGCATGTAACCAGCCATTTCTAGAGGTGGCAGCTGGAGCATGGCATGCCCGGGAGGGAGGGTGGTTACTGCCCTGGCTTCCTAATCTCAGAAGCAGCCTGTGCCAAGGGGACCTATGAGGCATCTGCTTATGCTCACACAGCTGCTTTCTGATCTTTCCCTAAAGAAATACTCTGAGGATGAAGACAGTGAAGGAGAAGATGCTGGTGTCACCCAGGGAGACCTGGAAGCATTGATTTCTGGCCGATACCCTGTGAAGTCATCAGAGAAGATCAGTGACAGCTCTTACACGGTGGCCCAGCCTCCCAGCAAGTGGGTTTGTGCCCAGTCTTCCAACACCAAGAAGGAAAATCACAACCAATCTATCACAGAGAAGCTGGAAGTGCTGGCAAAGGCTTACTCTGTCCAGGGGGACAAGTGGAGAGCTCTGGGCTACTCCAAAGCAATCAATGCGCTCAAGAGCTACCACAAACCAGTCACCTCCTACCAGGTAAAACACCTCCCTGGGGGGTGGAGCAGGGAGATAGGCCTCTGGTGGAAGTTGTATAGCAAGTGCAAGTTGAGATTTATTGACCACACACAGTGTTTGCAGAACAGCAGAAAAATGGAATCTGAGCCTTTTAGGGCCAGATCTGAACACTCACAAGATAAATGCCTTCCTTAGATACAATGCAGGGACGTTTTCACCTTCCTTTTCATCAACAGCCACTGGCCACTGATGGCAATAGCATATAAAACTAACTGGATATGAGTCTTAGGGGCTGTGGCAGTCCAGCAGTTCAGTGTGTTCATGTTTCAGTCCCATTCTGCAGGCTTGTCCTTTCCACTTGATTTGATCAGCCAAGGTAAGCCTGGGCTAGAGAGGAGACCGTCAGGCAGAACTAGTCCTGCCACTTACCCTTTACTCATCAAATGCCTAACCAGGCTCTGGGTCAGTAGCAGCTCCTCAGCTTGTCTTTGATCTTTCCCAGAAGCAGCTCTGGTTTCTTTCTAGGAAGCTTGTAAAATCCCTGGGATTGGGAAGCGGATGGCAGAGAAGATCCTGGAGATCTTGGAGAGTGGGCACCTGCGCAAGCTGGATCACATCAGTGAGAGTGTGCCTGTGCTGGAGTTATTTTCCAACATCTGGGGAGCAGGGGTCAAGACAGCTCAGATGTGGTACCAGCAGGTAAGTTCAATGCCTTACACAAGAGGCTATCAGGTTATGGTTTGAAGACTGCTGCTGAGTGTAGGAGAATTACTTTCACAAATAGTTTTTAATTGCTGATATCTACAGGTTAGATTTAAACCTGGGGTTTTTTTGGGAGGAACTATGAGGTTGGGTGCCATTGTGTCTCAGCACCCAGCTGAGATTTTATTTGTGATGTGGTGGGTAAAGGACAAAGATGTGGAGAGAAGGAGTGGGAGACACACTGCCTCTGCTCTAGCATCACTTCTGGGAGCTCATGTCACACTAGTCATGGCAATGATGTTGCTAAGAGCCTGGCTTGAATCAGGGCATCTTGTCCACGAAAGGTCCTGGTGTGATTGCTGGCTGTTGGCCTGTATCTATCAGAGCAGCCATCCATCTTGTCTGGAAGTTATAAAGATGAGGTTGAAATAATGGTGCCAACAGGAGCAACCCAGCCCACTGTGTGGGTTCCTTCTTTAAAAGCAGTTTGTCTCCTAAGCACGAGCTAATGAGGTCTGGTTTCCTGTAGCGTTTGGTTTGTGACCGGATTCTTGACTGTTTTAAAAACACGTTTGTGTTCACGCTGTCAGCTTTCCCTCATTGGGATGTTGTGGGTGTTGTTCCTTTACCTGCATTACGTGTTTTCCTTCAGAGTGTAGGGACACGATGCCTTCAGAGCAGTAGCCTTCTGTCAGAGAAGGAGTGGAGATTAGAGGTGTGCATTGACAGTGGGATTGCCTAAATCCCTTCTTTTAGGATCCAGGCCATAAAGCGTTCTCTGTATGTGATCTCAGAAGCTGTGACTTGGCCTGAACTTGAGACAGGCTAAATACAATCTCCCCAAATCCTGGTGGAAAGCATGTGAAGAGCATAGTCTTGGTAGATGTCTGACTATCAGCACGTGGTCTGCACTAGGGTTTCCGGACACTGGATGACATCCGCACCAAGGCCACTCTGACGGGCCAGCAGGCCGTGGGGCTGAAGCACTACACGGATTTCCTGGAGCGCATGCCTCGGGAGGAAGCTGCAGAAATAGAGCAGACCGTGAGTAGCTTGGCCCCAGGCCCTCAGAGTGCAGTACCTGCTGGGACATGACAAGAAGGTACACTCTGTGAAAATGGTCCTTGTGTTATAGCTTAGCTCTTCAGCCTCTCCTCTGAGTGGGGTCAGTGCTTGGGGGACCCTTTTTGGGCATGGGCACACAAGGCCCCTACCTTGCCCCCTAAGAAAGTTCAGTCTGAGTGCCTGGCAAGGAGGATACTTCACAGGGCTCAGTTCTACACACTGCTTTGAAGAAGGCTGCATATGGCATGGTGGAATAAGCAGGTTCCCAGCTCTGCTTTCTTGCCTCTCATCATGTCTGTAGTGCTTTCAGCTGATGTATCCCTGGTGCTGCTTCTTCAAAGGAAGCTGTGAGCACCTCATGATCTAGTTGTCAGAGAACAGAGCGTGGATATCCTTGGTGGAAGCAAAGGGGATCCAGTCTGCAAACGAGTGCTGCTTGCTCTAGGATGCTGTGGCACTCCATGACTACGGGGTCCTAAGCCAGTGTACCCTAATGTGAGCAGAGAGCCTGGGGGACGCACTGTCATTGCTACCCCTGTGTTCTCCAATCACCATGGAAGCAGCAGCCAGTGTGACCCTGTCACTCGGCCACAGGGCCTGGCCATGAAGAATACCCTCCTGCCAGGCTCCTGCTGGGGTGTCAGTCCTGTGTGCCGGATTAGCCATTTTGGTGGTGAGTGGTCCCTTTCCCAGGCAGGCTGGGTTGAGAAGCTGGCTCTTGGGAGTGGGTCTATTGTTATCTTGATGGGATTACTGTGCTCCCCTCCATACACAGGCACACACCTCTGATCCAGGCCCAGGAGAGAGAATGAGGGATTAGTCACTGTCTGTGCTGCCTGTCACAGTGAGATCTGAGGAGCTTTTAGGCTTTCGGGTGGGGCTGGGAGTTTTCTAGAAATCTTCATTTAAAGCCAGAAGGGGGGCAAAAACACCAGAGGAGGGCTTGCTCCGCATGAGAAAGGCTTGTGGCTTCTTGGAGCACCTTTGGGGCAAAGGTTAATGGGTTTATCTCTTGCTAATGAAGGATGATCCCTGAGAGTGACAAGGGGCTGTGGGCACGGACACTGCCTTGCTGAACCCCAGCCTCTGTGATGGCCCCATCACTGGGAATTGCTGAGGCCCTCATTATTTGCTGCCAGCAGGGTGATTGGCACAATCAGACCAAGAATACTTTATTGCCTTGTCAGGGTCTTGGGAGCCTTTCTTAAACATGTAACAAATGAAGCCATCAGTGTTAGCACTGTCTGCACAGAACAGGAGCTGGGGTCCAGCCTGGAGAAGACTTTAATAGGGCAAGTTCTGATTATGTGTTTGATTGCTGGCAGCAGCATGTTGGCATCCCTTTGGTCTAAAATGCTGGGACAGTTGTGCTTTTTCTGGGTCAGGAAGCCCAGCTGTCCTGCAGAGGCAGAGCTCCTTGCAGGAGTGAACTCCAAGGGGTGCTCACAGATTTTCTGCTGTGTTGTGTTCTGGTGGGGAGACTTTGTGACCCCATCCCTGTTTTTGAAACAGGGCCTGTGACCATCACCTGTTGAACTGATTCCTTTTGTGGGCAGAGCTGGTGTGCCTTGTGCCTGTAGGGCAGCTAAAAAACCTCTTATCTCTTGCTGTCTCAGAAACTGAAGGCTCTGAAAGCTACTGCAGTACTTCGCCCCTTCATCTTCCTGCTTGTCCCAACCCAGTGCTCCCAAGAGCTGATATTCGACTGTGGAATCCCTAAAGCCCATTGAAACTCCTAAAAGACACGCTGTTACAGTCAATCACTGTGCGGTGTGGCATTGTGCAGGGTCTTTGCAGGACTGGGTGGAGGCCACTATGGCTCACTCCTCCCCTGACACCAGACCAGCCTTCTTTGTGGGGCGGTGCGCCATGCCTTCAGATGTATGGAGACTTTGGAGAAGCAGGACAGGCCTCAAGGCAGACACGAGATCCTTTGCTGCCTTGATGCAAAGGGCATGAAGAGACTGGTCTCTGACTTCTCATCCCTCTTTCTCAAAGGTCAGACAAGCCGCCCTGGCCCTGAAGCCTGGCCTCGTGTGTGTTGCCTGTGGCTCCTACCGTCGGGGGAAGGCCACCTGTGGAGATGTGGATGTGCTGGTCACTCACCCAGATGGGCAGTCTCACCGTGGGGTGTTCAGCAAGCTGCTTGACAGCCTCCGCAGAAGCGGTAAGAGGGTGGGGAAGCTGGTCTTATAATGGCCAAGGCAAGGAGGTAGTGAGGTGGATGGCATTCATCGAAGGATAGGTGATCACTTCTCCCAAGGATGGAACGTCTTGTTAGTCTTTAAAACTGCTGCCTCTGGACCTGGCTCAGCTGTAGTGTTAAGGAGGGAATTGTGCTGCAGCCCAGCACGTTATCGCTGGGGTCCCGCAGCACCTTGTGAGACATCTCTGCTGCTCTCTGGGCAGTGGGGAGTTCAGCATGGAGGTGTCCATCTACCATCCAGCTCCTCTTGGCCTGTTCTCTGTCCCCAGGCTTCCTTACAGATGACCTGGTGAGTCAGGAGGACAATGGCGATCAGCAGAAGTACCTGGGGGTGTGCCGCCTGCCGGGGCCAGCGCGGCGTCACCGCCGGCTCGACATCATTGTGGTGCCGTACCGGGAGTTCGCCTGCGCCCTGCTCTACTTCACGGGCTCGGCTCACTTCAACCGCTCCATGCGCGCCCTGGCCAAGACCAAGGGCATGAGCCTGTCAGAGCACGCGCTCAGCTCGGCCGTGCTGCGAGGGCCTGGCGGGGCCAAGGTGTCATCCGGCCGTACTCTGCCCACCCCCACCGAGAGAGATGTCTTCCTTCAGCTGGGGCTGCCGTACCGGGAGCCCTCCGAACGGGACTGGTGATGCCTGGTCGTCACCCTGGGCTGGCTGCTGTGCTGCTGTTTTGAAGGATGGGATTTCCCCGGCGGTGGAAAGGCTCTGTGGTGCCTGCATGCTGAGGAACGTATCCCAGCAAACTGGGGCTCCGGCTGCTGGACGGAGCTCTGTGGCTTCCTCAGCAGAGGCTGTGGGCTGGAACCACACTGGAAGTGCTCTCTTGGTGTGGCTACCAAAGGCTCACTGCCCATCAGCTACCCTGGCCCTGCTCTCCCCAACTCTGGAAGACTGGGCTGCAGAACCTTGTGATACAGCCCTTGACAGTGCTTGAGAAAAAGGGAAGTGGGATGCATCTTTCTCTGTAACTGAGCACTGACACTCTGAAATTTCAGTTCTGAGCTGTGAATGAAGGTAGCAGAGGCCTAGCTTGGTGCTGTGACAGGCCTTCCTCCTCACTACTGCTGGCAGCTGCTACTGCAGGAGTCTCAAGGGGTTAACCTGTGCTGCTGCTCTGTCCTTCTGAGCTGATGTGTCCTTTGATGGGTCCCATTGCACAGGACCAGGCTGCTGTGACTGCCACTAGCTTTCCCTGGTGCCAGCTAAGCCTTGAAAGAGAGGTAGGCACCTGAGGTGCTGTGCCTGCTTGCTTCCAGCCTTGTCTTCTGAGGATCCTCCAGATTTACTGAGAGCCCTGGTTTGGCCCGAGAACTCCTTTCTTCTTGGTGCAGGAGAGGAGCAGAGCTTATAGCTTGCGGAGCTGTGCTCGGGAAGGATTTGAATGTAATGGCACTGAAAGTAACCCAGCAGGGCTGTGTGTCTGTCTGTAGGAGGCAGGTCTGTATGGAGACAGAGAAACACAAGGAGATAGTTAAATTCTAACTGGGGCAAAGCAAAGCTTTTTCCCTTTTTTTTGTGTGTGGAAGCCATGGATTCATCTGGTCCTTGATCAGGGAAAGTGTGTGTGTGTTTGTGTATACATGTGCGTGTGGCTGGTCCCACCAGTTCCATGGAAGTGAATTTTATTTCTCAGGAAACCTCGACTGTTTTGTATTGTGAAGATGAATTTTCCAGAGACATTGAGTACTCTGTCTGTTACAGGTATTGCAGTGGTTGCTTCTGGCAGAACTGCCATGGTGGGCATTTCTGTGCCAGGACCCTGGGGCTCTTGTTCCCTTGTGAGGGATCTGGTCCTGTCACTGTACAGTGACAAAGCTGCATGTTTGCTGCTAGGGCAGGCACAAACCAGGTGGGTTTGTACAGTTCCTGTGGCTGCTGGGCACCAGCAGGGCTGGGGCTTTGCTGGGGTGGCCCAGACCCCAGCAGTAGCATTTGTCCGCCCAGCATTGCTGCTGGACACCTGAGGGAAATGAATGTTTTTTGGCATGTCTTGGTGCTTTGAAATATGAAGTGTAATAAATAAATAAATCCCTTCTCTCTTTGCCCTTGGTATCTCTGTCTTTTTGCTCTCTGCACTGCTACTGTTGGCACTTTCTCCTGCAGCTTACCAGGAGCTCCTCCAGTGCTGGTCCATTTCCCTGGTTTCAGTGGAGGTGGAGAACACCTCCAGTGTGGAGATCATCACACTGTTGGACCAGCACTTCTGGCTCTCAGGACCGGGAGTTGCTGGCCACCATTCTCCCATACCATCCTCTGTCCTGGCATTCAGCTGGCCATGTGCCTGAGCTGGGATTGGCTGTTCCCAGAGAAATGAGCAATTCTTGAGCTCTGAGCCTTGGGTTGAGCTCACTCTTCAGGTGTGGAGTCCGGAAAGGATTGCTGTCAGCTTTTCCATACACATCAAACAGTAGGGCATATGGGAGTTGGCTGCTGTTCTATTTCCTGTTTTCTGCCTGGAACACAACTCAGAGTCCTGAGCATGGAAATGCTTTGGTTATCCAAGGGGAATCTGAACATCCTGGAAGGGGTTCACATGGAGATGAGCAGCAGGACTGATTGGTTCGAAAGGGAGATGGCGAAGCTATAGAAGGCCAAGGGCTGCTGAGGCAGAAGCAGCAAGAACTGAGCTGTGTTATCCAGGAGCAGAGGGGTGGCAGCCTCAGGCCAGGGGCCTGTCAGGTCCACGGAGAACACCTTGACCCCAGGAGGACTGTGCAGCCCAGGGACCACCCCTCAGGGAAAGGGGTTCCCATCCTTACAGTCAGGAAGCTTTGGCTGGGCAGCACCAGATCTGGCCTTATCCAGGGCTGGGGATAGCCCTGTCCCACAGGGAGCTTAGATGGGGAGGCTGCCTTATGTCTGACAGGCCATGGGCCTATTTCTGCCTGGGCTGATGCAGGGAGCACAATGCAGGGCTGCTCACCTTTGTGCCTTGGTGAGCACGGGTTTGCCTCTAGCCCTGGATGCCAGGGCAAGCTGTTCCTGGGGGGCCAGGGCTGCTTCTCTCAGTGGGGACATGTGCTGAAGACACCAGTAGTGGTATGGGAAATATGGCACTGCCAGCCCCCAACTCCTTTCCCTTTGTCACCCCTCCTCCAGGGCTACAGTTCACACCCTGACCCTGCTGTTTATCTTGCTTCTATTTAGGGAGAAGCTGGACATGGGGATGCATGGGGCCAGGGCTCCACAGGAGCAAGGCTTTGTGCCCAGCCCCCTGGGAAATGCCAAGGAGGGTGGCCCTAGTACATATGTGTCATGTGGAGGCCACTGGGTCCCACCAGTCCCCAGCTCTGTGAGGGAATGAGCACGATGTCTGTCCCCTTGCACCCCACAAATCCCTGCCCAGGAGCTTTGGAGGGGGCAGAGGGCCCTCATGTGGCTAACTGCAGCCAGTTGGGCCACGGATGGATAAGGACCCTTTCTCCTGGTTGTAACTGTGGAGGTTGAAAGGGCAGGAGGTGAAGGAGCTTGTCTGGAGCAGCTGGAGGCTGACATTTCTGGTGCAAGGAAGGGGAGAAACATGAGAGGTTGGGCTGTGCTGCCCTGTGAGTCAGTCCTGGGCAGAGGGGACAGAGCTGCCCCACACATGCTCCTCTCTGTACCTCTAATCCTTGCCCTCGCAGCAGGGCAGGGTCTGACCACCCCCTTATCACAGCACGCCTCCTGCCTCCTCTAAACCAAGCATGCCACACTTGGGAAGAAGGTACAAGGGATCCTGAGGTGTCTGGGAAGAGGTGGGTGCTGAGTCTCCAGGATCAGTGCAGGCAGGGAGAGCAAACATCATTTTAGGCTTCTCTAACGAGGTATTGCCTGGTTTCTGCTTCCCAGGAAGGGGCTTCAGCTATTCCCCCCCTCCCAGCACACCCCCTCCCTCTCTCCCTGGCTGTGAGTCTGATCATCCTGAAAATTAAAAATAAAACAAAATGCAGCAGCACTTAGAGAATGAGTGGAAAGTCGTGGAGCTGGGACAGGCCCTCAGGTTCTGCCACAGAGCTCCTTGCTCCCACCCTGCCGTCCCTGTACCCCGAATCTAGACTGGGGTCTCAGGCAATTCCTGTCCCCCCAGTAAGCATCTCTCTGCCACCCTCATTGAATAGGAAGAAAAGCTCTGGAAGAAGGAAAATCTCTGGGCAGGGATTAGACAGCCTTTCCCACCCTGCTCCCTACCCTGTGGGAAGGGCACCCATCCTCAGCTGTCCTGCTCATCCTGGTGCAGGGATGGGAGGGGACTGGGGGAAAGGGGTGCAGGGAGGGTAGGTGGGCCTCTAACTCTGGCACTTTGTAAATATTTGCTAATGGCAGCATGGCTGGGTGAATGTAGGGGAGCTGCTGCTCCCCCCGTCGGAGCAGGCAGGGAAATGAATATGAATTTATCATGATTAGGTGAACTCAGCAGGGAGAGCGGGAGAGAGAGGGCTAGGCAGGGAGGGGGCGGGCGAAGATGGATCTGTGCAATAAAATTAAATAAGGACACCAAATAAAGTCACTTCTCACGCACTCGCCCGCCCTCCCGTGTGCAGGGCCTCTCCTGCCTCCCGCGCTTCTCTGGCTTTGCTGATTTCTCTCTTCCCTCGAATTTATGAGGCCAATTATGAGGATGAGGTTGGAAGTTCTCAGAAGTTCACTAAATGCAAAGTGTGGTCCCTGCTGTTCCCATCAAATTAATTAACCAAGCGCTATTGACGGCCGGGGTGACTTCGGCGTTGTGCGGAGCATGAGGGAAGGGCTGCTGGGGGGTAGCTGAGGAAGCCTGGTTGGAGAAGGCCTGGAGGGCACAGCACCCTGTGGGGCTTCCTCAGGGCCAGTGGGCAACAGGAGCAAGGAATGCAGCAGGGCATGCACCAGGTCCTGGTGTGACGGTTTCTACTGCGATCCCCGCTTCCAACAGTTTCCTCTGTGTGGAATAAGATGCAGCTGGGTGATGGCAGAGCTGCCCTGATGGGAGTATGGCACGGGTACATGGCAGGATGCTGTGCTGTGTTCTGTACAGGATACCGTGGTAGTGTCTTGTGGTCTGCACGAGCCTGTGTCTGCAGGAGCAAAGCCAGGAATCAGTGCCCTCTCAGAATCATCCTCCCCATCTGGTGAAGGGATTGTGATCCCAATCCCATGGGAGTGGTCTGCACAAGGGCGTCATGCTTGGTAGAGAAGTGACTTTCTCTATGGCTCGGCAGTGATGGTGCAGCTGGGACAGGGCTACTGCCACCTTCCCTTGTTGCCTGAGTCCCAGCAGCCCTCCCTGCCTTAGTTTCCCTGCCTGAGCTATAAGAAACAGCCTGCCTGGTAGGATCTCATGAGCAGAATATCCTGATTCTACACACCCCCTTGGCCACCCCTGACCTCTGTGCAAAGCTGCCCAGCTCTGCAGGGCTCAGGGTGCCAGGGAGTGCCTTTGCCATGGGGGCAGCACCCGTGTGCCTGGATCACACTGGTTCTCATGTGCCTGGCTGCGTCGGTGTCATGTCAGCCCCCGCGAGGGAATGTGTTTTGGGGGGGCTGTCTCCAACATGACCCTGTGCCTGCCCTGTCCCATGGTTCTCTCACTGCAGGGAAGGTGCTGCAGGGCTGTTCAGCACGGGGATTGTGAGTCCCCAGGCTGCTCATGTCCAGGTCAGACACTGGACACAGGGCCGCTCCTTCGCCTGCTTGGGGGAAGTTCACTCAGAGCAGTTCGTAGTTGCTCAGGTTAAATCTCAGCACTGTCTGTGCTATAGCAAATACTTGAGGTTGTAAAAGGATTCCCCCCTACTGGTTGAAACCCAGGTTATCTCTGCATGCCACATGGGCATTCTGTGCCTCAGCTTCCCTCCTTGCATCTCCTGAGGCTGTTTTTTCTTTGGGCAGGGTCTGTTTTTCTCTGGGTGCAAATAAGATCCGAGTTCCTGAGCATCCTTGGTCACATTTAGTGGCTGTGAGTTGTGGCCAGGTAAAGGGCCAGTCCTCACCCCCAAACCAGCCTTTTTTCACACCATATATGTGTTTCATAAGGCTCTGGGCTTGTACCATGCTGGCATAGGGACCTCCTCCATAGTGCCATGGACTCCTAACTTAAATCCTTTTGCAGTTGCTGGCCCAGCAAATGAACTTGTTCAAGGGGTGAAAGAGGCAGTCTGTGTCCTTAGACCAGGGATCTCACAGAGGCAAAAGGATGCAGAGGGCCAGATCCAGGCATCCCTGCAGGTGTCCAGCTCCTGGCATGGTTCTAGCTGTGTCTCTCCACCATTCCAGCTTCTGCTTCTCTTTGCTGGCTTCGCTCCTGTCCCAGTGATCAATGGGCTTGGATAAGCTGGAAAACAGCACAAACAGAGGCATTTACAAACCCGCTGTCTTTCCAACAGGGCCATAACTCAGGCTCCCCATCACCGTGGGGAATGGGAAGCAGGAGCTCCTGCTTTGGTGACAGCAGCAGCACCGACATTTTTCCTCTTGTGGTAAATGTGTTACTTGAGGATAATTTACCTGCTTATGTCAAGTTTTAAAAAGAAACAGACTGGCTGCTGAGCAGCTCCTGACACTTGCAGTGTGCATGGCATGAGCACACATGTCTTCCCAGAGAAAAGAAATCACCTAAGCTGAATGCCTGCACTTTGGAGCTACAGTCTCAGCGTGGAGTCCCTGGTGTCTCGGGCTGAGATCTTGCCAGGGTCCATCCCTCCATGGGGTCTCCAGGGTCTGCAGCTACCTCCTGGTTCTGGTAAGGCTGCCCACTTGTGCGGGAGACTGCTCGGGGCTGGGTGTCCCACGTCTCCCGCAGCGTGCTGGGAGCATCCTCTGCCCGCACCCCTTCTCCAGGTGAGCGGATCGGGGGGCGTGTGGGAGATGCTGCTGCAGGTGCCCTGTCATCCGTCGTTGAAGAACTTGCTGGGGATTTCGGGCGGCTGAGGCGCTGCTCCGGCCGGCTCGGGCAGCCGCCGTCCTCGCCGGCAGCAGAGGGAGCTGGAGGACCGGGGATGGCAGCACGGGCAGGCAGAAGGAGGCTGGACTGGGCTGGGTTCTACTGGGCTGGGCTCTACTGGGCTGGGCTGGGCAGCTCGGGGCCCAGCCCCATGGCGGGAGAGAGACCCTTCCTCACCCACATCCTGCCCTAGCAGGGCAGCGGGAGGTGTTGCAGCCTGCGGACTGTCCCCTCAGCCCCGTGGTGTCATCTCACAGACACATCACCCCTGTGGGTGCCCAGCTCTGTGGTGGACACTCCCTGAGCTGGCCCTCAATCCCCTATCTGGGCTTTTAGGGTCTCAGCCCTGCTGATTCATTCTGGGGAGCCGTGTAGCCTCTCTCTGTGGCACAGTGCCCTGTCCCCTCCCTGCGGCACAGTGCTTCTCATCACCCTCAGGAGGGGCAGCGAGGTCCCCAGGGAGCCTGGCTGGATGTGATGGGGTAAGGCCTCCATCCCTGGGAAGCATCCCAGGGCCAAGGTGGTCGGGTTCTACAGCACATGGTCACTGTCACTGCCGTCCCCAAATCTTCTTGCCCACAGGGAGCTGATTTATGTCTGGGCCAGCCTGTGCTGACCTCCTGCCTGGGCTCAGGCACTATAACTAATGACAGGTCAGTGGAGCTACAGCTAAAGTGAAGTGGCTGCTATGGGTCGGGGGGGGATGCAGAACAGAGGGTGCTGAGGATCCCAGTTCCAATGGCACAGCTGCCCAGGGCAGTGAACAGCAGGGGTGAAGCAGCTGTAGCTCCCAGTATACCCCCTCCACCCTGTCCCCTGCTCCTGAGCTCTTTTTCTGACCATACTCTCCTGTTTTAACCACAGGATGTTCTGGGTCAGTGGTATCAAGCCTGGGGAGGTGGCTCCTTGTTGAGGGGAAACCGAGGCGCACATGGACTGTTATTTTCATGAACATCAACAGGAGAGGCAGGGAGGGCACCAGGATCTGAGCCCAGTTCCTGCCCAGGACTCAGGGTGAGGAACCAGGAGGACCCGATACAGGTACAGCAGAGGGCAATGCCACAGTTGGTGGCCCGAAATGTCCCCTTTGGTCTGTTGCTCTCACCTCCTGCTTGACCCATGAACCTTAGGGTGCAGAAATCTCCTGTGGGGGGCACAGCCCTCCTGTTCCCTCATGACAGGTTTACCTCCAGGTCCCAGACCCCAGTGACCATGGGCCTGTGTCACTCAGCCCCATCTCAGCACGCTCTGTGTGTTTTGGCAATGAGCCCTATTTGCTTTCCCTGCTGGAGTGGATAAGCAGCCCAGCACCCAGCCAGGCTATGGGAGCTGAGCTTTGGGGACAGCTCTATCAGCTGCCACCCCAGCCCCTGCCTGCACCAACTGCTGAGGTGAGACCTGAACGTGGCTGTAAACCTGGGTATTCGTGTACCCACCAGGCAGCTGCTCTACATCCAAGGACGATGCCAGCCCAACCTGCCAGCCTAGGTGGTCTCAGTCAGTTGAGGGGAGCCCTTGGGGGTGCAATAAAAGACACCCCGTGCCTCTCCTGACCACACACTGAGCTCCCCTCTGTCCAGCAGTAAGGGAGTGCATTTTTACCGACACCTTGCCTTTGCTCTCTACTTGGGAAGGAGGAGAACAGCAAAACATATCTGAGGAAGACATTAAGGACTTTCCCAGGGATAAGCTATATCTGCCTGCCTGTGCTGGGACGGGCTCATTTCTGGTGAGCAGTACAGCCAAGGCTGGGGTGTGCAGGCTGCCAATGCCCTGGCTGGGTAGGCAGGGCTCTGTGAGCCTCTCCTGGTACTGCCTGGCCATCCCACAGGTGCAGTGGATCTGTCACAGTCCTGCCAGGCTCCTGCTGCTGGTCACAAACTGAAGGGTGTGCTGGTGTCCAGGCTGGCGCTTACGCTTTCCAACTGGTAGCACATGCTCCCATTGCTCAGCCAAGGAGTGTTAATAAGCTTTTAAGGCTGCAGCGAGAGCTCCCATCCTTCTAAGCAACCCCTCCCCAACAAGTTTATCAAGTCCTCCAGATGACCCCATTGCAGGCTGTTTTTGTAATGTTATGGGGGTGATTTATCTTTTTAGGGTCCTTCTTAGGGCTAAGCTGGGATCAGACAGCAGCAGCTTGAGGCCAGTTCTTAAGCATCACCCTTGAGCACTGGCCTCTGACAGGTCCAGGTGCAGCATCCAAAGCTCATCCCAGCTGGGGAAGCAAGTCCCCTGATTGAACCTGCTGCAAAACCAGGAACTTGGTGCTTTCCCAGCTGGCTCTCAGCAAAGGTGATTTGTTTAAAGTAATTTCCATGGCCTCTGCACTTATTTTTGCTGCTGGATCCTGGAGAGCAGGTTCAATCTAGGCTGCTAGGCAGCACCAGACCTGAGTTTCATCCAGAATAAACTGTTGGAAGGCTTTGCTCAGCTCCCACTCTGAATAGGTCTAAAATTAGATCGGGGATACAAAAGTTGATGAGCAACAGATACATGAGTCTGGCTTCAGATTAGCAGCTTTTACAACAGAGCTGGGATGCTCCCACTGACAATGGTTGCCATTTGGGATCAGTTTTACTCCAGGAATATTTCAAGTTTGTCAAAGCCCCTTTGAAGGCCTGGTCAGGAAAGGAGCATGGGGAGCTGTAAATAAGTGTGAGCCTTAAAAAACTTCCTGAAATGACCAATAAATCCCCCAGGACATGACAGGAATCATTTGGGGATCCTTTCTGAAGAAACCTAGCTCTCCATTGAAAAGGAAGAGTACTCTCAAAAGCATGTTCAGAGCAGCGAAGTGTGGTTCCCGGGCAGGGAGTAGCCTATGTCCAAGCCTCCTTCTCCATCACCCAAGGACAGTGACATTCCCTGACAGGTCCCTGTGCCACTTACTGCCCATAACTTGCTGTGTCCTGCCCAGAATTATTAAGATGTATGGGACAGAGCCAAATAAATGGAGAACCTGAGCCTACAGACTGCCTGGCATGAGGTAAATACATGCTGGATCTGGCCAGGACCTGCAGCAGGAGGTGCTGCTCTGTGCTATCCTGTGGGGTGTAGAGTGTGTGTGGGGCTGCATCCCCTTGGCACCACCCTCATCATGTCTGGTGAGGGCTGGAGGTTGCCCAGACCTTCCCTGCATATAGAAAAGATGGGAAAACTCCATCGGTGTTTCCCCTCAGCACATCTGCAAGGTGCAATCAGGGATAGGTCCAGCCACACAGAAGGGCTCTGGTGGCAGTGCCACTGCTCCTCTTAGGAGCTGGACTGCAGGCCCTGTTGGGTGTCTCCACAGCACATTGAGACACCCCACAAGTCTGACCCACATCTGTGAGTGCTCTTCAGATCTCTGGGGAATGAGCTGTCACTTGCACTTCTCTTTCTCCTGGTGACAACACCCAAGGAGGCTGGGGATGTGGGGTGGGCAGAGGCAGAGAGACCAGACCTACCTCCTTGCTGGGCAGCTGGGAGAGGGCAAGGGATGTGCAGGCAGCTGGGTGGCAGTGGGGAGGTGTGGGGACAGTGGGGAAGGTCCCTGCCTGCAGAGTCTGGGCGCCCCATCTGGGCTGTGGGGTGTTTATCCCCACTGTGCACCCGTGGCAGTGGCTGACTCCTTTCCCCCCGCAGCTGCTCCTCACTGGCAGCTGCGGTCGTGTCCTTGTCACCAAGGGTGGGTACGGACACACAGAACTCCCAGAAGGACTGACCCCCCCCACACAGAGGATTTCCCTCTCCCACTCCTGTCTGAAAGCAAGCTGCTGCTTTCCATGAGCATCCCATGGACCCCTGCTCAGCCCCGTCGATGGCCACCCCCTCTCTGTGCCCACAGGAGCCGGTGGTCGGTATTGGTGTCCCTGCTCCACAGGGCTGAGCCTCTTTCCCAGGGTGACACTGTCCCTCCCATCCCCTCTCTGCCGCGCAGCGCTCCCCCCGCCATTTCACACGCTGCAGCAGATGGTGGAGGTGACATTTGTCTCCGAGTGACGCATTTGACGGTGGCCGTGTCCCCCCTCCTCCCTTCGCCCTGGATGGGGGAACCTTGAGCCCACCTGGCAGAGGCAAGAAGGGCAGGCACAGGCTGAGGGGTCCCCCAGCCCCCACCCGCCCTGCACACCCCCAGACATCTGCACTTCTTGTTCATCTGCATCCCCACCAAAGCCCTCTCCAAGGCTCCGGGGCACCAGGGCAGCTGGGGGACATCGTCCCTGAGGGCGAGCGCCCATCACCGTGGGGCGTTTGAGGGGGGAGACTAGGTGGGAGCCGGGCACCGGGGACTCCTGTTCATTCTCCGTTTTCTGCCTTAATTAGAACCCGGAGAGACCAGGCGAAATCGCATTAGCGCGGGGCCCCGGTGCGCTGAGCCATCCATCTTTTTTTATTACAGCGTAATGGGGCTGCTCGCGAGGCGCCGTGCGATTTGTCACAGGCCTCGTTCCCTGATAACGGGCATTTGTCATCACTTTCTTCCCGTGTTAATGTCATCATCGGCGAGCTGACAGGCAGACCCGTTGAGGGAGCACTGGCGACAGACCACATCCGTCAACCTAATATTTCCATGGCTGTGGGGATCAGCCGGGCTGCGAACACACATTAAAGCACTTATGAGGGGAGGGGGGAAAAAGGAAAAAAAAAAAAAAAATGGGGGTTGTCATTAATTAAAATGTTAGTGTGAGAGCGTGAGCGTGCGCGCGGGTGGCACTGCGTGGGGACGGGGGCACCGCGGCGCGGGGCGGGTGCGGCGCGGTGGCCTTTTAACGGAGCTTGCATCAGCTCCTGAAACCCATTTAAAAGATATTTGGGACTGGGGAATCAGCGGTGAGCACGGTGGAAAGGTCATTGTTAATAAGGGAGAGCACGTGGGAGCACGTGGGGAGGGCGCAGGCATGGCCAGTGGAGGATGGAGGAGATTGTCATCCCCCTGGAGCGGGGCCGTGTTTGTCCCACGGGGAATAGTTGAGCCACTTCTGTCATGAAGTGAGTGGCCTCAAGTCTACGCGGCAGAAGGATGAGGAAGGGAGAAGGAAACCCTGCAGTGGGGTTCCACAGCTGGCCAAGGGCAGGAGTGGGGTGTGGGATGGGCTGTGGGGCTGCACCCCTCACAAACAGGGGTTTGGGACAAGGCTCTGCAGCTGCAAGATGGGCTTGTGGCAGAAGGCTAGAGGGTCAAACCCGAGATGTCTCCCCTAACAAACCAATGAGGACACCTGCCCTGGTCCTGAGGCCATTCACTGACAAGGGGGCTCAGGTCCCCACCCCAGAATGTGTGGTTGTTGCCATGGAAATGGGTGGTGGTGACTGGTGTGTGGGATCTTGGGTTTTCCTGGCAATGGGAGTTTGTTTTCTGGACTTTTCTGAGGTTCCTGTGTCATACAGAACAGGAAGACCTGGTGGGCTGCTTTCTTTTTTTTTTTTTTCTTTAATTATCTTTTTATGGTTTTTTGAGGATTTGAGGATGGGTATCTCAGTCAGATCTACCCAGCTGCCATGACATACTGGTACAACCCTGATTTGCATTGCAAAGTATGACTCCAGGAGCTCTTACACAAATGAGACCAAAGATGCTCCTTCCTCTGCTTAAATCCCATCCCCAGGTTCCCTGGGAAAATCCCCTGATGTTCCCTACCCGTGGCTGGACACAGCGCTGGAAGAACAGGCAGAGGCAGGGTGCAGGTAGGCGTGGGCAGTGCTGAAACCCTGCTGAGTGCAGACGGGGCTCACTGTTTGAAAGTGTGGCTGCACAGAGCCTTCACCCCCATGTCCCCCATCTTAGGAATGGTCAAGGGCAGCCTGTGAAGAGGAACACGTCCCATAGCCCAGGAAAGCTCATGACTCTTTCTTTCATTGTTTTTCTTCTTTTTCTTCTCTTCTGCCCTTCCTCGTTCCAGTCACAGGCTCTGTGCATGGGAAAGTCAGGTTTGGGATGAGGTGTGGGGTGTTTTTAGAGATCTGGGCCCTTTATGTGTGTGCACACGAGCACACACTCCTGCACACGCATCCCCATAAGTAATTTCTATAAGTGCACCCCAAACTTTGGCTCACTGGTGAGCTCTGATGATGGGTGGAGCTGGGAGAGGGTAGTTTTCTCCAGGTGCTGACGGGGAAACTGAGGCACAGAGCAAGGATTTTCAGTCCTCATCCACGCTGTGGATCATCCACATCAAACAGGTCACCCCATCACCGGCAACATCCAACAAGTCTGCAGACATCAGGGGAAAGGTGTGCAGGAAATTTTCTTAGGACTGCCCAGCAGTGGAGAGGCTCCCAACCCTGTGACACCCCCAGCACCCCTGGCAGCAAACCCTGCCACCAAAGCTCCCTCCACTCCAGCTCTCGGCCATAAATCAGCGCCCTGCATTGGCCGAGGACCTTTTAAAAAGGATTTATTAGGGGGGATTTCAGCGCAGGCGGCGATACGGTTTCATAAATCGGAAGGCAATAGCGCTCATCGTTACCGGTTTGCTCGGGGGGGACACCCCTGCTCCCCCCGTTCCCACGGCCCTGTAACAGCTCCTCCCCAGCACCGCTGCCTCCGCCGCTCCCCTTCCTCCCCGTCTGTGGAGACCGCGAGTGTGGAAAATCCCCAGACAGGGAGTGTAAATGCTTGTTCTTTGTAAATGAAGAACATAATTAACATTAAATTAAGGTAATACAAATGAAGACAACACAGAGCCTGACAGGATGAGTGTTTGGGGAGGCAGTAGAGAGAAGTGATTCATATTTTTAATTTACTGTACAAATAGACTAGCAGGGCTGGGGGGAAAAGGGCCATCCAAGTGGAGTGGGGATTTTTTTTTTTTTTTTTCCCACTGTTGTTTTGCTGTGCTTTAAGCACACAATGACTATTAAAGTCAACTGCCCATATAATAGGACATCTCCTACATGACTGCTCTCCGAGAGGCAGCTTGCTGTAGCAATAAATTCTGGGAGTGCCATCTGCTGGTGTGCACCCTCCGCCGGGCACCCTCGCTCCGGCCACCCGGCCCCTACTGGTCCTGGCGCCCCACGACTGCTGCAGAGACCTGCAGAGCACTGGCCATGGCCCTGAAGGCATCCATATGGAATTATTGCATTTCTCATAGGGTAAGAAACACTTTCCCCCACCCAATTGCAAGTATTTTTCATTATAAATTTTCTTTTTTTTCTGAGGTTGAGTGGGTATCGTTGATGCCCGGGAAATATTTTAGGCTTTAAAAAGGTGTGAATCATTGTTCTCCGCCCTTCTGAAGTGCTGGATTTCAGCTGAGTGCCTGTCACCCAGAACACAGTAAAAAAATACGCCCATTTTAGATTTTTACCTGCAGGAAGACTGTTGATCAGAGTCCATGAGAAGTGCAGGCTGGACCTGGCTCTGCACTTTAAGGAAATGAGAGCTGTGGTGTCAGCCTGGGTGAGGGGTGACTTTTAGCCAGGAGGGAGCCCAGTTTATCATAGCACAAAAGTGTCCACGGGGCTGTGACACGTGGGATGAGCACACCCACAGTGCCTCCGTGTCCTTGTTCCATTCCCTGGGAAACTCCTGACATCACCAGTCAAAGGAAAAACAAAAGGAAGCGCCAAGGGGGCCCATTCCTAAATGAAATCACCCGTCCCAGGCAGAAGATGCCCTGGGATGGTGCTGAAAGATTCCTCTGCTGTGTCAAAAGAGGAAAGGAATTTCCACCATTTGGGGGGGCGGGTTGGGGGTGTGGCCTAATTTTGGGTGTACAATCTTTTCACTCTGGTAACTTGTATCCTGGCAGTTATTACTGCGAGCAGTGCTCATGGGTCCAGGGCAGCCACTTGGCCAACTTGCCCTTGAGCACTTCCAGGGGTGGGGAATCCACAGCTTCGCTGGGCAACCTGTGCCGGTGCCTCACCACTCTCACAGTAGAGAATTTCTCCCTAATATCCAGTCTAAACCTTCTTTCTGTCAGTTTAAACAATTCTCCCTTGTGCTATCACTACATGCCCTTGTTCCAAGTGCCTTCCCAGTTTCCTGCAGCCCCTTTATCCAGTGAAACCTCCTCAGAGCCTTCTCTTCTCCAGGCTAAACAACCTCAGCCATCTCAGTCTGTCTTCATAGGAGAGGTGCTCCTTCATGGCCTCCTCTGGACTTGTTCCAGCAGGTGCATGTCCTTCCTGTGCTGAAGACCCTAGAGATGGACACAGTATTCCAGCTGGGAGTCACTGGAGTGTACCAGAGGGACAGTATCCCTTGACCTGTTGGTCACAGCTCTTGTGATGCAGACCAGGATATGATTGGCTTCCTGGGCTGCAGGCATGGATTGCAGGGTCATGTCAAGCCTCTCATCCACCTCCAAATCCTAGAATCAGTCCCTGAACCCCTCAAATACCTCCAGGGCCCAGGCTGCAAACACAGGGTCTATTTACAAACCGAGCTGACCCCAGATGATGCCCCCTGTGTCCAGCACCCTTCTCCCCTGGCTGCTAAACTGGAAGCATGGATAATCTCAGTGAGACAAGAGGCAGGGACAAATTCTGCACCAGCCTCTGTGGGGGAACAGGGTGCTGCCCCAGCGTCCCTTTTCCACATGGAATAAGAGAGGAGAGGGAGCACACAGGAACCTACCTCAGTCAAAACTGGTCCGTGATGGAGCCTCTGCAGTCAGGTGAGATCTGCGGGGAGTGAAGGCAACCCCGCTGTGGTGACAGGGACAGTTTGCTGTTAGAACACTTGGTGAAACCAGTGCGAGAAGGGTTCAGCCTCAAAGGCTTGGTGGGCCCTCAGGATCCATGATCCTGGAGCCCATCTCTGCTGGAGCCGTAGGGCTGAGGGCACTGGCAGGGTATGAACGCTCCATGGCTTGTCTGACCATAGTCTGCGGCCGCTTGGGGCCTCACCAATCCCCAGTCATTGCACAAGGACACCAGGGTGCATCCAGCAAGCCTTAATCAGCTTTCCAGTTGGGGTGTGACCATTCACCTTGAGCCAGGTGCTCTCCTAGAGAGCTTCCATGAGCGATCTGCAGATATCCAGGGATGGGCCATGACCATTTCCTTGAGGACCCCATTGAAAGCATCTGCAGAGTGCAAACTGGCGTCTTCTCTCCCCTTCCCATCTCCCATTCCATTCCCATTGTCCTGGGCTGAGCCTCAGCCCTCCATGTGAATACTTCAGCACTTGAACCCAGCCACCCTTTAGTACTGGGCTCACCAGAAGGCACTGGTGCATTTGGAGAAAGCCACGTTCATCTTCATTTCTGCAAACCTTAAGAGGATCAGCAGCATTTCCAGGTGTCCAAGCAATTTCTCAGACTCTTCTTGCACCTTCTCCAGTCTTTCAAGGTGTACTTGGACACTGCTGGAGATTACAGCCTCATCCTCACCAGACAGAACCAGTGCTTTTGGAGGCCAGAATCCAGGGAACTGGATTTCAGCTTGGGGAAGCAGCTTTGGACATGGAAAAGCAGCTCAGAGCTCACCCAGCCATATCCTTCCTGAGAAACCTGCAATGGAGCTTCTGGGAATGCCTCCCTGCCGAGACAAGGAGAGAGGAAGCCCAAACCCCTCTTTTGCAAGAGTACCAGGTCATTGGCATGGGGCAGTTTGAACTACAATCCCCCCCAAAAAATCTTGCCCCAATAGCCTCGGAAAAAACTGATCAGTTGCCAGTGTTCCATGAACATGGGGGCTCCTCTTACCCCCAGGCCCTGATGGAAAAGAGGATGAACGTGTCCTTTGACATGGTACCCTCAAATGAGTCCCCGGGAACAAATGCATCCAAAAGGCACCATAGAATTTTGCCACTGACCCCCAGTCCTTGGAATGAGGGCACTTCTGGCTCTGGTGGCATCCAAAACCCCGAGAGAAATAGGTCCTGACCCCACATTTCCCAGGTCTGCCCCATCTCACTGGCCACTAAGAGCAGTCCTTGGCCATAAGGCAACATTCCAACTCCTTGGCTGTGCCAGGACCCCAGGAATGGGGGGCTGGTCCCAGGGGCCCCATTGCCTCCCACATGGAGGGCAGGGGGCAACCTCCAAGCTGCCCCACATGCTGGGTGGGAGAGATAGATAAATACCAGAATAAATAAATACAAGTGGCAAAGAGGCCTGAAATGATGCTGTCGTTTGCTGGGAATGAGAGACACAAGTGTAATTTAGGTTTTGATATTATCAAAGTCTCGCTGCTCTAAAACAGCAGGGCACTCAGTGCCTCATTAATAAAGGATAAACTTGGAGTCTATTTACAATGCACTTTTTGGGGTTATTTACACTCCATTATACATATGTAATGCTGCACATATTTACCGCTCTGTTCTGCTGCCGAGAGCAGCCGAGGCGGGAGGGAGGCGGGGTGGGAAGCGGCGGATGCTGCAGAGCCATGACCCTGCTTTGACTGAAGTCCTTTAAATGCAGGAGAGCCCCAAGCTGGTGGCTGAGGATGGAAGGGATAGGACCAGGCACTGGGGACTCAGTGTGGCCCAGTCCCTGTCCCCACAGGTCCAGCACCCACACACACCCAGAGGCGCCCTGAGGCTTTGCCAAGGGATGCAGGAAAGGGTGGGCTCCTCACTGAGACACCAGAAACACCGAACACCAAGCTGTGGACCTGTCACAGAGAGGGAAACTGGAAAAAAAATAATATTTGCAACAAAATGATGTCTATGTTGGCATGAGAGTGTTTTGGCTGCACAGCCCTCCCCACCACCTGGGTGTACCTCTCACCAGAACAAAATGTTGTAGTTTTCCTCCAAACGATGTCTCCTGGGGGTCTGGGAACCCCATGGTCTACCATGGTACTGGTGGGAGCTGCTGTGGGGGCGGGTCCTGGGACATGGGACAGCCTCTCCCTCCAAGCACAACCCCCAGGATTCAGGGCAGACACGGGAGAGGTCAAGCTTGGAGAGCACCTTGGGGTCCCAGCAATTCTTGGAGTACAGTAAGGGGATGAGGGTGTATCCTTGTCCTCCAGAGAGTTTGGGAGTGTACAGGGCTCCCATGGGAGCACTCTGTGGGGCCAACACACGAGGCCAGGCACCAAGGGCTTCCAGCAGTCTGTGGAGGGGCACAGTGCCTGGACAGTCACCACCAGCTCAGAGCTGCTCTACGTCCCTTCTGCAACAGCTTCCAGCTTTGCCTGAACAACTTGGGGTGAGATGCAAGAGCCTGGGAGCCATCCTGACTACCCTTCCTAGAAAATGTGGGGTGACCTTTCCAGCCAGTCACAGCGGGGAGGGGTTCAAGCCCCTCTTCAGATTCTGCCCTTCCCTGGTACTGGAGAAGCACCTGCCCATTCAGCACACGCCTGCTTGCTGCCATTCCAGGCTAAACTTGCCAAACAATGGCTCTGGTGGCAATGCTCTTTATTAAACAGCTCATGCCAGAAGCTCTTGCCAAGGCCCCACACCCAGGAACAATGAGAGCCCCTGCCTCAGGAGGTTCCCATGTCTTACAGCATGGAGACCATGTCCATTAGTCAGAGCAACCTTGGTGCATCAATGGGGCTCATCCTGGGTGCAGATTGTGCCACAGAGAAATGTCCTGGGAGACCTAGAGATGGCCAGGGTGGAACAAATTGGCCCCCACATCCTTCCCCAGCCCCAAGCCTCCTCCACCATCCCCATCCCGCCCAGTCCACTCAGGTCAGGGCAGGCTGGAGCCTGAGCCCTCCAGGGAGCTGCTCTCCAAAGTCCCATAGCCATCGAGCTTCATCATCCCGATGAGATGGGCCGGGATGGAGAGGACGGAGCGGCGCGTGGCAAAGATGTGGCTGATCTCCATGAAGGTTTTGTTCTTGGTCTCGGGGATGACGAGGTAGACGTACAGGGCCACCAGCAGGCAGACACCACAGAAAACCAGGTAGCAAAAGGCACCGGCTGACATCTGGGGACAAGAGCAGGATGAGGCAGAGAGACAGGCACTCCCAAACCGGGCATGGCAGGAGGCAGTGTCCCCTCCCATCAGCCTGCCCGGGGCTGGCTCTGTCCAGCACTGAGATGAGCCAAGAGTACGGGCATGCCTGTCTTGGCACCCCATCGTGGGAGAGCAGCAGGGCTGTGTGCATTCCCTCCATCTCCCGGGGCCCCTCTGAACCGGTACCTGCAGGAAGGGGAAGATGAAGCCGACGGTGAAGTTGCAGAGCCAGTTGAGAGAGCCCCCCACAATGTAGGCAGCCGGGCGGTGCGACTGCGTGAAGAGCTCAGCTGTCATCAGGAATGGGACCCCGGCTGCAGAGGGAGGGGACAGAGCAGGGGTTTGGGAGACAGGCTGACTCAAGTAACCCTGGGGTCAACGGGTTCTGCCCACCTCAGTGCTGGGGCCAAAGGGCTGGAGCCCAGCAAGACTCATGGGTCAAACTGGTGGTGCTGGGAGAGCTGGAGGAGACAGGGAGTGTGGTGGAACAGTGTCCTACGCTTGGTCTCCCTTGGGATATGTCTTGGGGTGCTGGGGATATCCCTCTGTCGTACCACACTGGCACATTGCTGAGTGCTCAGGCCAGTTCCCCAAGTTGCATGACTGAAAGCTTTCAGACCAAGTCGAAATAAAGGTGGAACATTTCACGTGGATCTTTGTTTTCCAAAAACGCTGATATATTAAATCATGTTTCTAAATGCTGATATATTAAATCTTATAGAAATCACAGGCATAGAGAAACATCTTCCTGCCACCCTCCATAATGCCCTTTCCAGACTGCCTTGATGAAAACTGTTTAGAAAACTTCCTTCTATCAATCAGCTTCTGTTGCCACTGTGGCTGATTCGGGGAGGAAAGAACCAACCATTTGTCTGACCATCATCTCCCACAGGACACGGAAATGTCATTTTCCAACCTGCTTTTCCCATGTGTAGTAAAAAACCCTAGAATGTATGGAAGCGATTTCCCAAGCCAACTTGTAAGTTGTCTGAAAACTGGACACAGGTTGTGGCTACTTCTTCTAGAAGGACTTAGCCTCTCCAGCCAAGTGTCACTGAGCCAGAGGTCCTGAGTCCCAGGACCGTCCCTGTGTTGGGGGACAGGATGCAAGGTCCAGAGAACATTGCAAGACACACAAAAATCTGGCAAGGGATTGCATTTGATATGGTGACGTGCCTGGGGTCTCAACTGCCTGGCTGAACCTCTTTATAAATGCTGGGAAAAGATGAACTAAAAATCAAGTGTAAGAAGTGAGGGAGGAGTGGAGCCCCTGATGGACTCTTACTCACAGTTCACCCAGAACAGAGATATATATTTTTTTTTTGTTTTAAAACTCTATTCATCATTGTTTGTGAACAATGAGCCATTAAAATCCTAATTAAAGATGTAATTACAGTGAATAAAGTCTGGGCTGAGGATGAATTATAGATCTGCTAAGAGCTCTGCTAATACATCAACTGGGTAAACCAGTCCAGGTTTCACTCCTGGCTGTTGGAGCCTGCACTCGATAGGGGCAGGGTGATTCTCACCAGCTGCACTGCGACAGCAGCGGTGACACCTCCACAGAGGTCTGGGGAAGGCTGCCAGGGCTTTCACTCTGCCTGCTCCTGGAGCACGGCCCAGCAGGAGGAGGGAGAATGTGCCCTGAGGATGCCGGGGCTGGAGGGGTTTGTGGTGGGGTTTCACTTGGAGGTACAGCACCATAAACCAGGGCCTGACCGTGGGGACGGGGCCAAGGCTCAGGTCCTGTCACCTGCCCGCAAATCCCACCGGTCCCCTGGAGCCCCCATTCCCACCCCATTGCTCCCCACTCCCCCAGACCCACCTGGTCCCATGCAGAAGCCAGCGATGATGCCGACCACGCAGGCAACGCTGACGTAGCGCATCCAGGGCAGGGCGGCCTGCGAGGGGACACGGGGCTGGGATGCTGCTGGGGCCGGGCTGAGCTGGGCACCCAGCATCCCTGGCACTCGGCTTCATGCCTGCCCTCGGCCTGGTGGTGGCTCTTGGGGACAGTGGCCACACAGCGCATATTGGTGAGGTGCGGACAAGCAGCCAGGCTCAGCAGCTCATGATGCTGCAGTACCCCCAGAGCCAAGGGAGGATCCTCTGGAAGCAGACAGCAGGAGAAGGACCCTCCACCTGCCCTGGCATTTCACAGCTATCTCCCTGGGAACAACTATTTCTGAAAAAAAGTCACCAGAAGCAGCAGGATTTTTCTCATATGGATTTGTGTTTTCTTTTTTGTTGTTGTTCTTGGTGCTAAATTTACATTCTCTTTAACTTTGAAGGGAATACATGACTTGGAAGAGCCAGCTCACTTCTCATTTCCATGTACGCTCCTTCCCCCGGGATTCTACCCATCCCTCCGGCGCTGAGCCCCACATGATGGCCCAGGGGGTGGCAGTGGCCTGGCCCTACCTGCAGCAGCAGCGAGATGGTGATGCCAGCCGAGCAGACACCCATGGCACAGAAGCCGGTGATGATGAGGGGCCGCCGGCCCACCCTCTCGATGGTGAAACACTGCCAGGAGAGAGCAGAGACTGATGGGGTGTTGGGGAGCTCCAAGGTGGATGGGAGCACCCCTGAACCCCAGATCCAGCTGAAGGTGGAAGGGTGCTCCCAGTGGCATCTGGGGATCGGGGGCAACCCCAGCTCAGAGCGCCAGGGTTGGGGCTGGAGCGTGGAAAGTGCCAGGGGTGAGCATGCCTGGGGCAGGAGCTGGGTCCCACAGAGCAGGGCTGGGGTGCAGGGCTGGGGCTGGCTGGGGTGGCACGGAAGCCACATTGGCATCAGTGCCAGCTGGGGGTGCCGGGGCACGGGGTGTCTGTGGGGCAGTGGGCACAGCAGGGTGTGGGCAGGCAGCACAGCAGCAGTGGGAGCAGGCAGGGTATTGACAGCAGAACAAATGCCTGTAATTTTATAACCAATCTCAGCATGTCCATCGGGGGCCATTCGTGGGGCTGCTCCCAAGCAATCTGGCTCTACGCTGGGCAACAGCTGGGGGGCTGGGACAGCCCCACCGACAGGGGAGGGGAGAAGGGAGTACCCTTCAGAGAGGCAGGGGACCCCACTCTGCTCTGGATTAGGCTAGGGGAGAGGGGAGCAGACCCCCACTCATTCCCTGTTCTCTGGGAGCAGCCACCCCCATCCATCTCTGTAATTGTCAGGGAGCGGATTTAGTGCTGGGTGGCTTGAGCTGGCCCTAGGTGACACTTGCAGATGGGACAAGGACCATAAATCTGCCTGGCCCAGTGCTAACTCTCCAGCTAAATGAGGGCTGGCTGGGTGGGGGGGGGGCAGGGCTGCTAGCCTGGGGCCGGGCCAGTGCTTGGCTGGGGGCGGGGGGAAGTGGGGACATGTGGCTCTGCTGACAGAGGGACAATGAAAGCGAGAACCAGAAGGAACTTCTCATCCCCTCCATCATCTCCAGCCTGCTCTTTGTCTGCCATCTCTACCCAACCTCCCTGCTACCTTAAAATTATCCCACCACTCCTAGATGTGACTCCTAAATTGAGCCTGTCTCATCCCATCTCCCATCCCCATTTCCATGCCAAATCCTCCAAATGGGCTGTGCTGTGGCACAGGTGATATTTGGGTGTCCACTCTGTCCCCCGTTCGATGGTGCTGGGAGCTGGCAAGAGGGCTCTGGCACGGAGGGGGCTGTGTGCATCTGTCTGTCCCTCACTCACCCCGATCAGCCCGGCAACGACCTCAATGGCACCGGTGCCCATGGTGGTGTAGGGGATCTGGGACGCGGGGATCCCGGCGTTCTCGAAGATGGCGTTGGTGTAAAACCAGATCTGCCGAGGAGGGGGCACGGCGTGAGCTGGGGCACGGAGCCGTGGGGCGCTCCACGAAATGAGCTGCCCGGCCTCAGCTCGGCGTCTGCAGAGCGCGGGGTGAGGACCGCGTGGGGCTTACGGCATCGATCCCCGAGAGCTGCATGCCGGCGTTCACCACCGCCACCGAGAGCGTCTGCCAGCGCAAGGAGCGGTCCCGCAGCAGCTGCCAGACGGACGCCATCTCCATGGAGGAGAGCGACCGCTGCTCCTCCTTCATCTCCTCGATCACATCCTGTACGTCGGGGGTCCCCAGGAACCGGTGCAGGGCTGCGGGGAGAGTGGGGCCATGGACGCGTGTCCCTAGCACGGGGTGGGTGCTCACAGGTATGGCACAGGGTAGGGGCTTGGCTCTGCCCTTGCCCAGCTTCCCCAGCAGCCCCCATGGGGCTCAGCATCCATAGGAAATGGGGAAAAGCCTCACTCCATAGTGCTGGGCACCGTGGAAATGCTGTGGCACAATCAGGTGGGACAGAAGGGCTGAGCCATCAGGACTGCGGTGGGCTGTGAGATGTGGGTACGGAAGAATGCCATGAGGATGCACCTTGGTCTTGGAAGACCTTGGAGAAGCACCCAGCACCTTCCAGAGCCAGTCTCCCCCAGGATATCCCCTCACCTTTGGTGGCCCCACAGACATCGTTTCTCTCTATCAGCAGGTACCGAGGGCTCTCGGGGAAGCAGTGCAGCAGCAGAAGCTGGAGGGAGGCAGGAACGACCACCACGGACAGGAAAAGGGGCCAGAACCTGTCCTGAGGGGAGTTGAAATAGGAAGTGTCATGGGGAGGGCAGAGCAGTGTCCAGCGTGTGTGGGCTGGGGTATTGTGCTCACCTTGCCCAGCAGCTCAGGGAGGCCCAGGACCTGGGCAGAGAAAACCCCCAGGCAGATGAAGATGCTGGGCATGAGGCCCAGGAATCCCCTCAGGTTCTTGGGAGCGATTTCTCCCAGGTAGAGGGGCACCACACTGAGACAGATACCTGGAGGTCACAGGAGGGACTGGGATGGCAGAGGCAGCAGGGAGAAGGGTCCCTAGCCAGACCCTTGGTCCTTCTCCACCCATGCCCAACATCATCCGCAGTGGGGACCCCATGGCCTTGGAGGTGGCCCTGGCTGTACCAGAGAACCTCTCCACAGAGCTTGGGGGAGTACCAAGCCTTCTCCATCCCCCTAGGATGGCTGTAGGGGACTGAGCCGTGAGGAAGGGGCCGTGCAAGCACCCACCTGAGTGGAGGCCCGTGATGGAGCGGCCGATGATCACCATCTCGGGGGATCCCAGCTCCCGGCTGAAGCCCATGAAGCCGCCGGCCAGGAGGACGAGGAGAGCGCTGCGGCTCAGGGCGCCATTCCTGGCAGGCACAAGCAGCGGGGCAGCTCCTCCAGCCCCATCCCACCTCGGAACCGCCCCGGCCCGCGGTAGGACAGCCTTACCTGCCGTAGCGCTCCACCAGCACCCCCACCAGCAAGGAGCCCACCAGCCCGCCCAGGGCGAAGATGGAGACAGTCAGGGCGTAGAGGAGGGTCAGGGGGCCTGGGGCCAGCCCGTGTCCGTACCGCTGGGACCACGTGACGTTGTAGAAAGCCTTTATGTACTGCAGGGCAGAGACACACACAGGCACCAGGCGTGTTAGCAGAAAGGGGAGCACAAGGGAAGACAGGATCTAAAGGGATGATATCATGGGTTTAACAGCGTTACAAGAGATGCGGGGCAGAACGTGTTGTGGGGATGACCGGGATGTTCTAGTCTGGTTGCTCAGTAAGTCTCAGCACCTGAGAGGCCTAAGGATGACTTAGAGATACCACAGACAGTGCTCAAGCTGGGCAGGGAGGTTGTGGCCAACTTTCCAGGTCCTGCTTTCCTGGGGAACCAATTTGGTGCACGTGAACGTGGACTCTGATGTCCCTCCCACGTCATTCCTCTCTGGGTGACTGCTCAAGGAAAATGCCCGTGTTGTGGTGTGGGGCTGCTGGACAGCTGTCCCTCCCCCCTCCAAGGGGGGCATGCAGAGCCGTTTTCCCTGCTCCCATCCCTTACCTCTGCTGGGGAGTTCACCACTGCAAGGTTGTAGCCATAGAGCATGGAGGAGCCAAAGGACACCAGAAGGGTGACAGACAGCAGGGGGAAGGTGAGACGCTGGGAAAGAGGAGGAAGGATCAGCACAGCCCTGGCCAGCAGAGCCAGGAGCCAAGGTGTCATGAACTGCCCTTTTTCCAGTAGGGATGACCCTGGCCCAGAGGAAAGACCCCAGTGCAATGGAATCCTGTGTCGAGCACTGCTTCCTGCCGCTGCCCACACCCAGCCCAGCTGATCCAGCTTTCTCGTGGCTGGTCTTGTGGCTGTGCTGTGAGGTTTTTTACCGTGGTGCTGACCCAGCCTGGGTAACCTGGGCACCCCTGCCCCCAGATGGGAGGGGCAGGCGGAGCAAGGAGGGACACGCACCCCCCTACCTCAGCGGAGCAGCTGAGTGGTGCTGCTGCGAGTGGCCCAACACCATTGAAAGGTCCCCGTGGAAGGTCCCAGCCCACCCCAAAACACCACACGGACCCACCTAAACCCTCGCCCCCTCCAAGGCCTTTGTGTCCCGCTCCAGCTGCCGGGGGTCCTCACTGCAGGAACAGCCACCCTGCAGCTCTGACCCAGCCCAGGATCGGGGCGCTCCTCAGCATTCAGAGCACCCCGGAGCAATGAATGTCCCCGGAGCGGCGGTGCCCGCAGGCGGCGGACACGGGACGAGCCCGGCTCCCCCAGGAGCAGCCCCGCTCCCCCAGGAGCAGCCCCGCTCCCCGGCACCCACAGCCCGACCCCCCTCGGAACACCCCCCGCACAGTAGCCGGGTTTGTAGCACCCAGCAGCTCCCGGCTCACGCACGGCAAATCCCCTCTAATCCCATCAGGAATCCCAAGCCGGGAAAAAGGGGAGAGGGGAATGTCAGGCCGAGGGGTGTCAGGCCAGGGGCTAGGGGGGGACAGGGACACCGCAGGGCAGACGGGAAGCAGGGATGGGGCCGCCTCCCGGCCCGCAGGGAGCTCACCCCGGTGATGTCCCCGCCGGGCCGTGCTGTCCCCTTCCCGACCGGCGGCTGGAGGCTGCAGGAGGAGCGCGGGGCAGGAGGAGGAGGAGAGGGGGAGGAAGGCAGCCCCGGCCCGGCGGCCCGGCTGCTCTCTCCCATTTTCAGACAGAAGAAGGAGGGGTGAGGGAAGGGAAGGCAGGGCAGGGCAGCCCTGGGGCCCCGGGGCTCATTGGAGGCGCCTGAGCGGCCGGAGGAGGAGTCCGGGAGCCTCTCCCCTCGCCGGGGCAGCGCCTCCGGGCTGCTGAGGGGTCACGGCCCAGCCTGGGGGCAGCGGAACCACTGACGTGATGCTCTGACACCTTTGAGAGCTCTCGCATGTCCCCTCCCAATGGGAGCGACCCCGGGAGCCGTAAGCGGGGGAACATCACTGCCCCATCCCCGAGGCTGGCGGCGGAGGGGCGGCCCCGCGTCACCGACCCCCCTCGGCCTCCGTGGGGCAGATGTGGATGTGCCCCAGCCCCTGCGCTCGGGAGGAGGCCGGCAGCCATGGCTCCGGGCAGCTGCCTTCCCCGGACACGGAGGGACACAGCCCTCAGCCCCAGAGAGGAGAGAATCGGCTCACGGCAGCTCAGAGGAATCCAATTTTGCTGCGGCCAGGAGCTGCCTCCCCTGCTGCTAATGAAGTGCCTTTAATTAGCAGCCTAATAGCATGCTCTTAATTTGCCGAACAGCCAGTTGAAAGGATGGGGACCCCACTAAGGCACGGCTGGAAACAGCTCCACGGGCTTAAAAGGGACAGGTCCCGACAGGTCGGCGCTGCTCGGGACGGTCCCGTGGGGCCGGGAAAGCGGAGCAGAGCTGGGGGAGCTGCGTGGGCAGCCCAGGCCCGCCGTGCCTGCCCCAGCCGGGCTGCCTGGGGTGTGGGAGAGTCCACGCTCCACATTCTCCCACGGAGGATGTTTCAGCTCTGGTCTCCTCCCTGCACATGAGCCTCCAGCTCTTCCTGAAAGCATCGGGCCCTCTCCCCCAGCCGCCAGCCCATGTGAGCCTGCCAGAGTTCAGTTTTCCCAGGGCTGGCCCCTGCTCAAGGGTTCCCGTGTGTTGCCCAGGCTCAGTTTCTCCACATCTGGATCAGGGCATCACCTTTACCTCTGTGCGGGTGTGCTGGGTGGCTGCAGAGGCCTTGGTGACAGGGCCACAGTGGGGGACACCTGCATAAGCCACCGTCCTTCTGGGGATGGTCCTGGTTCATTCTCAGGGCAGCAGGATGAAGATCCATTTTATTGGACTTGACCATGGGTGAGACGACTCAGCAAGAGAAGATGCAGCCTGTGGGTCCCAGCCGTGCCCAAAGCACCTGCAGTGCCGCAGGGCAGCCCTGAACATGCCCAGGACTCACCGCAAGCCCTTGCTAAGATGGGGCAAAGCAGCAAACTTGGACGGGATGATGAGCAAGGCCATTCAGGTACATGGCTCTTCTCTGGGAGCAGCACGTGGAGGGTTAGAGGTGTCCACTGGTCTCTGGAAAGAGGAAACAGCAGCAGCCATCTCTTCCCCAACCCTGGTACTCTCCCAGCAAGTACCTAACAAAAAAACCCTCCTGGAACTTTCCGGCTCCTCTGCACTGAAGCCCATACCCATCCCCGAGCCCCGTGCTCATCCCTACAGCCACAGCCTGAGGCTGGGGACCAAGCAGGGACATCCTCCGGACACAGCTCCAAGCCAGGGGATGGCTGCTGCCTTGATTCAGAGAGTAAATCCGGGTTATGGTCACGGGTACCCAGCACTGACTGGGATGCTGGGAACAGAGCCTTAGCAGCAAATGCAGAAGTGAGAAACGCGTGGTGTGGCAAGAAGGGGGAGGAGGAAAGCCTGGAGTGCCAATTAAGGATCACATGGGGGCTGGGTTAATTGGAAACACTCCTGTGACCTGACCCGGTGATAGTGGCACACGACAGACAAGGGCTGGTGAGAAACAGCCACTGCTCTGAGCTGCAAGGGAGCTTGTCCCCACATTTTACAGGCATGCCTCCCCTGCCTCCATGCAAGATATCCCTGGCTAAAATATTCCCAGGGAATATTCCCTGCCTGGGAAAGTGGCTGTGAGCCCAGAAACCACGCTGATCCCAGAGCTCCTGTCCCAGACTCCAGCGCTGGGGCTGTCCCTGTTCCAGCATTCCATGTCATGGGATGCTCACGCATCTCCTCTCCTCAAGGCATCTGACAGTGTCTGAGGCACACCAAGAAACCCATGAGAACCGGGAGAGGCAGAGCAGCAGGTGTAGCTGGTCCCAGCACACATCCTGCAGAGTGATGGCATTTGCTGAGGCCAGGAGGATGGAGAAGCAGCTGGGACACCTGAGGGCTTCCCCTGAGCTGACAGCTCCCCACTGGGAGGTCTGTCCCCTTTTTCAAGACGAGATAGAAATCCCTTGGAAAGGATGTGGCCTCAGTGCTGGTTCTTTGGGTTTGCCCAGCACCATCTAGTCCAAACTAGATAAATTACACAAGGAAACAATAAACAGCTCATGCAAAGGCAAAAAGATGCATTGCTTAGCATTGACAAAGCCACTGACCCCTTTCCCTGTGCTGGAGGAGAGGGAACTCAGCAGCATGGGCAGGGCAGGCAGAGTGCTCACAGACATCTCTGCCGCTCCAAAGGTCAGAGCAGTTTGCCAGGGCTGCCCTTTTGGAGTTGACACGGCAGAAACGGAGATGGTCTGGCAGCTTCCCCACCTTAGTGCCCTTGGAGGAGAAGCCTTCCTCGATCTGCCTTTGTAAACACCAGCAGGGTGCTTGGGGCACGGGACAGGGAGTTTTGGATACATCAGCTCTGTGATGTGAACCAGGGGCTCGAGTTTCTTCCAACCACAGTGGCCTCCAGAAGGAAGTCAGTGCTGTCCCCAGTGAAAGCACCGCTCAGGCTGCTGCCTCTGCCTCATTGCACTGCAGAGCCCATCTGATTGCTCTCCATCTGCAGACAGGCTATTTACCTGTACAGGTGAGACCTTTCCAGCCCAGGTTTCCCTGCTCATATTCCTTATCCAACTTCAGTGGTCCCCAGCTGATCAGCCCCACAGCTCAGCAACCTCTCTGCCAGTTTGGAGATTTCTAGCTGCTCCTACCAGCCAAGTGCAGGTCAGCAAGTGATTTTGGAGAGAAAGCTCAGGATGGGAAGATAACATAGATGTGAACAAAGGGTATCTCTCTTGGGGATGTAATGAATGTGTCTGAGCTCTTTTAGGGTAAAGCAAAGTGACTGGTACTCACAGACATGCACTGCTGGGCATGAATCAGCTGGCAAAGGGCTCAGGCTGAGATCTCTGATGGCTGCAGCCCACTGCATGGGAGAGTGCAAGCAGCAGTTTATTCCTCCTCTCCTATCTCCTCCAGCAGCCCTTCCTGGGACAGGGTCATGGGCAGGGTGTATGTGCTGGCTGTGGAGCAACCCCAGCACTTGGAAAAGCAGAGCTATCCAGAGCTCTCAAGACCAGGAGTGGCATCTTTTTCACAAAACACTGAATCATTTCCACGTCCTGGGCACTGACGTGTGCCATTGCACAGGAAGCTGTGCCCCACATTGCCTTGTAACAAAAGGGGCCAGGACACTGCTGGAGCCAGGCACAGCCCTTAGTCCCAGGACAGACACAGCTCACCCACAGAAATCCACGGCAGCCTTACAGTGTCTGTCTGCTCAGGGCCTTTTGTTTCCTTGGGCATGCTGCCTCCTCTCCTGAGAGCTCATCATCCTCTTCAAACCACCAATTGCTAAACTCATCCTAAACGGTTATTGTAAGAATTACATTCTTTCTAGCTTAGCTAAGAAAGACTGGCCAATTCCCCCTTTCCAAAAAGTGCCTTACTATACTCTTGAAACCATGTATATAAGACAACAATAAAAAACCACCAAACAAGAGATTTCATTTTAAAGTTGTAGGTTGATCAAATGCTGTTAATTTGAAGCTATGGCAAACATTACTTTCCTCCTTCATTTGAAGTGGAAATAAGGCACACATTTTTAAACAGAAAGGGTAATTAACCACTGAATCTATTTAAGATAAGCTGTTCATTCTTTTCCAGTGGAAATTTACAATTGAGATTGCTTTTCTTTCTCAACGACTCTCTTTAGTACTTGAGTTTTTGGATTCCAGTCCAGATTTCCTGGGAGAAGTTTTCCAGCTCATGCCCTGCAGGACAGCACTGTCCTAGTCCTAGAAATCTGGAACAAAGACCCTGATTCTCATTTTTAAACATCAAGGAGAAGGGGAAGGACTGTCTAAGGAACATTTAGAAATCACCCACAAGGAGAACCTGTTTCTCATGGGAGCGGGCACTGTGTGTGTTGCTTGGCTACACACAGACACCCGGGACCGTGGGTACGGAAGGGGTCTCATTTGTGTGTGCTGGCACTCACAGGTTGTAAAATCAAGCTGCATTCTGTGTTACAGACCAACCCAAACCAATGGATTAAGCCTGTCACTGCAATTCTTCCAAATCTATTATTGGGTGGGAGGAAATAGCAGAGAGGGAACAGAAAAGGTTAAAGTGGTGTAAATGTATATATATTTTACATATAATATATAAATATGTATGTAAAATATATGTGCGTGCACACACACACATAAACACCAAAGCCTTGCCAAATAAAGCACAGGGCTGCTGGGAACCCTGTCACAAGGAGAGATGGAGATTGGAAGTGACAAGAATCCTGCTCCCAGCACTTCAGAAAAGCAGGAGCCTTCACAATCTCCAGTCCCCTGCTGGCTCCCAAGAATGGAGCCAGCAGGGAAAGAGATGTTGGGAGCGCAGGGGTTTGTTTGTTTTCTGACCACCCCTGGAGTCAGGATCTTAAAACTGCGGTGGCCTTTGTTTTAAAAGGGGCTGTTAAATAAAATGGAAAGATCCAAGGCTGCTATCCAAGGAGCACTTTTAAGAGGAAGGTAGTCTGAGGGCAAGGGTGCCTGCGTTCTGATTTGGGCGAGCAGTGAGCACGGCAGCATCCCCAGCCATGGAACTGCGTGGCGGTGCTGTGATATGTCAATTACTCACTCATTATTGAACAGCAGGATTCTGATTAGCTTATAAAACAAATTTGTGCTTCTCCTACCAGGATCTTGCAACAGTACTCAGAAAAACAAAGTCTTTATAGGTTTTCCCTCACACTTTTTTAATGGGCAGAATGGCTTCAACTTTTCTCTATCAGTCACATGCACTCTGGCTTACAGGGCAGACTCATCTGCCCCAGCCAGAGGCCATTAACTATGAATGGAGAGAGTGTTAATTAAAAAGTATGCTGTGGTTTTAGGCATAAGTGTTTTGGTTTTGTGTTTTTTTTTTTTTTTTCTGACTGCCAGGACAGTCTTTTATGCTGCATTTGTCCATGAGCAGCAGCTCTGAGGTGGGACTGGCTACTGCAGACTCTGTGTGTCCTGTGAGGATCCACTTCAGGCTCTGGGCAAAACTGTCCACCTTTTGCTCCCAGCACTTCCAGGTGTTCACACTGCAGATGTTGTGTGACACACACACATGGGGCTTGAGGAAGATAAAGGACTGGTATTTTGACAGTGTCTTTCCCCCCACAAGGAAAACAGGAGAGATTCACAGCTTAATCTTTGTATTTAAGTTATTTTCTGAACAGTTAAAAAAACAAAAACAAAAACAAACCACACTGTTACCATGATCCTAGCTCAAGTGAACATTAGTACATTAACTACACATCACCGTAACATAATCACAAAATTCAAAGCACTCATTACTTAAGAATCCAGATAACAAATATAGCAGAGTAACAAACAGAAAACTCTGGAGAAACCATGTTCTTTCTCACCTCTCCCACTTCCACAGCCTCCCCTGCCTGAGCAGGCTGGAGTGATGCAGCACAGGCTGGCCTGGCAGGCATGCAGCTCTCCGAAATGCAGTGATGAAAAATGACGGGAAGGAACAGGACAATACATTTTGCTGAGCTCCACACTATTGTTCTGCCATGCTAAAACTGGGGCTAGGCTAGGCCCTGCAGTGCCTTGCATGATAAAGACACAGTAGCCAAAGCAAAGTTTTACTCTCAAAAGCAGCTCCAGATTTTCACACTGAATTGCTCAAAGATTTTCATAGGTAGCTCCTTGTAAAAGCCACTGCAAACAGCCCACTGGCCTGCCTCCTGCATGTGGAGATTTGCTCAGATGTGAACCAGTGCTCCAGTGCCACGGGGATAGAACACTTTGCCTGTGAGGGCAAAAAACTGTTCATTGTGCAGGTACGAGCACAACTGCTCCGTGATGAAAACTTGGATTCCATGCTGATTTTCTGGCCACAGCTGCACTTGGTTCCTGCTCGAGCAGAAATCAAGGTATCTCTCAGGGTGATAGGCTATTAAAGAAAGGGACTTAATTTAGCAGTTGTCTATAGCATCTAAAGGGCTTGCTGCACATCCATGTACATCAGAATTCTTCTGATTTTGAGAGTATCATCTTAACATCCCTAAGGATCAACCAGTGCTGCCAACTCCCATGGGTTATCTGCTGGACAAGACATGTGGATGCCCAGCGATCTTTGGGAACAAGCACAAAGTCATGGGAAGAGTTTTCTGACCAGTCAAATGATGATCTATTCTGGCAGAGTGCCAAGGCTCCCCCTGGGGATTTGCTTTGGGGATTTCACCCAGTAGTTTGGCTACACCTCATCTTTAAAAAAAATGGGGCAAGGGGGGAATGGAGGGGAAACCAAATGCTCAGACTCAACAAGCATCCATTCCTCTCAACCCACTACTGGGATTTTGGAGAAGGAATACACCCAAGGAACCTGCTGCTCCCACTTTCTGAATTAAAAGCAGGGGTAGAAAGGCTGGAACCTCCTCATGCCAATCAATCCAGTAGGTATTTTCCAGCAGGATAGAGGAATTTCATATGGAGACCTCCTTTGAGGACAGCTGGGTCACTTGCTGTTTCCCCCCTCCTCCTGGGAAGACGCTGCTTATCACTTTGGGGGAAACAGTGGGGCAAAGCTCAGCATGTCAAGTGCATCATGCATGCCACCTGGAGACCCTGGCAAAGCTCATTCTTCTCTTGGCAAGTGCAGTTTAGACCATCCCTTTCTCATTATGTCTCTACTGCATCCCAAAAGGAGCATCAGATGTCAAGTTCAACAGTTGAAGGCCTTACTTGATCACCTCCTGATGACTTCTCATCATGTAAAATCTTCATTTTCACCCAGCCAGCTGCACAAGCTAAAAGATCTCTTTTTTAGCATAGTCCCCACTTCTGCAGAGATCCATCTCCATCCCCACATACTCCTGGTTTTCAACCGCTCAGATCAGCTCCTCCTTTTTCTCCCACAGTTAAGAGCAAGCCTGCAGTAGGAAGGCTGGACATTCCTTCTTGTTCCCTTCTCTAGCAAAGGAGAGCTGCTAGTATTTGTGATTTATTAAATGCAAATATTGCCCTTTCTCTGTGAATTAAGGAATAATAAGCCACAAAAGGCAGATCTAAAATCATGTTAAAGGAAGCTAACAAAGTTAGGCAAGAGCCCAACCTAGAGAAGTGCTTCCCATTTGAGCCAGGATGCCAAAACACTCAGAACCAAGCCTGGAGCCCTGCTCAGACTGAGGAAGGGAGATGTGGAAGGGGCAGATACACATACCCGGGAGTGGAGAAATGTGCATGATACTCTCCAGTTTTTTCAGTATTCAAAAAAAAAATAAGAAAAAGAAAAAAGGATCCTTTGGAGCAGGAGGTGGGTAGGTAAAGCATGGTGGTCCAAGTCAGCTTCCAGTTTAGAAATAAGTGTAAAGCATTTCTACGTTTCTGATGATCACAGACTTCTCAATTTGTCACCCGGATCCTTCCGTTCCAACAGTGTCTGTCCTTGAATGTTAACAGGGAGCAGAGGGAGCTGCTCCAGAGGAGACATCTGTAGAAGTTATCTCACTGCAAACTCCTTCATGCCATTTTCTATTTGCATATTTGAAAGCAAGCTGTGCTCCTCTGAGGACGAGAAATATTTGCAGCAGAACTGTGCCCAATTGCAAAGGAGTCACACGCAGGAGATGGTGTGGCCACAACAGATTGTCCCACACCTCCAGTGCTTTCCATCCCATAATCCAAGGTGGAAGGCTAGCATGAGCTTCCTACTTGTGGGAGAAGTGACGATCTCTACGCAGCAGAGGTATTTCATTTCAAAGCAATGTGCAACACTTAAAGCCCACAGACACTTCCAGCCCTTTTTTATCTCCTTTCAGCAGGCATGTTCTAGTTATTTTCGTTATAAACTCTGCAATTATTCTAATCTGATTGAGGGATTATCCATCCTGTTCATGCTGAAACCTCTCTCTCACATGCACTCTTGCACACTCACACACACATGCACACATATCCTAAGGGAAGGGAGTTTGAAAAAGCCACTTTCTTCTGACATTGAGAAATCTACTTACCAGATTGCTCCTCCCTGGGTGCACAGTAAACACCACCAAATGTCAGGCTGTGGCAGTTTCAAGTTCAAGTTAGATCAGTTAACTTCAGTTTCCTTCTTAGCTATCAGAAAATTTGTACAACTCGGGGAGTGAAGTAGGAATCCTCACCCTTCTGCAGTCCTGTTTGAAGTACCTACACACAGTCCCTTCCTGAGGGTGACACACCTTTCTTACCACGTGCCAAAAATGGATTCCAGCAGTTGCTTGCTAAATGTACCTTAAAGAGCTCTATACAGCAGAGTACAAAGTATGGTACCACTTGAAGAGCCAGCGGAATAGCAGCATAGAGCAGCAGGGCTATGACAACCAAGGACAATTTGCACTGGTGGTGTCTCTTGTATTTGGCCAGCCAGTCTGCCAGTTCTCCCAAATTCTCTCAACCAGAAAAAATACAACATATCCTTGTAGGTGTTGGCCACAAAGATGTAATTAAAATATTAGGAAGTCCTGCAGCCTTCAGCAGCTGGAGTAACAGATCATTGTTTTCTACAGTAACAGAAATGGAAAAGACAGAGGATGACCAAACTAAAGAAAATAATTGTTAAATCTTCATCCAAGGTATAGAAACCCCTGCTGATATGCAGCCATGCCACAGACCTTGTAATACCTGAACTTAGAGGGACAGTGTTAAAATAGTATTAAGACTCAGAATTTGAACTGAACAAAGTTTGGGATATGAACTTTGATTCTTTCTGCTCCCTTGCCACTTTAGCTTTGGGACTGCATTATTCATGATATGTAGAGCTGCCTGAAAGCCAAAACAGCCTTTCTGGACTTAAAAATAGTGCCAAAATTAGTTGTGGACAAACATTGTGACTCAGAACTTACTTATGATTCTGCAGGGGTAAGTCACTCTGTCACTGTTACCTGAACAGAGTTGTTAACCTGTTTGACAGTAACAGTTCAAACAGAAGAGAGGAGTGTCATCACATGCTCTGAGATGCTTGACACTGCTGCCTACATGCTTCTGGAAACACACTAGGTACTCCCCAAGAACCAGCTTTGCCCTCCTCCCTAACTCCATCGCCTTTTTGTCTGTCTTAGCTGTCACTTAAATTATTCAAGCCCACTGGACTGCTCTTTGGGGACTCCTGGACCTTGCTAGATTTCCCTGGGGCAAAAAAGCACATCCCAAGCAATTAGAAACAATGCAACAGCTTTCCCAGCCAAGTGAAGTTGATGAGATAAGCTTACAAAAAAAATCCCATCTGCCAAGTTCAGAGGGTGTTAACAAAGCCAGTTTAAACCCCTCCATCCCAGAGACAAAAGACCTCGATTTCCTACTGTGGGATTGGAGCAACTCCCCACTAAAGCAGTGGAGATTTTTCCAGACTGACAGCAGAAGATCTGGGCCTAAACCTGGAATGGCCAGGAACTGATTTACAGAGTCATTTCTGATGTAAATGCAGGCCAGCTGCAATTTGTTCCAGCTCTGTGAAGAGAGCTGTTTACCCCCAGACCTGTCTAGTTCAGAGACATGCAGAATTGTTTCTCATGTACCTACTCTTCAGGGCTATTTTTGTCTTCTAAAAGCAACAATTTGCAGAAGTCTCAGCCAGAAGGCAAAGACCCATCTCAGCTATTAGCAAAAGGACTAATCAGCCTGTAACCCTAAACTGCAATGCAGTATATAGGTTAGAGAAGGAGACCAAAAACTCCTCAATCCCTTCTAGCAAAGCCAGTCCCAGAAATACTGCAGAACTGGCCTGGAGTCACTGCTAAATGCAATGATTGTCCTCATGGCCACACTCCTTTTACTCAACCACCATCTCCAGGGTGTGCATTTGCTCATTTAAGTGAGGCAAAGTCTTATTGTCATGGCCAGAATGTTTGTGTAGTCCAATCTAGGGTGGCTCTTGAGAGCTCCATGAAGTTTTTAATAGCTCCCTCTTCCAGTACCCAGCTACAGCCTCTCTGAGGGGAGAAGGAATGGAAAGATAGGAGCAACGTCCAGCTTTCCTTCTCAGCCCAGCCCCAAACTTCCTGCAATTTACAGAATGATTCATAAACCATCAGCAACATACTGTCTTCAGGGAGAACAGCAGTAGGAAGACGGTACAGACAATCCCTTTGCCAGTGAAATACTGTCCTGGGCCAACAGTTCACCTGGGGTGGGGGTGGACAGGATCTCAGCTCCAGTCCATCATGCTTGGGACTTTGGCAGGAGAGAGTTTAACTTTTCACTGACTAGCATTCCCCAGCCAAGCAGATGTTAAGGGGGGACTACAATACACATCCAGCTTCCAAAGGGTTAGCATAGCAGGCAGGAGAGGAAAGAGATGGATTTGGCTCATAATAGTCAAATTTCAAGGGTCCTCTCTCCACAAAAAATAAGTCTGCAGTCAGAACAGCCAAAAGCCGCAGGGAAGCTGGGGTTGGGGGGATGATGGTCTGGCTGTTATAAGTGTTTCTGCTGCTCTTCAGAGCTGAATGCTTTTTTGAAGGCCTAGCAAAGGATATTGATTTCAGCCTGAGAGTAGCAGCCTCTTCCCCACCCCCCCTCCCACCCACCCTGAAGTGACTCTCAGCAGGATGCACTGTGGCTGTAAGTCTTCTGCTTAACAGCAAAGCAACACATTCTGGCAACATCTTAAATATATTCATAGGACTTCGGTGACTGGGCTTGGAGGGGAACCAAATGGGGTAAAGGGAAGAGTGAACATGAAGAGGGGAATGAGGGAAAGAAAGGGATGGGAAGGTTTAAAAATGTTAACTGTTCATGAAAGATAAAAGTCATCTTCTGATATAGCAGCACTTTAGCAGTCAGCCGCGCTGAGTAGACCCTGTCTGAGATCAACCGCATGCCAACTTTGTTCCAGAAACAAGTCTGAGAGCCTCTCTCTTCAGCAAGTATTGGTTACGTGGATAGTTCTTTTGTCCTGGCATTTAAATACTGCAGCTTAAATGAGACCTGGGAACAAAAAAACAGAACAAACCAAACAAGCCCCATTCATACTAAGCCTTTTAATGATTTAAAATAACATCTGGTTGACCAGAGTGTTTGAGAAAATCAAGATCTGACAGGTGCAGAGCATCACTGTATAGTTATCAAACAGGATACAGGATATGCCCCTAACAGAACACTTTCATGGGAAAATGTCACTGTGGACATCCCTCTGCAGAAGCCTGTAAGCTCTTCTGCCATTCTTCTCTCTTATGTTTACTGCTATTAACAGTAACTGTGCACATACCCACCCATGCAGGCAATCATGTTATCCCACCTCATTCATATGCATCAAATTCACTCTACAACTGACCCAGACATATGAAACATTTTGTCCTCCTCACACTGTGCTGGCCAAGACAAAAGGTGATGAGCAAACCAGGCTCTGATATGAATAATTTAACATCCATGCTATGCGAGAGAGAACAAGGGCTAGGCCCCATCAGTAAATTATTTTGCACATTGGTGCATCTCGATTTAATTTGCCTGGGCTTGGGCCTCAGTGTCTCCTCCCCTAGCCAAACTGTAATCTTGAATCAGCTTGCTGCAGAGTGAGGAGAATGATCATCACTTCAGAGGGAGGTTCTTGGCAAAACCCTGCTGCCTGGTGACAACTGCCCAGGGTCAGGCCATCTGCATCCTCTTGTTAGGCAGCAGCTGCTCTACTCGCTCTGCAGAAACCCTTCTTCCTTCTGGACAGCAGTAAAACTGATTTAATTATTGATGATGATGGACAGAGGAGGAGGAGTTCTTCAGGGGGAGTCATCGGCACCACATGTCACAAATGGTAAAATAAAGTCCCTATTCTAAGGTACCAGAACCATTCCTGTCCTTTTACAGGACACTGTAACTACTGTATAACCAAGATGACAAACACTGACAGACCCAGCCAGTTATTCAAGCAGCAGGCTCACACTACATCCAGTGTCACCTTTGAGCCTCACCTTACTTTTAAAAGTTTTTTATTTTTTTTATTTTTTTTTTTACCTGTGCGAGTGTGAGGTACAGTATAGTGTTATTTATCTGGAGATGTAGGTGTATGTTCTGGACGGGGAGCGAGTGGATTCTGCCTGGGCAGCTGGGTCATTCAGAAAATCCCAGATGAGGATGGTGTCATCATGTGAGCTGCTGACGATCTGGAACTCATCAAACTGAAGTCGAAAGACTCTTCCAGAATGCTCCTGAAAGGCCAGTGGGAGACACAGCACGTTACTTTGCAAACTAGCTGGCATCTGGGATGGAGCAGGGAAGATGAACTTGGGCTTGAATTTAATGTTGTATTAATTTGTCAGTAAACCCCACATGACACACTGTGCAACACCATCACGGAGCATAAATTAAGCCCTCTCTCAAGGAAAAGAGTTTGCCATATCTGAGTACTTGACATGCAGGAAGTTTACGTTCAAGTTGTCCCACTACTCCTTAAATCCCAATATTAGACATACACTGTGCAGAACAAACCAAGCTCCCATCCCACATAATTCCATCTGGTGAGGCTGACAGGTGCACTGTCTTCCTTATTCCATGGCAAAACTCCTTCCTGAAATTACAGCATTCCCAGGTACAGAAGGTTACAGGGTAAGAGATGAGAACTTCGCTTTCAAGACTTGGCATCATTGCCACTGCTGAAGAGGGAACAGCTTAACACTGGAGGACACTAAGGAGCCTATTCTAAAGTCCAGTAACACAGCAGTAATTCCTCCTAAGCAGTTTTAAAAATATGATCTAGAAAGGACATTCTTTATAGGCAGTTTGCATTCTGCTCCGAGGCTGTGTGGAGATGGCATGACGATTTGGCAAGAGTTCAGACCATAGTTAACAGGAGGCAATGGCAAGATCCTGGATATCACAGAGCAAATCCACTCTGCTTTCCCTTGTGTGTTGTCTATTTTCTCTTGGTGCTCACGAGACTCCAAGAGCAGTGGCCTCCTCCTTGGTCATCAGGGAACAGAAACTGTGCAGCAACAGTGCAGAGCCCTAGCTCTTCCATGAACACACATTTCTCTTTAGTGCTCACACATCGAAAGGGGCTTCTGAGGGTCGGGAAAAAAACATGTCTTAAAATACTTTAATACTGAAACTACAGGCTTCTCAAACATTTAGGCAAACGAGAATTGCTAGTTACTAAAGGGGAAATCTTTGTCTTACAGCATAAGACTACAAAAATACAGCTCAGCTTACAAAGAACAGGAGCTGTTTTAAAGTGAATTTCTGAATCTTTTAATCAAAATTATCTAAAAATAAATGCAAACGTAAGTCAGATTCTAAGATAAATTTTTTGGACTTTCTAATCAATGGAACCTTTTTGATCTTCTAACTGTAACTTTATTTTGTCATATAAACACCTTAGGAGTTTCTGTCTTCCTTCCCACCTATTCTTAAGGGAAGTGTTTTTCTAGATTTTGTTATAGCAGTAAAGAAGTTCTTCCAAAAAGTATCATTACAGCAGTCAGATCCACTGACGGATTACTCACAGAGACGGGGGGGCGGGGAGGGAGAGAGGTACTTTCAAAAGGTCTTTTCAAAACTCTCTTTTTGATCCCAGTCACTGTGGGCTAAGTAAGGCTGTCCTACCTGGACTGTTTCTGTCATAAGGAAAGCTGAACTGTGAGCTTACTCTGTTCATGGAAAGCCTCTGTCAAATTCATGTGGCCACTGTTCCAGCTAAGGGAAGACAAAACTGGAAGGGACCTGGCATGCAGCGAACATTTGTTATCTGTGCACTTTCCTCCTACTGTTTGAAAATTGAACACAAGCAGCAGGAGACTCATGATGTTCATTGTGCAGCCAGGTTTAATTTTGGAGGACGAGGGAAGAGGAAAAAAACACCAAAGCATGGGTAAGCGGGTGTAAGGACACCCTGTTGTCACAGAAGTCCTAAAAGCACCGCAACAGCTTCCTCTGCTCCCCGCCCTGCTTTTGGCCCCCTCCATTGCTATCAAATAGGGATTTATGAGTATCCATGTGCTGAGATTCCTACCGTGTTTCCATCCCACCGCTTCTGATTTATAATATAATTAGCTGGGACACTTTGGCTGTCCACTGCTGGAAAATGCAGAGGAAATCACACCAGTTAAATTAGTCTACAGGTTACTAGGCACACATTTGTCTCAGGCTGGAGCAGAAACGCTACTAATACCAAGCCTAAGTCTTAGACTCTCAGGATGTGAGCTCATGGGCACAGAGTTGTTCCATAGCTTGGAATGGGGCGACCAATGACAAAGGGTTTTTCTGGATTTCAGCCATGAAACTATCTGCAACTTCTATTTGGCTAACGAGAAGATTTTTCAACATAGCACCGTGGGCATCCAAAGCTCTCATGGACTCTGATCCTGAAGCTGATGGTCCAAATACATGAATGGAAAAGGGTAGCATGGCTTCATGATCTTACTACCTGTCAGCTGAGCCCGAGTAACCTCACAGCCTGCACCAAATGTGATGTAAAGTACTACAGAGAAACCTACAACAGGAGCAATTCAGGTGGTTGATGAGTGTGCAGAAGGTCAGCCAGCACAGCTCAGCTGGTGAGAAGAAACCACGTTTTTAGAGAACCAGCCACCCTTAGTACAATCCTGTTTTAGAGCACAGACTACAGTCATGTGCCTCAGCAGGAAAAGGTCTAACATACACCCATTGAAACACTGCCCAAACACTTTCAACCTAAGAAATAAAAACATGTGCTACTGATTTTTCAATGAGATTTTGGTCCTGATTGAAATCTTGCTTTACCCCCAGCAACAGTGCCGGTTTATTGGGTTGAATGTGGTAGTGGAAGAATTATAGGAACCACCCCAAGGCCTTGGCTGTCCTGGAATTTTTCTCACATTTTTCCCACATTATTCTAAGACGAAGCAGAGACATTGTTAAACATGACTGTGAATGTTGTTAACACTCACATAATGACATTTTACCACACCATCATCGACCTGCACTAGAAACCCGTGGACATGTAGCATGAAAAGAGTAGTTGCTGTTTAAGCATAAGAAGATTTCACTGTTTCGGGCCTTATCTGCTTTTTATTTAAACACCCAAAAGGCAGATAAAAAGCAATCCCAAGAGTGTCTTTGTTCCAGTTCCTCAAATTTGGAGTGTAGTATTTTTAAGAAATTTCATGCCAACAATTCAGAGAACTTACTACTGTATCATCAGGTACACATAGATTAATGTAAACCCATTAGCATATGGTTTCCAAGGATGAGTTAAAAAATGGATTCAGTTATTAACTTCAGATCACAGAATAAAACTGGTGAAAAGTCCAGAGCGGAGTGAAAAAGCAGAGATTCTGACTTTTAATGCTTGCAATTAATAGCTTGCAAAATTAAAAGAAGTTGGACACCCAAAAATGCCAGACCCCTAGAAAGTATTTCAAGGTCCTGCAGACTGGGGCTAAACTGACTTGAGTTTTCACAGCTCACGACAGGTCTGAACAAGCACACTTTCTTCAACACCTCTGTCTAAAGCTCTTACCACAAGGGTTCGCAAGCAGAGGGTCCCTGCTGGAGCACGAGGATCCAAAGCAGCCACAAGATCCCATACTTTAATTTTCCTAGTGGTGAAAAAACAGACAAACACCATGGCTCCATTAAAGAGAAAAGAGCAAGTACTCACAGAAAAAAAAAACCCAGAACACCAAAAAAACTGTTAGTACAACTTAGCTAATACACCAGTTTAAGGAAAACTACAGTAATCCTTCTGCTCCTGAGACCTGGTTTGTGCACTTCCCCTTTGTAAAGCTTATAGAACTTAATGGGAGGTAAAAATATGCTGTCAATAAAGTAAAACACATAAAAAGCAGGTGTTAATAACGAACAGAAACTCATGGGAGTGCAGACAACTAGTCTGCAATGGCAAGCAGTCCTGCAGACAACCTCAGATGGGAAAGATTGTTCTTACAAGTGGTTGAGCTGGAAGAAGTTTCAGGTTGAGCCAGTCAGATACTCTTACACGCACAAGAACTGGACCACACACATCAAACCACGTGGACTTATTTCAAAAGAAGAATGAAAGCTATGCTCTGTAGCACAGTCCTCATTTACTGGGCATAAAAAGGCATCTCTTAGTATGACAGAGAGTTGGTATTTATACGGAAGATGCACAAAGTGGGACGGGAGACACCGAGACAGGAAGGTACAAAGCACTGACTGTGCTGATAACCTCACCCATCGTATGCCCCACTGACTATCCTCTTGTTATCAAAGCGTATGCATCTCACCAACTCTTCATGGCCTTCCAGTACTCGTAAACACGCCCCACACTCGATATCCCACAGCCTGCAAGACAGTACAAAGAAGCATTAAGAATTTTTTAATACCTTAGCATTGCAATGAAAGATTTGGTCTTTGCTTGTAGTTAATGGAAACTTGAAAATAAAGGTTATGATGGAACAACAAAGAAGAAACAAACTACACTCATGGCTCCTTTTCCCACAGCTAAATGGATACATGATTTTCCACATGACCCTATGATCTTACAGTAACACACAGGAGATGAGTCACAAACCAGTTGTCTCTTATCTACTGCTCTAGCAACACAGGATATCTCTCAGTGATCTCCACAGTGAGCCTCACTTGATTTTACTGAGGTTCATTGTTCATAAAAGTGTTGTGCCTTGGTTTGAAGATACTAAGAGAGGGAGACTTACCAATCCCCTTGGCAGCTTGTTTCAATTGATATGATCACCTTCAGAGGGCATGAGCCCCTTTCTGTTCCCCTACATGCCCATTTCTGATTTGGAGACTATCGTCAGACAAATTAAGTTATCAATATAGCGGTGAGAAGTACAAGAATTAACAAGACCTTATCTTTTGTCATTTGTCTCCCTGAAGGTATGTTTAATCTGTAATCCAGGCACCTGATGCATAAGCTAAAATGGATGCTCTGTGTTTATTATTTTGACATGCATTTTTTCTTGCTTTCAAGTAACTCCTGTGGCTCTATGAGAACTTTTTCTAATAATACAGTATTTTTAAAAAGTTTTGGTACCCAAACCAATATAAAGTAAGAGGCACAGCAAAATATTATTCTCTCAACTGTAACTATCCCAGAGTTTTGGTTTTTCTGATGGATTTTCAGCATGGAGAATACATTAAAATACATAATTTTTACACCTGGACACTACCTTGCAAAATAATTAAATGCTTCAAACAGTTACAAAGTAAGTCTGTTTGTTTTTCATACTTTTGCCAGCTCTTTGACATGACTCCCAATTACCATGGATAAAGAAAGATTATCTGCCTAGAACTGAAGTTCTTTGACATGTATTGTCTAGAGGTGTTCCATCTCTGGTTGAGACATGCTCTGCTCATACAGCAGTCTTGTAACAGCAATACTCGCTTGGACTCCCTGACACACAGCAGAAAGAAAGCAGTCACAAATGTTCTCAAATGCTCATTCAGTAAGTGCTCTGACTGGCATGAACTTCACAGTAGTGAGAAATATGGGGGATTTGTGGAATTTCTCTGGGTGACACATCTTGAAGCAACACAGCTGCTGAGAGGTCAGGTCACTTTTGCTTGAGAGACAAAGAGATAAACCATCCCCGCATATTTTATTCCGGAGGTTCCCCAGGGAATAATCCAGATCCAGCTGATGTGTGCCCAAGGCTGGTGGAAATGACTGCAGCTGTCTTGCCACGACAAGTTGCTCTCACTTTGGACAACAGAGGAATGAACAGAACACTTTTGTCACTGTAGAACTGAGAAAGGATATGTCTCTGCACATGTTTGAAGACAACAAGAAGCAAAAGCACACCAGTCAAGGTCAGAGCAAGAAACTCCATGGCAAAGGTCAGCCAAAGGCACACTGGCTGGTCAGAGAGCACTACATCTCTCAAGGACTGTAAACAAGATGGACAATGCCAGAGATTAACTGGTGCAGAAAGGTCTGAAGAGCAATCTTGTGCCAGGAACTTTTGTGCCATGTGTTTCCATTCCTTGCCATTGATCCTGAAATTGCCAGCAGCTCTGGGAGGCTGCATCACACTAACTCAGGCCTGTATTTTCAGGTCCCAGTCTGAGGTTTTACCTGAATCTGAATGGGATTACAAGAGATGATAGTGTCCCTTGTCACATGGCAAATGGGTTTTCATGTACAAAGGGAATAGCTGTTATTAAGAGTAAGATCTCTTAGTAGAGGGTCCTTCTCAGATTTGATAAGTTTCTCTAACTTCTACATCTTTAAATATTCAAAGGAACAAACAGTATAAGAACTAAAGGCTTGAGAATGAACTGAAAAAAAATCACTACAATGTGTATGCAGTCAAACACACTACTACTGTTCCTTCCTGTAACTTTGGGAGTACTTCTGGAAGTAGAGGGAGGTCTGTAATTATCTCAGCCTTTAATTCACTTGAAAGCAGAGCAGGGAGATGTACAGAAGGCAGGTGAGTCTGAATCCCCGCCTTTTAGAGAGAATGCTGTTGTCTAAACAGATTGGTATCAGATCCTTATGTGTGCACACACTAGTAACAGACACATGACAACCAACCACTCATTAAAAACTTAACCCGAGATGATAAGGTCTAATTTTATTTTCTTGCCCTAAATTCCCTGGTTTCTTTTTTTCTACACTATGTTTATTTGTAGCAAATAAGAACTTTGGTCCTAGAAGCTAAGATACTGAAGTGATTGGATTATACTTGATGGACCGGTTTCTGCTAGATGGAAATTAACACAATAATAGTGATGTCTAGGTAGCTGTGTCCTCTTACCCAGGTGGAATTTCCAGCCTAAATCAAAATCTAAATCATTTTTCTATGTGGAGTCTCCCTACAGAAGTCTCAGGTACTTCACATGCCCTTAATGTTTGCAGTTGCAAAACTAGAAACCACAAAGTCATCTTCTGGAAAAGAAATTTCCCTGCAACTGAGGAATAATGGACATTTGAGTTCTGTATTAGCCTCTACTGAAGTCCAGCACACAACACCTGGTACTGGATTAAAATCAAACCTACAACCGACCAAGTCATCCACAAAGATGACTTAGGAACCTTTTTCTTAATCATCCTCCCACTGACTTGTGCCCTCTGCTAATGGCCAGGAGAAAACTGTCTTTTAGCACTGGGTAAGCTTTTTGTCTTGCTCACACTGCTGCTAAACTTGACTTCCATTAAGAATCACTGTTGACATTCCTGAAATTCTAGTATAATTTATCTGTCAAGTAGGGATTTTGTCCAAAGCAAGCATAAAAGTAACTGTATTCCTGTTCAGCATTATCACTGTCTTGACATTTGTTTTTATCAGCATTGCATATTTTAGATCCTTCCTTAACTGTTGTAGTCTTTAACTATTTCTTGCTCTACTTCTGAGGCTGAGTTTCACAGTACAACTGCAGAGGCTTATTTTTTCTATTTGAAGTGCAGAAGTTCTCACCAAGTGGTGCTGCTCTTACACAATGCCTGTAAACCTCTTCCCTTGATTAAGAGATGGAAGTTTTAGCTCTCCTGGTCATGCTTCCAGACAGCCCTGTACTAAAATCTGGAACAGTGACCTGGTGATGTCAACCAAAGGACCACTGTTTTCCTACAGAATGCAGAGCAAGGAGAGGCAGCGTGTTGCAAACCAGGTCCATAGGCAAACAACAGCATGGATCATTCTCACAGAGGAAAAATTATTACTGACATGGTGAAGTGAAGGGTTCCTGCTGACACTGTCCAGATTTCAAGTTTTATCAAAAGGCAGACAATTACTTAAAAAAATTTCAAAGGGAAGAGGAAGGTTGCTGCTACTCCCCTGACAGAACCATTTTTCTGTATCATGTAAACTAACATTCAAGCTTGCTCCACACATCCTGAAATGAGTGGGACATCCCTCTGCCAGCAGCTGCAGGATATAGGGAGAAATTCTTGCTTGTGATACCAGAAAGAGTTAAATCTCAGATTGCAACCAGGGCAGCTGGAGAAGTGCAAAAGGCAGCAAACTGAACTTCATACTCTAAACCAGCTGTTCCAAACTTAACCAGGTGCCAAGTACCACAAGAAGAGTTTGGCGAGAGCCCAGGAGGATTTCTGCAGAGGATTAAATGCCTCTTACTTTAAATCTGACCCCTTTAACTAGACACATAGTCCAATTAAAATATCACAAGAGGACATCGTAGAAAGTGGTACTTGCCAGTTCTTTCATACACCAGAACTGTCAGAGCAATGCAACTTGTTGATTAGTATGGGACTCTTGAGATGCAGAGGATGAAAGACAACACAGTAAAACAGGCTCCTAATATCTCTTTCCAGTAGTTCCCAATGTTCTATACCAAAGAAAGCATATTTCAAAGTTGACAAGGGTACAGAGCACTTCAGTTGCCTAACCTCTGCATGTCTCAGGGCACCAGAGACAGTGTGCTTGCACAGAACCCTGCGATGAGGAGTTTGTGTCTCACCTGATGGTATTATCTGAAGAGCCGCTCACTACTAGCCTGTCTCTGTACTGCAGACATGCAATGCCTCGTTTGTGGCCATTTAAGGTGCGCACAAATTCGCAGGTACTAGTGTTCCATACCTGTGACAGGAAGCGGGGAGGGAACCACACAGAGACAAAATTATTACGAAGAGACTAACAAAAGATGGTGTCTGTATGATATCTAGATGCATCCAGAATGATCTCAATGAAGATGCTATCGCTAAGACTGGGAAAATCACCCCTCTGATGACCTGTGATTAGAGTCTGCAACCGGCAGTAGCTTGGGTCACTGTACACAGAAGATTTTTGCCACACAGTATCAAATTAGCTTCCAGGTTTAGCATTCTTGGGCTACGATTGATTTTACACACAATAAAGATTTTCCTGAGGTTTAATGCTGCAGACTGGGATCACAGCAGTAACACTTTAATGTCTCCTATCCACTCACCTTCACTTTTGTCCCCATGCTGCCCTCTAACTACTGTTTAAATGACTGAACAGGTTATGGAAGTGGTCAAGTCGATAAAGAACACAGAAAAATATGTTCTTTTTCAACTGCAGCTGTACCTGGAACTGATTTGCCATAAGCTCTGTAAATGAGTTTTGCCAGCTCAGCTGAGGAGGGACAGGTGCATATGAGCAGGAGGAAGAACACTGCTTCTAAAGGAAGATCCTGCCAGGGGCCATCTTCCCTGTGTGGTCACTGTTCTTTGTTAATAAACACCCCAGTGCTGCAAATAAAAAGCCTCCGAAACACCTCACCTTTATAGTTCTGTCACCTGATGCCGATACAATGTACTTGTCATCGAAGTCCACCACATTGACGGCAGCTCGGTGCCCTACGAGCACCCTCCTCAGGGTGATGTCTGTCGGGGAGGCCATGTCCCACACGGCGATGGAGCGGTCCTTGGAACACGTCACCATCATGCCGTTGTTGAAGCGGAGGTGCAGCACGGCTTCGCAGTGGTGGATCAGCGTGTTCAGCATCTCGCCCGCGTTCACGTCCCACACCCTGCAGGTTCACATTTCAAACCAGAGAGAAGAGAGTTAAAAACCCGCACGGTGAAACTTCTGCAGAGCGAGAGAGTGACGGGGAGAGCTAATCGACTCTCCAGCGATATTAGAGAAGCAAACACCACAAGGCATATATACATCTATTAAATAGTTCATTAAAAAATGTATTAGATAGACCTGTTGATTACATGTACATTGAGACAGTCCAGCAGCCAAAAACCCTGCAATGCAGTTAACGCCATAAAAATAATGCACCCAGGAAAAAAACATTCTTTAATTAAGGGAATTTAATGCTGAGGAAAGGTAGAAGACTGATGGCCTTAAAGACTGGTGTCTCCTGGTTGTGCCAGCCTATTATACACTTCATTTCCAGTCAATGTGGAAAACTAAGTTCTCTGACAGGCTTCATTTTTGACCTCTCTCACAGGACTATCAGCTCAAGTGGTAATTTATACCTTAGTAGAAGAAAAGACAATTCTTTTCAAACAAATACAAGTAATTGCCACAAGTTGCACAATTTGCATTTACCCTGCGGTGCATCTGGTACACAGCTACATTCCAGGAATGTGCTGAATACCCAAATTAAGACACAGCGTTTATGTCAATTTAATGTTATTGGAACTAACTGTTTCAACTGAGAGATAATTCAAGATGCAAGTTAGACAGAAAGCTTCATACAGAACTTCTAGTACTTGAAATGAAGATTTTAAGCCTTAAAAATACTTCTTTTGGGCTATTCTGTTGGCAAACTTCTTTTGCCCTCCATAAAGAGAGTTCTTTTGGCACTATCACACTTGTATCCCAGATACACTATATGAGAACAGAAAATGGCTGTATCATCAGGAACATCAGACCCTGAAGAAGTTAAAACTTCCTACTGCTAATAAGGCAGCAATATGAAAAGGCAAGATGTGAGAAAGACATCTAATATCTTGTTTTCTAACTTATGGAAACTAAAGTGCGTCAACATATAAACTCTAAATGAGAAAGAAAACCACATTCCAATTAGAAAATGCAAAGGAGAAAAAACTAAAGACCTGAGCCATTAACATGTGAGCAGTTTGCAGACAGAGTTGCCAAACTGAACAGGAGCTGGAGACCCACTGACTTCTTTGGACAAGTGCATCCCTGAGATCTCAGAAGCATTAAGAGCCCATCTGTACAGTCTATTGGATGAAGCCTCTCTTCCTGAGGAGACCCAAGGATAAAAGTGATGCATCCTATGTGCCTCTGGGGTCTGCACAAACATTTATAGATACAGTGGGAGACAAAGTATTCCTGGGCAAGTAGCCAGTCTGCAATTTGGCCTGCCTGGCCTGATATGGAAAATGACAGGGCTTGTTACAGAAATCAGCCTCTCCTTTTGAGATCTGTTTAGCCCAGTGCAGTTCCCACATCACCTCCAGGCAGGCAGTGCTGCCGAAATTCTGGATTCCTATGAATGACAGGACTCCAAAACCTAGCAGGACTGCAAGACTACATGCATCACATGTCAGGAATTCAATTTAATAGTTACTACCTTAACACTAGTAGTTTACACAAGCACAGAGGAGCTTGCAGCAATAGGAATGCATGCTAATAGCTCCAGAAAAGATCACCCACGCAGCTTTTTGCTGCCTAACTTCACTGCTTGAGCATTGCATGACAAGGCGGGAGTATGTAACAACACGGAGAAGTCAGACCTGCCCCTCCACATCCAAGTTCAAATTGCAATTCATTACCTCATATGTGCCTCTATTTACACTACAGGTCTTACACCCTCTGGTATCCTCTAATATGACTAGTGGACTTCACCACTAGTGAGTGCTACCTTGAGGTGTCCAGCCTTTTACTGGAGACTTGAAGGAAAGCAAGGTTAGAAAGACTGAATGAAAAGAAACATCATGCTGAAATTTCATTTAACGTCACAGGACATCTAGTCATACATATTTTGTTAAAATTAAATGACAATGGATGACTAAACCTTCAAACTTGCTTTGAAAACTTAAACTTCTAAAAAGTTATTCTCAAAGAGAATTTATACCATTCTCACGAAGTGTCAAAACAAGCAAAACCTTGGTGAAATGCCAGATGGCTTTCCTAAGTCATCTTGACCTTGACTGGCCTTGGCTTAGATTCTCATTTCTCCTTGACAGCGATTTGCATGGGCATCTGATAAACAAGGACAGCACAATGCTGAACAAATATGCTTGAACTACTTCTTGGAACTGCTCGAACAGCACACATTTAAGAAGAGATCATTTCAGCAGCTTGCAAAGCTAAAATCTTAAGAGGCAAACAGAAAGGTCCGAATCATGAGCACACACCTGACTGTTGAGTCTGAAGATCCAGTAATGATCACCCGTTCGTCATACTGGAGGCACAGGACAGAACCCGTGTGTCCGGTGAGAATTCGCTTGCATTCCAAGGTATTCTTATCCCAGATCTAAGACAGCAAACGTTCAAAACCAGACAGTTCAGTAAGGTTTTCATCTCTCAGCACTTACTGGTTTGACTAGACTGTTTTTTACTACAGCACATCTTCCACAGTGCACTTAAGAACACCTTTAGTGGCATCTGCAGAGTCTTCTACAGGCTCTTTGGTGCAATACATTGGCATCTTTGATATTACTGGCTTTACTATGAATATTGGTTTTACCCTTCTCATTAGGGTACGGTGCCCATAAATTACATAGCCTGTAATTACTGCTGGACAGAAACGCTGCTGGTGAAGCCTGTCTGTCTGAAAACAGGGTCTCTAGCCAGATAAAAGAGGCATAGCCGCTGTGCAGGTGGGAGATGGGGGAAGGGGAAGGAGAAGGCTAGGGTAGGTGTCACTGAAATCAGGACACTATTATTTATGGTATAGGCACTCCAGGCCATTAGTATGCCGTGATGGAGCATTCTCACCTTAATAGTATTGTCTCGTAGGCCGCTTACTATCTTCTGATCATCATACTGTAAACAATAAACCCCTTTGCTCGTCTCACTTCGGCAGTGGATCCTCTGTAAACTGTGCCTTCCACACCGCCAGTTCGACTCTATTGTCTTGAGGAGAGACAGGAGACAGATGTAGGGGAAAAAGAAAAAGCATAGAACTATCTCTCCGTTTTTTTGTTTGGTTGAGAAAGCAGCAGACACTTTCCTTTATGCTTTTTCCTGCAATCAGGCCCATAGAATGACATAACCGCTTTCTAGAATACACGTAATAAAAACAATTAAATGGACAAATGCTTGAAAAACATATCATGGCTAAACTGGTCCGTGTTGTTAGGAGTGGTGAGGAAGAAGTAACCTAAAAGACTTTTTTTATCTCCAACCTTTAAACCCCTATGACTCAACAGCTAAATAAATGAAGAGAAAGTCTCAGTTGAGCTCTAAGTGCTTTTGCAAACTTGCCACAACAGTGCCCAAGCACTGCTTCTGCCATTAGAAAACAACCAGAACATGCCATTTTGCTCACACTAAATGCAAGGCAAACATGCTCGGCTGCTTCTTGTTTCCCTGAGTCTTAGGATTGAAGACTTTAGGAATGCACTTTCTCCCTGCCTCAGTTCTTGATATCATCCTGTAACAGCCTATCAGGTCTCATTGCACCAGGAGGAGCAAAGTACTGTGGAACAGAGAAAACCAAGATGTTACGGTGCTGCTGTGATATCTGATGTGCAAAGTGTGGAGACACCACCTGCAAACAGCTCACTGAACAATCCAACCCATCCGCTGTCTAAAGGAACAGCAGGATCTTTTATAACTATCCCAGATCTACAAACTCCAGACAAACACAGACAAGTCAGATTTAGTGAAATATTACACTGCAATGGAATATTCCTACAATTCCAGCATCATGAATAAATCAGGAAAATCTGAAGAAAACAAAACTAAAAAACCAACAGTGAAACACCACCACATCTGGCAGCTGTTTCTTACCTCTATGTCCTGTATTATTTTGGGGTAAAGTGCTCTGTAGAAGGAGTTGGGTGGTGCAGTTCCATCAGGAGGTTTATTTTTAAATAGATATTGCCCCCTGGAAGACAAAGAACATTTCCATTGAACACAAATCATGTTTCAGCATTTTGGAGAAAGGTCCTCCTGGCATTTTACAAATGGGTAACCACTGCTGACAGATTCATAGTCAAACTTTATTTACTAAGATGGGATGGTTCCTTGTTTGTTTGCCCTGCAACATGTCAGCGTTGTATTCTAACACTGAAATACCCAAGAAAAATCTGTGTCTAGTAACTCAGGGAAGGGAAATAAATTCACTATTATGGACATGGGCCCATTCAGCTCAGCAAGGGTTGACACTGGCTCATGCTTGCAATATTCACACACATTATCAGAGATCACCTTTAAAATAAAGCATGCAAAGTAAACTAAAGAATCAAAGGAACCCTCAAATTCACTAAACATTAAAGGCTAGCTTTTACCTGCGTGAGCAGGAACAATATCAGTTTGGGTACATGGACATTTTACTGCTACTATTCTGTTTTGGTAAGCAACACCTCATCTGTGGTGCCTCCCCCATCTCAACACTGATCTGGAATACTCATATCCCAAGCTAGAGTTTTGTTACCAAAAAAATCTGTAAACGGCAATCACTGCCTGCTGTGTAAAAAACTTTAATTCCTCATCCTGAAGTTAAGAAGCCACCAAACACGGTGTGGAAGCTAGTAAACCCCACCATGGGCGTACTAACTGCTGCTCTGCCTGGCAACATGCCTCACAAAATGGAGAGAGGCACAAATGCCTCCGAGTGTAATCCTGGCATCAGAGGCACAGAGTTTACACTGGGCCAGCTCTCCACTTCTCCCTCCCATGATCCATTACAGCATAATTAATCGCTCAATACTTCCTTGTGCATTTCCTTCCTGTCCTTTAAAACTCAAAACTCATTCCAGAGACTGTACATTAGCTGCCCGAAAGCACTTGAATGAGAGAGATCACAACAATGAACCAAAATCTTTGGGTTGTAAGGCAGTACCAAACTACAGGATTGGACAAACAAAATGACAAATGCTCAGGAAAAGAGCTTTTGATACTTCTTTAAATCAAGTATTCTAAGTAAAACTTGAGAGAAAGGTGCTTTCATGCGTGGACAGAGGAATTACCTGTTTCTTCAAACACAATGACCAGCAGACACAAATATGGGAACAAATACACGAGATGGCACACACGGATGCAGACAAACCACTAACAAGACAGATGCCTATTTACTGTGATCCAGCCTGGAAGTGCGTTCATGAAAATTAATATTACTGGCCAAGGAAGACGAAAACCTATTTGGAGATGCACAGAATACCTCAGGGACCTTCTAGAAGACTTGGGGCAGGTCTAGAAAAACCTGTGTACAAGCCTGTGTGCCTAAAAACCTTTTTATTCTTTCTAACTTTACTAGCTAATGTAACACTTAGTTTGGTTGCTACCTGTAAGTTGTGCCCTGCTGCATGTAGAGTCAGTTGTTTACTGTTCAGCTGAAGGATTGCTTGGAATTTCCATGGCATCCCCGTAGTTGTTGTGCTGTGGCTCTGGGATAAAAGGAACTATTGTTTGCAGGTTTTGATGACCAGCCAATTCAATCAGATGGACACAGGCATGCCCAGATTCTGGGCTTCTGTTTTATATTCCTCTAATCTGTGTAACCCTTACCACTCCCCGACAATCTGCCAGGGAAGGCTGCCATGCTGCAGAATGGTGGAGGGGGGGTGGTTCTGTTGTAAAGCACAAGCTGCAAATGCTGAAATCAGGCAGCTCATGTGCAAATTGAGGAGCTGTAACCAAGTAACACCAGTCATCCATCATTCTGAACTGTCCAGTTAGTCATCTCCTTGTGCCATGCACTGATTACAAGCTGTAACGTTCTATATGGCAGAGATGGAATTGCACTGGCTATTTCCTGTCTGCAGCTCAACCACACAGTTCTATCTGCTCATCACAGGGATAACCAGAGGGCAATCTGAAAGACTTGGGCACAACCTGCTCTTGTGTCAAAGCAACCTCCAGCACACAGCACAAACCTGAAGAGGTACAGTAACAGGGTGACTGTCCTTGAGATGAGAAACAAAATTTTTCACCTGTCTTTCAGAAATGTCATGTGTCTGTATGATTAGTATTTGGAGCTAATGTTATTTCTAAAGCGTGGAGGGAGCACAGAAGACACTCAGCTGATTACACCAGACTCCAAGAATTGAGTAGAATAATTGGAAGAGTCTAAACAGAGAAAACCAAAAATACTAAGAGAACAAGACAACACGTCATTATGGTTGGCTAGTGCAGCCAAAACATAGGAAATATGGTCATCTTCCAACATGGAAAAGATTACTGCAAAAAGAAGAATGAGAAACTGTCCTGTTTATCTGTGCAGGTTAAATGTAACAAGTCAAACTGTAGCTAGGAAGACAGCCTAGATAACAGGAACACCTCTCAAACACTAAAGTTAGAGGAGTAAAAAAGTGAAACCGTGGAATTCCTTTTCCAGGCACTGCCTGGGGAATCCCCATCAGTAGAGGATTTTAAGAACAAGTTAAGACAAAGATTTGAGATGACTTAAAAAAAACTTGTCTCTGCCTATGGGAAACGAAAAGGACTAAAAGATCTCTCAAGCTCCTCTTAGGACTTACTGTGACCTCAACAGTAGGAAGAAGCAATGGAAGTCCTGGAGAGAATAAGGCACTAAAAGAAATGCAAGTTACCACTGCCATGCTTGTGTTTATTTTACACTCTTTAGAAACTCTGCACTATTGGAAGCAGATCAAAGTAGTATTTATTTTTAAAGAATGTCTCATAATCCTGATTTACTTGCCTTTACTTCCTGAGACAAACAGTATAACAAAATTAACCATAAACCATGGGTCTTTGTTTGCAACTCTGTATCTTTTTCTTCTTAATAGCAACCAAAATGCCTGAGCTGTCACTTTTATCTTGTTTATGAAATATTCATATCCAGTTTCCCTTCTGCCAACATCCTAGGGACACCCTTGGAAAAGAAAATTATGTATTAAAGGGTGTACCCCTGAGAGAGAAAGTTCTAATGAAATGTTAGCAGAGCAACTTCAAACTTGAGTGAGACCTACATTGTAGTAAGGCTATTACAGATGATTATTAACTAATCTATCTGCATTTCTAAAGTCCCCTATTCTCTGTGGTACCTACCCTCGGCTTCCAGTTTGAAAATTAAACAGATATCTAATAGTGAAAATCTGCTGAGGAAAACAAACAGACCTATCAGGAAAGAACTAATTCATAGCACATGCTCCCCCACTGCCACTCCTGAAAAAGCTCTTCTGCTCTGAACTGCTGACCGGTTTAGGGTTCCCCCGAGGCACACACAGCTTCTTAATTTGAACTGAATGACAGCTGGGGGTAAAAATCTCAGTCCATATATCTCACTTGTCACAGTGGGGTAAGAGAATGAGCAGATGAGGAAGCTGAGGAAAAAATCACCCCTGATGCCACATAGCCAAATGATGCCCGAACTCCCCAACCCCTGATTTCTGGTGAAACCAACTGTCAGGTTTGGAACCCACATGATGTTTCAGTGCTGAGTAACTTCCAGTATGGTTTGAAACACACAACCCCTACTGTCCTGAAAGGGGGCAAAAGAGGTGAAGATTCAGTTTCCTTACCATCCTCTCCTCTCTGACAAACCCCTCCACAAGGAGTCTGTCCTGACCATTCTCTCAATGAGTTTCTTCCACAGCATCCCATCTGACGTCACCCGGTACCACTCCTTGCACACCAGCTCAGCAGCACACAAAGATTTGGCATCCAGGTATGACAGAATGTTCTCAGCAATGTGATCCAATCCCCGAGCTAGGGGAGAACAACAACAACAGAAAAAACATTATTTGCTGGACAGACACAGTTTAAAACAACTCCCCCTGCTCGTACAGAGACACACTCTCCTTCCATCTCCTCTTCCGCATGTAGAGCTGGACCAAATGCACAGAAGAGCATTTGAGGGTAACTTCAGGAGTGAGCAGTGTTCTCCAACTTCCTTTGGATATAGCACAACAAGTCATTAAAAATAATAAAGAATCCAAGAAGTCATTCCAATCTATTTCGATGGGTTTTAGCACTAGGGGGATATTCTATGGATGGCATTTCCAACTCAGCAACGCAGCCCCCAAAATCTCTCTATATTAGGACCATTTCTCATCTCACTGCTACAGCTGTTCTCATGTTGCAACGGCTCAAAAGCTGTTTTTGCTAAAGTAGTAGCTTTTAAATGTAATGAAGAAAAAAATATATATTCCCAATGTGTGCCCTGAAGGGTAGTGGTACCTTTAGACAGGGGGGAGGGAAGGATATGCAGATGCACAGGGACATCAAGAGGGAAGGAGAGGCTGTGTAAGGAAAAAGTGAAGCAGGTCTGTGAGTTTCATTTATTTCAGGGGGTGAAGGAAAAATATGCACCAAAATAATATTATTTGCAAATATTTCCCAGTGCAAATACCAGGACTGGCTTTACTTCAACATGACTGGAGTGAAATGTAAAGCAATTGCCTGGTTAGCACCAAGCAGCTCAGTGTAATGTCTATGTAGTGAAGGTTATGCTATGTTTCTTAACTGGACAGATGTAGTCAGTAAAAATGTGCCCTTACCACCTCAAATTTAATCACAATCAAGAAAACAAGATGCCTTTAAAATGAGAAGTTGTGCAAATACAGCTCCTCTTGAAGGCTGTTTAATCCACAAGTGAGACACATGACAAAGAGATTATCTCACTTCACAGGTTAAATTTCATATGCTTTGTGAAAGTTTAGACCACATCATCCCTCAGGCATAATGTTCAGTCCAGCCAAAAAATGAAGCATGGCAGATTGGTATTACATGCCAATCATTACATGCCTCTGGTTCACATTTGGGACAAAGTTAAATACATGTTTTCTCGCTTTTAAAACAAGAGTCTCAAAGACCAGGCCCTGCTTGTGAGAGGGAAAGAAAAGGCAGTTAAGTACATTTTTACAGTTACACTGTGAAACCCAAACTGGGTGCAACCAGCTGACTTTGATTAGAGTTAATGACACACAAATGGCCCAACCTTTTTTTTCCTTAACGAAAAGATCTCAAAAGTATCTCCCACTGCATGAAAATGAGACTATTCAACATGCCTCCTCCTGCTGCTTTCAAATATACTAAACTTAGAATACACTTTGGGTCAGATGTTCTGCTCAGCTTTTTAAGCTTCAATTTTTATGTAGAAAAAGCAAGTGAATGATACCAGGCACAACCAGAGAGTGGAGAAAGAGGTCTGACATTTCTTATCTTTAGAGATGCAAAATTAGATGTCGACCTGCAAAATAAAAGCATCATCAGCCTTTATTGTGTATTTAATCTGAGAAGACATGTACAACCACTATTAAAAAATAGTGTTTGTAAATTTAGATTGACTCCACAGCATATTGTGGAAAGAGGGAGACAATGGTTTAGTGAATGTGAACTAGAATTCGCAGGAATTCCACAACTGGCAGGGTAGACACAGACATCCTGTTGCCCTGCTCCTGAAGCTTTCTGTGGAAATGGCAGATTTCCCAGTGTGTGTTGCTTCCAGGGGGCTCCTGGACATTTAGACCCACCAGGACACTTACAAATGCCTGCCTCCACAGCATCCTTACAGGTGGCTTTAAGTCAGCAGGGTCACAGGATGCATTTATTTTATATATGGGGAACAACTGGTGGATTTAGGAAGCAGGGCTACACTGCAACACCTGGACACAGTAACCTTCACCCATGTGCCCTTTCTATTTCATCAGCAGTTGCAGCTTTAGATCTTGGCTGCAATGAGGTGCTGTAACTAACTGCCATGTCCTTAAGTCATCCTTTGCCATTAATACCAGACCCTCTGCAACGAAAGAATTCTAATGTTTTGGCCTCTCCTCCTCACATTTATGATAAGTGGATGGGCAGAGCTATTTTGGCCTGGTTGCAAACTCAATTTTATTGTTTTGTCTCTTAGGAACAGCACAACTCACTGAGGCATTGCTTCCTTAAAAAGGGAAAACTCTGCTCACAGAAGATTTTGCTAAATGGATGTGAAATACGATTAGCCCTTCAGCCCTCCAAACCAACAAGAATGTTTCAGTTATTTCACACATGAAATCCTTATCAAAATGACTTTCCCCATAAAAAATGTTAAACAGCTTGAAAATGCTAAGCAGAAGCCTGATTTTTCAGAAACTGAACAAATTTTGTTAAGTACACAGTTAAGCTGTATTTTTCAAACAACCTTAATTTCGTTCAAAGCACTGGGAAAATAATCTGAGCCAACTTTACCCTATATTAGTAAAACATGTCCATGATCTAAAACGACCTGTAATTCTGTTCATTCTTTGGGACCGTGCTAGGAGGACAGAGATAAGATGCCTCATGATTTTGAAGTCGCTTTATTGTTTTATTCACACAGGGGGGAGAGCAGGAGAGAGAATGAAATAGCAAAAATGAAACCAGAGTATTGAACTCTTAGGAATTTCAGAAAGCTAAAAACCACTTACAGAGTTTAGTTGGGTGGTGGTTTTTTTTTTTTTTTCATTATATGACTTAATTTAGAATTTCAGGTTCATCACTCTTTCCTAGGCAGTTTTTTACCTTCCTCCCTTCCCATTCCCCTCATTAGAACCTGCTTATACTCGGGACATCCTGCACAGACTGCAGAGTCTGCACCAGTGTAATTCCTAGTCATTAATTTTCTCCCTCAGAGCTATATTCACTAGGACATTTGCACTTCGCAAATATGCAAATTGATGCACATGCATTATTTACGCACACATTTCCCCCAACTATGAAAGTACTCACATATTAGCTGCTTGATTCCTATTTATTCTGCATTCTGATTGAGTAAAATCAGCTGCTTCCTGGGCAACTGTGAATAGATCAGTAACAAATATGGTATGGCTAGGAAATCTGGAATGTCTCTGCAAGTATTTATAGCACCTTCCCAAAATTCTCAGAAAAAGCGCTGTAGGAAGAAATGAACCAAGTGCAGTGAGATTTGTTGATTTCATGGGATGCTTTCATGGGGTTCCATGGAGAAAGACCTGGAAAAATTGCATATGTAACTACATGTATACTTCCACTTTAAAAGTGGGGAAACCAATGCAGCTTCCCAACACGTCCTATTTTTCTGAAACAGAGCAGCTCCACAAGTTATAATGCTGCTCTAAGTACACGAGATTATTGCCATTGGACTACTAAAAACTACCATAAAGCAGGTACTTAGCATAACTAAGATTTTTTTTTAATGCTACAACAGCCATTTGATTACTGGGCACAATGAGCTTAAAATCCAATGAGCCTACCTATTTAACTTCATAGCAAAACTCCTGCAGTGCCTTTATGCTTTATACAATTCACAGTTAAACATACTTTTTCCATCTTTTAAGGCTAGAATTTATATTTCATGTTGAGAACTCCCTTCTGAAGAATGATCAAATGACTGGATTGATCAAATTGCCAGAAGTTCAGCACTTCTCCAAAGGTATTCACAGAATAAGCTTTCGGCAAGAAACACCTCTCTTCAACTGGCTGTTTAGAGACACCACCTGTACCATTTTCTGATCAGGCCCCTCTCAAATTAAGGACCTATGGCATGGGAATGCTAATCTATTAACTGTCTATCTATTTATCTATCTACAGAGGTATGATCTAATGGTCTGAAAAAATATGAGGAAAAGAGCCAGGAATTTCTGTTAGGTTCTGAAACTCTATTGCTGTATCTATCTGATCTCCCATCACCTCAGTTTTGCCTTCTGTAAGACAGGGCCGATATAAAACTGCATGTACGCTACTTTATGTGTGCATTCCGTGAGATCTGCCCAATGCCGCATCTAAGAATAGCTGGGATATTTTCACCGGAAAGCACTACAAAGGTGTAAAAACCAGAACACTTCCGTCTTTTGCTCTTATGCTCTCATTTTCTATAAGCAATAATCACATAATCAAAACAATGACATCACAAAGTTATTTCAGTAGGAAAGAGAGACAAATATCTAAATAAGAAAAGAGAAAACCTCAGTTGAGCAACAAGAAAGAGTAGTAGTTTTAATTTAAAAAATTTTCGTTATTCATGTATCGTTGTGGGCATTAAAAGCACAACTACCTGCCCTGTGGCTTGGGATAACTACCCTTCCAATACACAGATTAGCTATCACACACTCCTAGACAAACCATGACGGTGTTAGATCGTGCCTTGACACCCAGTAGGAAGACAAATTAAAATATGCCGACATTTCATACCAGTATAGAGCTTTTCATTCAAAAGCTATTATCTGTTTTGCAAACTGACCCTACAAGAGACCTCTCCAGCAGGGTAGGGTGGAACAGAATGGTTTTTTGAAAGACAGGGAGCAAGCTCCCTCTGCCTGCAGAAATACCTGGCAGTGCAGTGATGAAGTCCCGCTGTAACATGGGTTTGAGGTATGAGTTTATGTGTCCGTGCTGGTAGTGGCACATCTGGGAGATGAGGTGCTCCACAAACTCCACCTGGTCAGACTCGGACCACTGTTCAAAGTACTTGACGCAGAGCTCCTTCTCCTTCTCATAGCTTGCAGACAGTTTTCTTTGCTTGGGCACAATCATACTGGAAGTGCCATTGGCAAGTTTTGTCTGTAAACAGGAAGGAGAGGAACAACCCAAATAACACATATGAGAAGAAACACAAGCATTTGTACAACTTCTTTTAGGGGGCAGACAGCAGAAGGCAAAAAGCACTCTGACACAGGAAAGCTGTCTGAGAACACGTATCCCAGCCTGCAGGACAATGCACTGCCTCGTGCCACAGCTGCACACAAAGGACTCTGCTCAGATGGGAAACCTTCAGAGGCCATTTAACGTAAACACAACTTTATTTAACATGCAGACAGTAAAATGCATTTGGATTTCTAATGTACATATACCAGTTACTTCAATGCACCAACAGCAAACTGCATTTGCACTCTGTGGTACTTTGTTTTTTATTTCTGAAGAATGGATTGCTGCTAAAATTCATAGGGAATGCATGAAATGGATGAAAAAAAAAATGAATTATACCTTGAGAGCAAAACCAGCTAAAATACACCCTGACATTTGATAAATACTTCTTTCACAGAATAAAATATTTTCAACTTTCTGAGCACTGTTAATATCTTGTCAGAAGGAGTCAGCTCAAAGAAGAGTTTCAGGGACAAAACAGAACACTGACGTTTCAATTTACTATTTGATAGTAAGATATAAATTCTGATTTCTAAATGATTTAACTGGAAGAAAAGTGCACATTTTGCATTGCAAGGGTACCCTATATCCAAGTAAGATTAATTATTTGCTGGGAGATTTTTCTTATGCTGGTCAAATAGTTTCTATTTCCTGCTGAAAACACTGAAAACATGTTATTTTCTCTCATTCGTTGCAACAGTTTAACACCAGACAGCATTATAATAACAGTCAATATTATTACATCATTTTTCTTGTCAAAATATATGCAGAGGTTCATCATTAATTATCAAATAATTAGAAATAACTTAGAGATGTAAGAACACATAAAACACTGAGGTAGGGATGCCATATTTTTGTTCTATGATGATAATTCCAAGCATCAACTTCGCCAGGGGACCTTATTAAATTTAAGGGAAAAAAATTAGTGCCTAAATCTCTCTGCAAAGATATCTAATGAACTAAAAGAAATGTCAATGATTAACCAATTTCACAGGAAAAGGAAAAACAACAAAAAAGCCTCTTTTCAGCAAGTGCCAAAACAGCAGGCCATTTAGAGACCACAAAAGTTAGTTACCAGTAGTAGATTTGGAATGCAGAAGTTTCTCATTTCCTGAGACTAAATAACTCCTGAACTTCAGTACCTCCCAATCCCAACAGAAATCCTGATTTTGGAGCACCAAAATCTTGTAATTTGAAAATCTACTTACCTGATCATCATATGTATTTCATTTTCTTAGAGATAATGCACCTAAATACTCTTTTCAACAGTTCTGAAGAGCTGGACCTTCCTTTGGTAGAAAAAGACAGTGAACAGCTATGATTTCTAACAAGCAGCTTTTTTTATTTCCGGATTATAGTTTGACTTAAGTTTCTTTGAGAACAGAGAACAGGGTGATCACACCATCAGTGCACCATTCTGCAGCTCAATGTTGTCAAGTTTACCCCCGCTCCTCCCTGTGAATGTGTGGCTGTGGCTGTGTCCAGCAAGATCATGCAAGACAAGGACAGCGAGTTACGGTTTCATTCAGTGCTCACATGGACAGCACTGACTGCAAGCAAGTCACAGAGCCAGCACTGGGCAGCAGGAAAGAAAAACTCTGTCTTAGGCCAAAAGAAATCACTAAAGAGACTGTGAGAATCAAGTCCTGTGTGTGAAAGACTGGAGTTTTTCTAGCAAAGTTCAACAGTACTTAAGGGCCTGGCAAAAGATGATTACCAGTGGAGTGGATTGAACACCTGTGTTAAGGGATTCTGGTAATTTCTGCTGCAGCTAAATTGCCTGCAAAACAGGCATCCCAGTAAAAATGCTGGATTAAGACAGTGGGGAGATGTTGTAACCTACAAGCTTGATCTCATTTAATTTCTCGTTTTCTTTGCTGTGCATCTTACAAAACAGGTTGTCTCTACAAAGCATTTTTATAAAACCTATACATCTGTCTTTTAATTTGAGAGACTGTGAATTCTGCCTAATATGCTGAGCCTGAGCAGAGTATACAGCTGATGTGCAAAGGACACAGCTGCAGCTCCTTTCACAGGGTGGCACCACGTTCTGGCCTTTCCACCCTTCAACTCCCCAATACCTTCTAAAACATTGGTTTGTGGTATCAAACAGAAGTTGCAACATCTGCAGATACAAGTCATGGCTTATGTGTGTATAAATTGATGGCTTAGATGGGACAAAACAATGCATTCTGCCTGAACACTGGCTTCTTGGATTGGACAATGAGTAAATTGAAGAATCCATTGACCAGCACTTTTAACAGCTCTGGAAGTGAAACTCCAGATTTATAAAGTGGTTCTGCTAAGAAAAGTATTTTACAATGTTTACGTCCAAATTAGCGGACATGAGAACACCATATTTTTCAGGTTCGTACTTCACTGCATTCTTATAATGTCAGCTTGGAATTGTTTTGTACCCTTGCCTGCTCTGGTTTCCCACCAAAAAGAGTGAGCATAAGCCCAGAGGTGTGCCCAGCAAATCCTATGGTTTGTGCAAGCACAGGACCAAGAGGACAGGACATGCCATGAACACACCAGTTCTGCAGAGCAGAGACAGGTAAACTGACAGGGCTCCCAAATCACTCAAACTACGGTTTAGAACAGAAGTTCCAGAATTTGAATTTAAAGATTCCTGAAAATCCACAGGTAGCTCAGTGAAAAAGGCCTATTACCAAAAAAAAAAAGCATCAACAAAACAACATCATCAAGCATCTGTATTACTGAATCATCTACAGCCTCTTCCCTATCGATACAATAACCAGGTGTCACCTGAAAAAGGGAAACCTGCTGCACTTGCCACCCACTCTGCTAGGGTATATATCCATATATACAGTGCACTGTATACAATCACATTTTTTACAAGCTTCACTTCCAAAAATGGCAAAGAAGAAGAAGAAGCACTGGTAGTTGATCATCTGGGAGGAAATTTGGGTATAACGGAGTAAACTACTAAGTTGGAACAGATGAAGCTTCACCAACCCCTTTTCACAAAGCCCTGTACATGAGGGCTGAGAGGTGCCCAAGGTGGCTCTGGGCACCATGACTCCTCTGCAGGAATGGCAGGGGTGTCCCCTGACAACGCTGAGCCCCAGCTCATAAGCTGTGCCAGGAAACCCAGGGGACTGAGTGCCTCAGGTTGGTACTAGCTCAGGGATCTACGTACTATGCTCCACTGCAGCCCGTAATTACAAGACCATTTCTCCAAATGGCTACATTTAACACAAAGCACATTTGTATGCCCAGTGAAGTAGAAGAGGACTAACATATGAAAGGACTTTAATCTAAATAATGGCTTGCAACTGTAGGAAGGTGCAATATTTCAACACAGATAAATAAAGACTGGATAAATCTACTGCTTTGCATATAAAACAAACCAGCTATGGTAAATCAGACCTGCAACCCATATATGATAACCAAGCTTACTTTTGGTTTTGTTCAGTACAGGGGACCAAGGAGCCTCCTAAAGCACAGAAAAAAACCCAAAACTAAGAAACTTCTCTGACTGTAGTACAATCAATAGTGTTTACCCACCAAAATGAGTGGTCACAACTTCTATACTTTTTTTTTATTTTTTTAATTACATCCTCTAGTCATTGCAAAAGGACTTTGTTCAGGCACCTTTCACAGCATAGATGAATTCAGGTTTTGAGTTTCTCAATGCAAGAAGACATCTCTTCATGTCAAAGAGAAACTGTCTCCCAGAATATTAAGAATGGCTTAAATGATCCCAGCAAGGTCTGGGACCTTCTGAATTTTCAAGACATCTTTACGCTGAAGCTCTAAAAATACTGAGAGCTTAGACCACCACTGTAAATTTCAGTTTCTCCCTAGATAAAAGGAAATGTCTTGTCTTCCATGTTCCAAGACAGGTCATACTGGACTTCTTCCCTCCTTTCTGGACTTACTGGGACTACAGCCTCTGATACAGACAAATGTCCTTTACTGCTTCTCTGCAACTGCAGCATTTCACCTCCAACTGCTTGCACTGCCCATCATGGTTAAGTCACTGATCTAGACAGAGCCACCTTAACAGGAATTTTGGATGGGTCTTAGTGAAGGGGAGGAAAAAAGAGGACATAATGTTTAATTATAAGAAATGATTGAAATAGGCACAGACATACCCCGGGTGCCTCTGCACTGCAGCAAGCTCTAAACTTGTTATCGTTAATGGTTTAAATTTCACTGTGCTAATCATTTCAGGACACAAGCCTTTCTTGATAATCTAATGAATTATTCCAACATCCTTCAGCAAAAAAAATCCTCCATGACAGCACTAATTACAAGACGTTTTCCCAGTGCTTATGTAAAATATGACAGAGCAGCAGCTTAGGGAATTGCAGAAAACTGCTTCTAATTTCCACTGAGAAACTGACAAACACCTCTCTTTCATCTCTCCCAGCTCTCAAGTAAGATTTAACTTTCTCATTTAGTTAATTACCGAGTGAGGATCATCATTTTCCCGGATCGGAGCGGCACAGAGCCTTTATCGTGTTAACTTGTGAACTTGATCGATGGCTGCTGCTAAAACTTAATAACTTCACCCCCTGGCAAATTGTAAGATAAATATAATAGGAGAAACTCTGACAGTAAAAACCTGCCAGAAATGAGCGTTGTGTTTATGTTGCTTTGCAGGCAGCAAAAAAACAACCGACAGCTTATTACTGGGTGCGTGTTACTTATATTTAAAAGACTCCAGGCAGTTAACTTTCTGCGTACTGTTCAAACTTTTCACTCACAAGATAAAAGACACCGGGGAAAAAAACCCCAAGTAATGGAATGACAAAGAAAGGAACCACGGAGGTGTTTGTCCAGGGGCCAAGGAAGGCGGGGAAAGACAGGAACTTCACAATGAGAGCAAAGCCATGCTTGCCTCTATATCCTGAATATTCTTCAAGATTGACCATATTAAAAATGCCTATAACTGTGAATCCAACCATGAAACTATTTTCACCAGCAGCAAAAGCTCAGGAATTCTGGATCAAGTTAGCAGCATGTGGGAAAAGCAGAGGGAGTAAAAAGTACCAGCATGACCATGGGATGATTTGGTTTTTGGTTTGATGCCTGAAAAGGTGCTCTTAGCCAGAGAACCTCAGCCCAGCTGGCTTTCCCACAGTTACTTGTGTGGCCATGGAATTGCTCACTACTGTCCAAGATGAAGTAGCCACTCAATGCCACACCAATGTAACCACAGCAATGTAACAAAAATGATGAAACAGAGCTGAGGTACACCAGCCCTCCATGCTAACTAAAGGCAGAGATAGTCACTTGAGAATCCAGTTCAAAGGGTGTTTTCTATATGGCCCAAAGGCAGCAACCTCATAATTAAGAGGATACAGGTTCAATTTCTATGGTTGGCTTCTTCTTTTTAAGTCTTGCAATTACCAAATGCTGCAGAACTGATTCCCAGACTGCCAAGGCTAAGCAAAGAGAAGTTCCTTTGCAGCTCCTCACTGGCAGCTTCCTATAAAAGAACTCCTCTGCTCTGAGAATTGCGGGGTGGTGAGGGGATTGTCTCACCATAAAAACCACGATCTCATGAGCCATAGCACCTGAGAGACGTGAGTAGGGCAGCCAGCTCCTCATTTTTCTCCTTTGCAGGATGAACCTGCTTTTCCAGTGTTTGAGTTGACAGCAAGGCTACAATGCTAGGTCATTAAACAACTCACTCCATTTACTTTTATTTTAAAAGCTCAGTTTAGAATCTACCCATTTCTGCCTGCCTCCATCTCACATAACAGCCTCTGTGAGGTTAACCATGGGTTTAGCTCATATATGGACTTACTCGCTCAGTACTGAATTACTTTCCACGCTGCAAAGCTCACTGAAACATTCTGAAAAACGAACATAACCCAGAAGGAGATGATCATCAATCACATCTGAGAGTCAAAAAGAAAGCACCATGAAAGAAACCACAGCATCTCTACTGTTTATTTTCAATTGAATATTTTCAAGAAAAAATTCAAAACACACATATTGAAATTAACAGCACCCAAGGAACTAGCAATTTTGCTTCCCTGGAGCTTTAGGCTGCTTGTCCACATCTGGTTTCTAATAATGCTGCAGAAAAGCTGTTTAATAAAGGATACATCTAGATGAAAGATCATGGGAATTACGCTGGACACAGCAGCCCAACCTGCTGCACCTTCTGAAATCTTAGGAGGGCAATAGTTTTCAGAGATACCATCTAAGAACCTACAATATGGTGTCAGCCTGGAGGGCACCTGGCTAAGGAGGGATATTACCTCAGATACAGAAGAAAGGGAAAAGGCTGATTTTGTTCAGGGCCAGGAAAAGCTGCATACACCAGAGAAGAAACATGAGGAGTCTCTCTAGGGACTGGGGAGACAGGACTGAGCCATGGACTCTCGCACATAGGCTGTACGAAGAGCAGCAATAATACCTTGCTGGATAAGATGCTCCCCTCCCACACTGCTACACAGTAAACAGCAGCAGGGAGATGAGATTAAAAAACTATTCTTTTAAGCTAATACTTAATGTTTCAGACAGGCTAATAAAGTTTAACAGTCTGGAATCTCATAGCTCTTACAGTAAACTTTCCTTTGATACAGGTCTCCCACCTAAATTTTAAGTGTTGACAAAATCCTCCAAAATAAAATTTCTCTGATGCCAGCAATGGATGTGAATTGGGAGTCCCTCTCCTCCTCCTCATCTCCAAGTTGTCTTTGCAAATAACAAGCACTGATGAGAAATCTGCTTGCATCAGCACAGCACTGGCATATGTTACTTTCCCAAACTACAATCCCAGACCAAATGCATATCTAGACATTTGGGGGGGAGGGCAGGCACCACCACTCTTAAAGAGATAGATTTCAGAGCACTAACTGTGCACCTTTTACTGATTGTGATCATACACACATTTCAAAGCAGACACTCCAGTAACAACAAATCTCTTCCAGTGGAAACCACCAAAGGAAATGCTTTCTTCCTTGGCATGGCTACCAGAACCAGAGTTGAACTGCTGGGACCATTATGTGTTATAACTGTTAATGGAGGGAAGGAATATGCACATTATGGCTTGGAGAACCAGTGTAGTAAAGTCATCAGGTAGTGGCCAGTAGCAGCAAAGCGCTCATTTATGTCAGGGAGAGGCATAAGTAAACAATGCTCTAAGCAGCAGTTTCACAGTTTTCTGGAACAGTTGCTTCTGTTTTTAAAATACTCAAGCATGATCTACTGCCTGAGTGGAGTTACTCTTTATGCATATTACTGTTGATCTCCTTCTTGCTTCAAGTGTTCCCTTAACTGAGAAAGAAAGGCAGCCAGGAACAGGTAGATGGACTCAAGTGATTCAAAACTGAAGTAACACTGAAGACTGATACCACTGCAAACAACACAAAGAGAGAGAAAATGATCGTAAAAACCTATTATCTGCTCTCAATAACACTACTGAGATTTTCAAACCACTTGGTTCTACCTATGTAGAGGCCTTAGCACCAAGAAACACAAGCCCACCTCTCAGTAAATACTCAGTGGTATTTTCCATGAGGTTTTTCCTTTGAAATGCATTTTGTTACCAACAACAAAGAGGGCACACGTGCACTAAACAACTCGGCCAAGGCAACGTGAGACATTCAGAACTGGAAGTCAGGAATAAACATGCTGGGTATCATATAGTATTTCCCAGCTACAGGCGTACTACTACATATTTCCAGGCATACTGGAGAGACTTAAACAAAAACTCAGCAGCCTTCTGAAGAAGCACAAGATTCATGCACGTGGTCTGCTCCCATTGCAAATGTACTCCTTGGATCTGCTGGAGGAGTTGGCTACACAAGCACTCCCTAACCTATTTCAGTCAAAATAAGCTTGTTAGCAGAGACCTGCTATTTAAACTGTCTACGTTAAAACACCTCATCTTAACTGAGAGCAGGTTTGTAGTTTTGCTGACAGATCCTGCAGGGCAGCAACCTGCAGCAGCCAGGCAAAGGCTGCATGGTATTCTTTTCCATCAATACAGCCAGATCAAGAAGAGGACACCTCAGCAACTCACACTGGCTGATACCAATACTACTGCTGTTAGCAGTCACCACAGAGGGAGCTGTAAGAGGACAAATCCATTAAATATTCTTGTACAGTGCTAAATTAAAACTGGTCAGTGGTCTGCAGGAAAAATACTGAGATTTTGCCTTGTAACCTCCTATAACCCCTGCATGGTTGTCCAATAACCCTCCCTTGCTAATGAGCATTATCTTTTTGAGATGAGCTGTTCTGCTAAACTTTCAGACAAATGTTACCTTCCTGGCAAACTGGGGTGATTCCCATGGAGGACCCCGAGGATTGCTAAGGAAGATGGATGTGCTTTGCCTGGAGAAGAATGGCGGGTTATCCACCAGCCTTCCACTACCTAAAGGGAGGTAACAGCAACAGGCTGTAGCAAGCAAAGCCCTGGACATTAAAAGGAAGACATTCAAAACATGAGTGGACAAATATCCAAGCAAAACGAACTGGTTGTGAAGTAATCCTCCTCTGAAGAGGCAGCTGCTGCAGACCTCTAGAGGTCCATCCTATATTGAAGATTTCTTTGAATTTCTATCTTAAGATTGTGTTGGTCCATTCTTTCATTGGTACCTAACAAGGGATTTACGACCTGAGGAAAAGACTCCACAAATACATGGTAAGGACAATGAACTCTGTATCTTCAGAAACAGCATTAAGCTGGGTTAGGCCAATTGCTGCTGATTTGTGAAAACACATGGCAGAAGAAAGGCAAAACCCAGTACCCTCTACTACAGCAAGTGAGCAGGTTAACCATCACAGCACTTCAGGAGGGCTGAGCAGACTTCATCCCTATCAGCTGACACTCAAATTGCGTAACTCAGAAGCCCAAGTCACAGACTGTTCCACTAGGGATTCCTCCTTGGCTCACTGTTTAGCTGCCAATAATCTTCCAGAAAAATACCTCAAACTAAAGGGGGGAGGGAGCTTTCCATTATTCTTCTCCATACAGTAGACTCAATCAAAGTGGATACATTTGAATGTAGCATATAAACAATATAAATCCCCTAGTAAATTGTGGCAAAACAGAACTGCTAGCTTCACTTGGTCCTTCAGCATACCGTACTTTCCACATAACGTTCCTTCACTCAAAGCCATGATTCTGCTATTCCTTTTCCTGAGTTTGTTAACAAACAATGAAAATAACATCAATTCACCTATATTTCCCTTTCTACAAATAATAACAAAAAAAAATCTTATTTTTTTCATCCTATTTCTGAGAGTTTTTTACTTTCCTGTCATATTAAGAATGTTATCAGCGTGGAGCGTATGATGTGAGAAATCCCTCCCATCCTCATGCACGGATGCATCCCATTTGTAAATTTATCTAACAACCACCAACGCTTTCTATAACTTTCACTATAATAATTGGCTAAACATCTAAGAACCTATTACATGCTGAGTAAAGTACCTTCTACTTCCAACAGTTTAAAATGTATTCTCTTTTAAATACCATTAGGTCTTCTATGGTGAGAATTTTTCTCCTTTGTGAAAGGAAAAGACTATTAGACTTTAGCACTCACTATTAGCTAAACACCTCCGTGATACCACTCGCTTTCTCTATTTTCAGGTAGCTCACAATAGCCTGTATTACATCTAATAATAGTACACTCGCAAATATACTATTTGCATCTTCTCATCTAGGAAGAGCAATTTGGGCTCATGCCTGGAAAAACCATATGCAACCTCCTGCTACAAAATAAAATTAAAACGTGAAAAAAAGTCAACGTTTCCTACCACAGCCCAAACTCTGAGATGCACCATTGACAGCCTATTCCTCGATCGAGGGGTTAGAGCTCCCTCTAGCACTCTCCAAACAGAACAGCCAGAGATGGCAAGCTGTGACCATCTGATCTCACTCAAAGCAGTCTTGGGTAGTGCTGTTCGTAATTTTTACTTGATTTTCTCTTTTTGTCACATGCATAGTTAGGAACACATCCACTAGTTTATCTGAAATTCAAGAGAAACAAGTGTCGTTAGAAATTCCCCCTATAACTGATTAAAAATACTCAGATTGCTATAATTAACTGATCTCTGTCTTAAAATGTAATTTAGGACAAGCTGAAGGATTATCATGTCAGCTTGTGTACAATGTGAAATGGAGCAAGAAACTAAATGAAAAAGTTGTTGAAAATTTTCAATTTTCCTGTCATAAAAAAGTCTTACTACTACCTCACCCCCTTCTGGCTGACAAACATCCCAATGCAGCTGACTGCAGTTGTGAATTACGTGTTTCTATTTCACATTAAATATTGAGTAATGCTGCTTAAGTAAAACTAAAAAGGTGCAACACTGCTGAGTTCTGCACAATGCTGAACACAAAGAAACATCTCACAACAGAAAGAGTGTCAGGCCTATTCAATCACAGGTTATTACTTATTAATTCCTGATAAACTGAAAGCTGGAAGTACAAATGTAAAAATGAGAAAGGGAAATGGGAGCCGAGTCTTTCGAGTTTTTCTCCTAACTCTCCCACTCCATTCCTGTGCTGCCATAGGCAAGTCACTCCACTTCACAAATCTATCAGTTAAACAGATGTGTCCCAACACACTTCACACAAAGACAAAGTACTGCTTAATGCTGGGAATGAAGCCTCTGCATCAAAGGTGCTCATTGAGGGCAACATCACAAAATAACACCACACCACACAAGAGTAAACTTCCTCTCAAGTGTTAGCAAATAAATCTGTCGTGTCTCACTTCACCAACTGGAAAAAATGCATCAGGTTGTTTCCACAGCCTTCCAAAGCAGAACCAAAAAGTCAAGTGTGTTATGAAAATATTTCACCTTGAGTTTTCTCAAACTGAGACACCCAGATACCACTCCAAAATCAATACAGACATGGCAACAACTCACCTCCCGAAGGTAAGTGCCCTAGGGAGGATATGCTTTGGGTAAGTTTCTTTACTCATCACAGCAATTCTGACGTGTAGCCACCGGGGGACTTCAGAACATCGCCTGGGTTTAGAAGTTTGTGATTTTAATACTTGTATGTGACAGAGATGAGGAAATACAGTAGGATGTGCTACACTACCCACAGCTACGTTTTTATGCCTCTGACAAGTCCAATAAGAAAGACTAGAAGTAACTAGACCCGAGCAGATGACAGAAGCACCTGACCAAAACTTCCCAACATCGCCTGCCCATGTCCCTCGGTCCCATCTGACAGCTGTCCTTGCCATTTTGGGCCCGAACTCTGTACACAGTCCTGCTGCTGCACCCAAATCCTGACACACAGACCTCCCTTCTGCACTACAAATGGCATCCAAGGCCATTCCTTTTATCCCCTTAAGAGGACTTGGAGAAAAGCACTGGCAACAACTTCTCTCTCCCCACACCTCCTGCATGAGGCAGAAGAGGATTATAGTGTGACACCTGACCTGTCCAGCAGCACTGAAAGGACATCTCAAGTGAAAGCAAGGTCTCTGCAGTTGCAGATCTGTTGGTGGAGCTGGTGACCTTCAGCAGGGTGTCTCTTTGGCTGACACCACAATCCATCTGTTCTCACCTCATCTCCACAGAACTGTGGCTTAGGTCTGAACGAGACAGGTGAAAGGCAATGCTGACCACCCTGCAGAAAGACAGCAGCAGCAATTCCCACCAATAAGGGACCAGGTACTGAAACTTCTGAGATCTGCGAACACTTCTGTATATTAGCAGCAATGTATCTCCCTTCCTTCTAGGAAAACAGCTTGCAGCTGTTTTTGTGTCTTTGTTACTTCAAGCCTACGTAACTTGATGTGATCCTTGGTGCTCTCTTAGGAGATAAAGGCAGGCAACAGCTAGGGCAAAACATAGCCCTTCTTATGCAAAGTACGCACTGGCTTCACTTCTCGGTGCAATCTGAGACCTCAAATTGTAGGCAGATGTTCTGTAAAACCCACTAGAAGCAGGTACCTGGCAGTGCAGCTTACCTGGGAGTAATGAATTCAATATTGACTTTGCTGTGAGCAGAAGGCTGGACCTCCTGAGGTCCTTTCCAACCTAAGTGACTCTGTATTTCTAACCTCACTATCAAAGTTCATATACACTTGACGGGCTTTTGAACAGTTACAACTGTCTGATGTTGATGTATATAATTTATCATAAGCAAAATCTGGAACTCTTTTTAAAAGATGCTGTATAGAGGATTATTTCTTAATAAGACTTTCCAGCTCTAGGGTTCAAAAGACCAGGTTCTTCAAGAGTACTGCAGATATACTTTCCCACTGGCTTTACAAGCAGTATTCATCTGTTCAGACAGCCAATACTGACTTTCAATAACATCTGTCCAGCTATTTAAAAATTTTTAAAAACTGTCCATTTTTAAATGATGCATGTGTTCTCTAGGAACTTCAACTGATACTCTCCTCAAATAAATAAATTCCAAACATATCTTCACTTATGATCTGAACCAGTTTCAAAACTCAGGTCTTACAATTAATTAACTGCCCGTGAAGCCTAATCATCTGCAGTCTTCTAAAACAAACTTTGAAATACTCCCATTACAAACCACCTCAGAACTATTTGGGATTACAAATTATGATCCAGAATAGGGCTGACAGGTCTAAACCAACATGGCAGGAGAACAACCCGATTCAGCTTTGTAGTTCACACATTTTTGTAAAATACAGTGACTTGAAAGAAAACAACAAATGCACATAATTGCCATTAATTAAGAACATTTTTATTACCTACAATCAAAGACCTATAAGGAAGGTTTACTTGTCAGAGAGGGAGCTTTCTTTGCTGAGAAATTACAAGTCTTAGTTAATTAACCATCTAATTTTTTGTAGTATAGTTGTTAAGTAGTTTTCACTTTTATTTTCTTCTAAATGAATGTTAATCTAAACACAAAAGCAGTTATTTAAAGTGAGGGTGGTGAGGTCAGAAAAAAACAATGCTGTAATATTTTAGTCATGTCTTAACTGAATTCTCAGTTTCTTCTCACTGTCACAAAGGTTTCATTGTGCGTTGAGAAGCAATTTGAGTTGAGAAGGAGTTTTTCAGACTTTTAATATTAAGAGAAGACAGTTGAATCTGAACCTGTGCACACACATTTAGGATAGACCTATTGTATTTCACAAATTCAGGGCATCATGAAGGCAAGTTTGCCTGTTGGGCACAGGACTCAAACAGCCTGGTTACACAAGTTGAGCAGGTAAGGACTACTCGCCTGTCCAGATTCATTATTATGGTAAAACAAGTAATTGCAGCCACTTAAAATACTATTTTCAGGACTGTGAGTGCAACTGCTTTGCTGCTCATTTATGATTTTCCTCAACAGTAAGGTTCAGCAGTGTATACAGTGACTACTGCTGTCTCGCTGTAAGCTGCAGCCTCAACAAAGCCATCGGTTACAAGCAACAAGGGACTGCCTGCCTGCCTTGCTGAAGTTATCTTAGGTATGAGCTTCCACAGGCAGACTAATTCAAATCTATTTTTGTAAATTACAGATTGTGTTAAATATACATGAAGGAAAATATGGAACAGTTGCTTTTACTGCACAACATGAGTTATTTCCCATTACAAATTCCCTCCGAGAAAACGATAAATTTTAAAATCTGCCAATTAGTGGCAGTGACTACTGGTAATTCTGTATTCCAGTCAAGCAGTAGTTTTTGCTGAGTACTGCACAGGGCAGAACAATATTCCAGGAAAATCAAGGACCACGATACCTGACAATAACAAGTTGGAGGACGCTGTGCTTTGTCCAAGTTTTCTCTTTTAGAAGGATACAGGCTGTGTCACTGCATCAGCCAGAAGGGTTAACTATTTACATGTGTGTAAGACTGTCAATACCTGAAGTACCGTTCAGAGCAATAATTTGACAACTTTTGAAACTGAGAGAGAGTGATCAGAAAAGTAAACACAAATTCTTCCTAGAAAACTAAGTCCTCAACCACAAATGCTCAAATATCCTTTCGCTTCCATTTCTTAAATCACACCACTCCCTGAGGACCATTCAATTTGTGCTAATAAAACAAGGTGGGTATAACAGCTCTCTAAAACTGTAGGTGGATAACAAAAGGAAGAAACAAAGAACTGGCACTACAATCTCTCCATGAATAAGCTAGCTTGGAAACTCTAGCAGGGGATTCAGTCATTAAAAAACTGAGTTCTAGAAAAATCTTCTGATGGAAACAGTGGAAAAAAGGACTGCAGATTTGACCTTGATTGTAAGATGAAACTTTTTAAGTTCACTTAAGGGACAAAGTATCTACAAGACAAGAAGCTGGAATCTGTGACCTGCAAGGTCCCAAAAGGTGGAATTGTGAAGGTTGGAAAACACCTCCAAGATCATCAAATCTATCTGTTAGCATTGCCAAGTCCAACACTAAACTAAGTGTCACATATACAAACCTTTAAAATGCCTCCAGGTCTGAGATTCAGCTTCCCTGGGCAGCTTGTTCCAATGCTCCATAAACCTTTCAGTGAAAAAAGTTTTCAAAAGTCAGTCTAAACCTACCCTGCACAACTTGAGGCCATTTCCTCTTGTCCTGTCGCTTGTTACCTGTGAGAAGAGGCTGATCCTCACCTTGCTACTCCCTCCTTTCAGGCAGTTCTAGAGATGATAAGGTCTCCCCTGAGCCTCCTTTTCTCCAGGCTAAGCACCCTCAGCTCCCTCAGCCACTCCTCATACAACCTGTGCTCCACACCTTCACCAGCTCCACTGACCTTCTCTGGACTCACTCCAGCACCTCAATATTCTTCTTGCAGTGAGGGAACAAAAACTGAACATGGGATTTGAGGTGCAGGTTCACCAGTGCCGAGTACAGGGGGATGAGCAGTGTCCAGGTCCTGCTGGCCACACTACTTCTGATACAAGTCAGGATACCACTGGCCTTCTTGGCCACCTGGGCAACTGCTGGCTCATGATCAGTTGCTGTACCCACAGGTCCTTTTCCACTGGGCAGTTTTCAGCCATGCTGTCCCAGCCTCCAGTACTGTGTGGGGTTGTTGTGATCCAAATGCAGGATGCAGCACTTCGCTTTCCTGAATCTCATACAGTTGGCGTCAGTACATTGATCCAGCCTGTTCAGATCCCTCTGCAAAGCCTTCCTACCCTCAAGCAGACCAACACTCCACCCAATTAAGTGTCATCTGTAAATTTACTGAGGGTACACTTGATCCCCTTGTCCATATTGTCAATAAAGATACTAAATGGAACTGGCCCCAATACTGAGCCTGGGGGAGCACCACTGCTAACTGGCGACCAGCTGCATTTGACTCCATCCACCACACTCTTTGGGCTTGGCCCGTTTCTCCAGGAGAATGCTGCAGGACCTGACATCAAAGCCTCTGCTGAAGTCTAGGCAGACACATTCAAAGCCCTTCCCTTATCACAGATCAGGTTGGACAAGCAGGACTTGCCTCTCATAAGCCCATGCTGACTGAGCCTGATCACCTGTTTGTCCCGTATCTGCCATGTGATGGTACTGAAGATGATCTATTCCATGACCTTCCCCAGCAGCAAGGTCAGGCTGATGTGCCTGTAGCTCCCTGGGTCCTCCTTCCAGCCCTTCTTGTGTAACAAGGCTGGCAATGTCTTGCTCTGCAAGAGTCATTCAACGCTTCACAGCTCAGAGCATACCTGAAAAGGCACAGATGCAAAATTGCTGATTGTTAACTAAGCAGACTGACTTTGAATGAGTAGAGAACACTGATGGGACTGTGGACTCCACTTTGCTAATACACAAAGATGGGGCTTCATTCTTCTGTCATGGATGACTGGAAGAGCTGTCAATTTTCAGTCTGCCATGTGCCCAGTGAGCTTGAGCCAATATGAGATTTGTGAAATGTACAACCTACACCTTTCCACCATGTGCCGAACTGCTGAGTTGCACATGACATGCAGGAACACTGCTTATTCTGGTGAGGTTTTATCCATTGATCTTGCCCCCAGGAAACTCCCAGGTAACTTCAGATTGCCCTGAGGCCATATTCACTGTGCTTGTCACTGGTTTCACAGCATATCCCTCATGTTGTATGATGTATTTATAATACACGGGAACAGAGAATATCTCTTTTCATACCCTCACTGGCCCCAGGTAAACTCTCACAGGATCTGGGACAAAGCTTTTAAATTCTTCATTCATGTGATATCTGGAAGTCAGATGAAGATCCAGATGTGAGTAATGCAAGTGACCTTAAGAGTCCCTGATATGGAGACACTTTTGCTGGAGGAGTTGCCTTCAGGTCACTTGCTGGGAAGATCAGGCTGAGATCTGCTGGGCAGCAAGATGTTCTAACTATGAACTCCATTTTCTCCAGGGACAATTGTCTATTGTTTCCACAATTAGAAGAAAAGTTACATGGTTGTGAAATTTCAATATTGTTATTGTTTTTACCCAGTTAAATGAGTATAGACTGTAGTGGCTATCTGAAAACCCCTGGGATTGCAAAGAGCAAAAACTCAGGTGCCAGTTGGATCCCAATATGAATCCAAATCAACTCTTACGACCATCAGGATCAAAACTTGTCCTGCCAGTTGACAGTGATTCACTTTGAGAGAAAAGAGATAGAGGCAAGTGTCTGACCTCCACACAGACTATTTATGTTGAGTCCCTTGAGGTCCCACATAAGATGAAAAGTTCTTTAGTGTAGTATCAGGAAACTCTGACAGAAAATGTGTCTCCACCTGAGGACAGGATTTGAAGCATGTTGATCTGGTTTTTCATATTAGAAGGGATTCCACCTGTCAGTACCTGATCCAAAGAAGTTACTATGGTAGTGAGTGCCCAGAAATAAAGGTAATTACATATTTGGAAGTAAACTGAGGGCAAGACATCAGGCTGTCCTGTGAGAACTGCTTTACTCTTAAAGATGAAGCATTACTGTAGGATATGAGACTGCAGACTCAACAGTGCTGCTCCCATTTCCCAACTGATAACTTATCTATGCAATGTATAAATTCACATTTCTCTGACCCCACCTTCATGGGAACTACAGGATATATTTCAGGAACTACTACTTTAAAACGCATTAATTTCATTAGCATAGCTAAGGTTTTATAATTTCTTTAGAGACAAATTACATGCTGGAACAGTTTATAAGTAACTGTTTAGCTAACAAAAAACCCTTAATAAGTAAACTTAAACAACTATTTCTCTTAAAATAAATGTTATCCTTGTGTTTTGAAGTTATTAACAAAAGGAGTTTAATGTACTTACAGTTTATGAAACAGATACTGTTTCACCACTCATACTGCTTTTATGAGAAGGGACAGTTAAAATCAAGGGAAAATTTTGAATCTCAAATTTTAAAGTTATTTCACCTATAATAAATACCACTATATGTAAAAGAGTATAAAGAAGAGGATTACTAATACAGCTACAAAAAACATACAAAACTTTTTGATATATGAAATTTGCTATTACTTTTCAACATGCAAGTCAGGCTAAATTGAGTTTGAAAATATTAATTCAGTTTAACACCGTCTTTATAGAAAATTTAAAAAAGAGAAATTTAAAAAATGTTGCTGATATTCTATCAACAGCTAGTAGACAGTTTGCTAGCCCTCAGAGAGTAAAGAAAGAATTATAACTGGATGAACTAAAATATGGACCTGACCAAGAAATCCAACACTGATAAAAACATACACTTGCAAAACCCAGCCAGGAGCTAGAATGAAATTATTTTATTAGGTTAAAAAAGAATTAATGTTGGCTCTATATTCATATTAACATATACATAAACATTAACAATCCCAAGGCTGCCTATTAATTCACAAGTGGCATATTTACAGTATTTATGATATTATACCCCATGTTGGGACATCCCATTACAGAGTCACGGTGGTAAGCTCCATACTTAAGGTGGATTCTGCAACACATTGCATCTTTCCAGTTATTCCCCTGCAGTATGATTACTTTGGGGCAAAAAATTTACCACTTGGTTTCCACCCACACGGGAATCTCTCTGGAAACTGACAAACTGATTTAAGCAGCTGTGGAATAATTTACTGGGTCTTGAGTTTTATTAAAGGAGAACAAAAGGCTTTGAGAGCTTTTGGTGTTTTATGCCACAAGAAGGATGTTTGGCTTAGTAACTGTCCACATTCTCTGAGATTTTCCTCTTGTCCACAAGGATCGTATTTGACCGCCATTTGAATGCAACCACTGATAAGCGCATCTTTCCCAAGATGCATGCCTAACACAGCCCTTTAAAAATGTAAGTGGTCCTGGGAAGAGAGAAGATGCCACAACAACAGAGCCCAAATCAACATTAGGAGTATATAAACAAAAATAGTGTTTAAACACAAAACACGCTTCAACTGATACCATGTTTCCAGATTCCCAAAAGTCTAATGAGGAAATGTTAAGCAGCATTATCCTTTTTACGGATGAAAGAACTGAGACAGAAGAGCAGAATATGGCAAAGACAAAACTCAGAATCTGAGGTAATAATTCCTAATCTAATATTTTTTCTGTGAGTCTCATCGCTTACTATAAATAAACTATTTCCTCCCTAAATTTCAGTTGCTGAAGTAACTTTTGAACTTCTCTGCAAAAAAAGGGATGCTGAGAGTCCAGCACTAACCCCGAGAAACACTAGAAGGATTAATTAAGGTTTGTGAAGCACTGAAAATGCAGGGTAAACCCCCAGGAGGAAGTCTGTATTTCCATATTGTGACCAGGACTTGAAAGGCATGCAATAAATACAGCCTGGGGCACAGAACAAGTAATATGAATAAAATAAAATATTGAACAGCTGTTTGTTAAGTGAATACTGTTCATCCCACACACCAAATTTTATTTCTGCCTTAGGCTGCAGGGAGTGGGAGGCTGAAATAAAATGTTACTTTGAAGGGTTAAATAGTGACAATGTTATAAAAAATTGGAACTGCTTCTTACAAATGAAAATATTAAAGACAACCTTTACAAGCAGAACTGCAAGCCCCGCTCATTATAATATTAGAAATACAACTGGTTAGATAGTACAAATAGTTTATGGTTTACCAGGTTCACTATGTGAAGACGCAGTGTCTTTCAGCCTATAAAAACTACGTGGACACCACCAAACTCATACAAAGCCCTCATTATTTAAAGAGGGGTGAGAAGGAGAAAGATTACATCGCTCTTACAAAACCAGGACCATTCCAAATACTACAGTAAGCAAAGGTGGCGAGATCTGCCTGGAACTAAACCCCAAAGGAGCCAACCTCACCCACGGCAGCTCTCCTCCCCAGCACATCGCTACCTACGTAAAGCAGGCAACACCAAGTTGCCGGTGGGTGTGAGCTCACAACTCACACAAACAGCCTGTACACCTTGCTGGGTGCAAAATGACAAGAGTTTACTTGCTTTTCAGCATCAGAAAGCGGAATACCTAGAAGTACAGAGAGCCGGTGTCCTGACTGCAAAAATGAAAGCAGCACAGCCGCTGTGCCCAGAGTGACGGAGCCTCACTCTTACACCACTACAACTTCTTCAGGAATTACAGGGAAGGTGAAAAGAGCTGTCGGAAAACAACAATACAGAGAGCAAGGAAGGAAGAACAGGAATCGTGGTAATCAGAAGTAGCTGCATTCCCACTGCAACCATAAATATTATTTTCTAACATTTCTTATTTACCTTTCCAGAAATTGCTCCATAATATTATTTTTTCCCCCACAATATTTTCTCCCTTTACAAAAATCAAGATTTTCCTAAGACTGGTACTCAGAACTGACAGCCATTAACTCCAGTGTCTGTTTTTAGAATGTGCTTGAGAAAACTGTGATTTTCTCAAACCACGAGGAAAGAAAAATCAATTCAATGTTAGCACTTACTGCAGTCAAATATTTTTAATTATAATTTCTTGTTGTTAAACGAATGAACAGAAATACTGGCAAAACAACACATTGGGAAAAAACCAACAAAAAGGAGCATTAGGAAATCAACCCAGTATTTGATGTCTCCTTTTTTTTTTGCTGCTGAAAGCCACATGGCACACACAGTATTTTTAACTGAGGAGTCTCGTTTCAAATATATGCTGAGGAATCTTATTTCAAACATATTCTAAATAAGGAGAGGAGTATTAAAACAAGCAGTCCCTTACTCTAATTTTATCCATCTCCCTCCTCTTCTTTCCTTGATGCAGTGAAACTTCAACACCAAACCCTGTCTCTCTCTCTCTTCTTTTTTGTAAACAGTGATCAACATTTTCCTAAATGACCCCCGAAACGACCTACTTCGAAACTACTCATTAGTAACAGCCATGTTTGCAATATTAACCTGGATGTGGCTGTTTATTAAGATCTTTTAAGGGGGTTAGAATGAAGACACACTGCCGGTGTACAGGGAGCACAGAAGGGGTAATTTAAAACCCATGTTTTTCCTCCCCCTCACCGAAAACATGCCCAACACTGTGCAGCTGTGCTGCCAGCTTCATCACTCCCTCCATCTCCACTCTTGCTAATTAAAAGGTTGATCACAGAACAATGCTCTTCTCATTAATTTCAGCTTTCTGATTGGGCAGGATTCCCACTCGCTCCGCCTGATCTTTTCCACACTGCTGAAGTTAATGTGACAGGAGCCCGAAGATGGATTACCCGCTGCCATATTGCCCATCACCTCCAATCAGCAGCTATCGGGGTAAACTGATTGTTCTAATTTGCTCTCATTATTTTTACAATATCAGGAGAAAATAACGCACACAGCTCACTGTCAAAGCCGTGAAAATCAGCCATTAGTTAAACCCAGACACTGAGTGGCTTTATTAGAAGCACTGCAGTTTATTGATTCAGCTTCGGTAAACTAAGATAATACCTGTCCTCTTTAAACACACTTTTTAAGGTGCACTTACGTAGCAAGAAAATATTTATTAGGATACTTTTGGAAATGCTCGCTGTCTCAGCCCGTTATTTTGATACGCTGGCAGACAACAAAGATTAAGAACAATGGAAGCTTGACTTCCACATAAAGAAGGGCAAAATATGCAGCATTATCCACACGGCAGCCTGCGTGCACGTCTCAGCTGCTCTTCTCCAGTTTAAATAAAAATCATCTCAGGACTAATATGGCAGGTGAATATGTAAATACACCCCATAATCACACAAAATGCAGTACTACCATAAAGGCAGACATGGTACAGGCATGATTGTATGAGCTATATGTACACGGTCAGCGATTTAGTATTGGGTTTTGTTTTCTGGGTTTTTAGCTAAGCAAAAGAACCTGCATAGCCCAGCATCAAAACACAGGTTCTGAAAGCAGAAGGTCCCAGTAAGAAAAACAGTTTTATATGGCTGGGAACTATTTTTTACACTATGTAAAGGCATTATGCTGCCACAACTTGGGAACAGGATCAGAAATGTCACTCCACGCTAAAGCCTCACAGGATCCCAGAGCTAAGAAATGAATAAAGTATTGTTAGCAGTATGAACTCAGGCATTTTTGCACCAAGCAGCATTTAGAAAACACTGAAAATTCTGGACCTCTGACTGTCTCTATGTTGTATATAAAGGGATCTATATTATTTTGCTTGCTGCCTATCTGCATCTCAGCAAAGGGAAATGCTAAATAATGGGATTAACAGAAATATGATACCTTAAATCTTGCTAAACATAAACCCTTAACTGGTGTCTACGATGCTCTAACTGGCAACGTACTCCAAGAGTGACAGGCAGAGCACAGCAGACTGATTTTACTTTTAAATAATATCTAAATTAGATTAGTTCTTTGTGTAGATCTGCATGAACCAGAGGGGACATTCATCATTGTGCCAAAAAAGTTAAATTCACTGGGGTACGCTCAAAGTGAATGGTTCTAGACCTACGTTTTATCTCTCAGACGCATCATCAAGATGCTGTGCCAATATGCATGAAGCCAGCTAGGGGCTGCAAGAAAGACAACGGGAGAGTAACTGGATAGTAGAAAAGGTTTAATTTTTTCCTTTGTAGATTATGAATTGCTTGGGATCTGGATCTGTGGTTTCTCTGTCTTGTAAGCACATAGCATCCCTTTCAAGACTCGAGCTTCTTCTTTAATATTTAAATGGCTTAAATATAAAGAAGGGTTATTCTCCTCCCTCCCCCTCCAAACCAGATGTAATCCTAGTTCCCCCTCCTCTCCCTGATGTAATTAAAAACGCTAGAATTTTCATTACTGCTTTTTAATATTTTTAAATCCTCATCAACTAGAGTCTTGCATTCGGAGTTTGATTTTTCCTCCCTCTAGAAAAGCCACCTCCTAGCTTTGTTTGGTATCTCTTTTGACCCTTGCTAATGGTGTTCTCCTAGAGGGGCGTGCCATGATTTTCCCCTTAAAATTCCTGCACTGAAAGACTGCACCACACCACACTCCACAAAACGTGCTGATGGCACAAATTACAAGCCCCCAGCCGAACACTCCAGCCCCCACCATTCGGGCAGATTTATGTGGGCTCTTGCCGACGTTATTACAAGTCAGAGTTTATTGGGAAATTGTTACATTATGCGGAGTGTCTAACAAATTGCTTATGCTGCTATAATTGGATTACAACAGCCGCTTGCTCCCACCGGTAAGATTAGGCAAGTAGGACTCCTGCCGATCTCTGAGCGTTAGCAGTAATTTTATTTGCCTTGCCTCTCTCTTTCCTAACAACATGCCTCTTTCCCTGCCAGCTGTCTGCTGAAAAGGCACAGGCTTGTTCCTTGGCCCTAACAATGCAATTACAGCCCTGCAGATCGCACTGTTTGTGCATTAAGTACAGAGCCAAAACGAGGCGAATTGATCGTTTGACTTTTGGAGGAGCCATGTGATCTCTGCGTGCGGGTGATCCGGCATGCACCAGTGGGCAGTGCTGCAGTGCGCGCCTCACCACGAACCCGCTCCGCGCTACCTCCCCTCCCCTGCCCGCTCCCAGCGGCAAAGATGCCGGAGCCCACCCCGTGTTAACCCCCATCAGGCGACAAAAACAGCCTCATTTTTGGGTGCTTCCTTGCTAGGCTGAACTCGGAACTCGCTCTGCCTTCTGAAATGTGATACTTGGCCACATCAGTGGTTCCCTGCAGTGGGCTACACAAGGAAATGGTTATTACAGCATTTCATACCACAAGCTTTAGCACAAGAATTGGACATATTTTCCAACAACTTCTTCAATTCTTGTATTTGAAAAATACTAAAAATACATCTAATGTCATGTATTCTGTACCATCTGAGGGTGCCATCACTGCAGGTGACTACTTAAAAAGCAATGCTTCCCTTCGTGTCTGCCACCATTCATCACCAAAGTCACCAATGACTTGGATTCCAAACTGTTTCGCATTTCCAGCATAAAGGATCCTAAAGTACTCTGCAAATGCAAGTCCAATTTGGTTGTAACACTTATCCTAGTAAACACTCCTTACAAGCTCAATGTGATGGATCATGAACGAAGACCTCAAGGCTGTAATTCTTTATGCAGAGTATCCATCACCAAACCAGCAAACACACAGCAAGGACCTACAGCATGTGATACTGTCCATAACATATCATCGGGGAATTTTGACTAAGGATGCCAGGTCAAGTTCTAAATTTTAAAATACTTCTATTACGTCTTCACTGCCTGTACACTGAGAGAATTCCAGGATAATTCTATTTAGAAGAGACCCCTGGAGTCCTCTAGCTCAGCCTCCTGCTCAAAGCAGGGTGCATTATGAGGTCAGATCAGGTAGCTCACGGCTTCATTTAGCCTGGTCCTGAAAACCTCCAAGGATGGAGACTGCAGAGCCTCCACAAGCAACCTGCTCCAGTTTGACTGCCATCACCACAAGAAAACTCTTCCTTGAAACCTCTCAAACCTGAGACGGAGCTTCTAACATCTGTGGGGGGACCTCCCAGTATTTATTGAACTCAATCTGAAATGTAATGCAATTTGCTTTATCAAGATTCCAAAACATGGGGTCCAAAAAGTAAAAACATTTCCATCAAGGTGACCAAACTTTAAGAACGATTCTTCATATCAAGATTTTGCCTATCCCATGCCTGACCACCCTTACTGCAGAGCTTGGAGAACTGATCTCCATAATATGCTTAAGAGATCCTCAGCTACAAAGCAATGTGTGAGCTAGCTTTTATATTGCTATTTCTTCAAAGTCTCTGTTGCATTTAAAAAAACCCCTAGTGTAGTTCTTTTTTAATTTGTGGTTTCAGTGACATGCAAAGTCATTTTGGGTGGTAAGAGAAGCAGAAATGACAACCACTCCACAATGTTTGCGTAACTGAAGACTAAAGAAGCCTGTTTACACATAGTTTAACACTCAAAAGAAACTCTGAACAGCTGAAATGCCTTATAAATAGCTCAGACCCAGAGGAAGTGCAAACGTCTGCATTGTGAATTGTAGATCTTAATTACAGACAATGGCTGGTACAGCAAGTAGCACAGAAAAAAAAAAGTGAAACAGTTGCACTGTTCATGGTTGGCAATAATTCTTCAGGAAAATATTTACTATCAATCAGTTATGAGAAAAGGGACTCTGCGCTCATAAAACAGCACGTTGCTTCTCATACCAGGACCATTTTGCTTCAGCATAATCTGAATTTAAACAGCTTGTTTCCTGCGGATATAATTTTGGAAATAAATAAAAGAAGTCTATCAAAATCTGGAGAATGTGTATGGTGGGGTGGAGTGGGGGAGCAAGAATATCACATTTCTGTCTCCGTCATTTGCAAAGAGGTTATTAGACCAAGATGAAGCTAAGGCATAAAGATTGTCTTGACCTAAAAAAAGCTAGACAAACTAGCAATGAAGATAAAAGTAGTCATATTTGTGAAAGGAAGAACATCATTAGGTCAAAGCTTTTAGATAAACCACCGATGCCATTTTCTACTTTTGCTGTCTGAGCATTCACTTTCAAAGCACCTTCTGCATGTTAAGAACTCCCAGCAATGTCCCTGCAATGCCAGCCATTCACACAAGCCTCTTATTACAGAGAGAATACCTCCAACAGAAGGCTAAAATGACATGCTTACATCTCCAGCAGCCAGTGGCTGAGGCAGTGTTTACCCAGTTTGCAACAACCTCAAAAACTGCTGTCCCTCCCAGAGAAAGGAATATCCAAGACACAGCAGAGGATATTTTACAGAGGGATTTGGGGCTGGAAGCATGTCCACTGACAGTCCTTCTGCATCACTACACAGAAGCTTAATACTAAAAATTAAGCTAACATACTTCAAAAGGTCTAGAAAACTATGCATTATCTGAAGATATACTGACTCAGTGGTATATCACAGCAGAACTCTGAGCTGGCTGTGCTATTCAAGCAAAGTAAATGCAAACACACTCTCTGGAAAAAAAAGAGCCATCAATCTGTGACATAAAGGGACTTGAGAGTACAAGAGGGACACTCTTCAGATCAATTTGTCCTACTGCCAACTGGAACATCCAGCCTGGAACCCTAAATGCTTCTTTATTAAAGAGTGCCCGTGGCTTCTCCTTTAAATTCACATAAAAATTCCAGACTTAATGTTATTACTGTGCAGACTATGTTTGTTCTAAAAATTTGAAAGTAGTGATGCAGAAAGAACTGACAAAGGAAAGAAGATTTCAATTACCAGCTACTTCCACCACTCCTTGCTTTAGCTGAATCACCCTTGAGTGCAAAATGTGTAGCTATAGCTAAATAATAAGATGCACCTTTGAAAGGAAATTTCACATAGCATGCTTGAAGTGCCAAGGCCTACCCTGTGTTTCCAGAATTGAGAACAGCAGAGCTCTGTCCCACCTTTGGAAGTATGATGAACAGCAAAGATTCCCTAAAAGATGGAAAATGCTTAAAAGACCCTGGGAAGTCCCTTGGTTTGCTAGGACCTTATAAAGCAAGATCAGTTATCACACGTGAGTAGCAAGCAGTGGCCTGAAACACAAGTTGGACTTTTCAAGGGTGGTGTGCACAACTCTATTTTTCTTCTTCCAATTTTACTTAGATCAAGGTAGAGAACCTCTCCCAACTGCTGCTGCTGAGTTCAGAACTAAGCAGAAACTCAGGGATGCTGGATGCCATTTTGAAGGTGTCTTATCAGCGCTGTCTCTTGCAGGGATGCCACAGGGTGCCTGTCTGTGGAACAAGCAGGAAAGAATTCAACGTGCAAAATGAAACTGAGAACGCTCCTCTGTACAGGAGATACAGATGAACTGGAACCAATGGCAAGAGTTAATAAACAGTAAGACATTTAATGAATGGAGGAAATGGATATTGGCTGTAGGACTCTGAGATCAGTTATACGCCAATCTCTTGTTGGCAAAGAAAAGAGCACTTGGAATCAAAAGGGTATTTCCAGGATCCAGAGAAATGCAAAATCTAACAGAACTGGAAGCAAACAGCAAAACTCTGACCAAATACAGCCCGTATAATGAAAGAGTGAAAAGGTAAAACCTCTGTTTGAAACCAGGACTGTATATAATCCATCCAAGCGAAGACTCAGCCAAGGAGACTGAAGACACACCAGAGCATCCCTCACCACACCTCAGACAGAAAGTGTGAAGGTCACCACAGCTAGATTTCCTGGGTACAGAACAGAAGAGAAACTTGTTTGCACACCCAATCAAAAGAATCCTAGTGACATACCAGATGCCAGGGGACTTTTAACTATGTCCCTCTCTAATTGAGGATGAAGCACACACCAACACCATTATCTGCCTGAAGATACTGGCTTACAAAATATGGAACAAACAATAGGAACAGATGCTCATTTGGCCAGATTTCAATAAGCCTCATTAAAATCAAACACCCTGTCCTTGGAGCCTAGGTTCATGCAACATTTCTACCTTATTTAAGCACCTAGTACCAATTCCTAAGAAGTTGTCCACTTGTGGTTGCACACCAGTAGTATCATTAAAAGAAACCCTCTTGCAGAGCTTTTTGGTTTATAAAGAAGCAAAAAGGAGTTTTTATATATATGCCTGTGTGCGTACACACATATGCAAAAACACAATCAGAGACTGCATTTCCTTTTAAAAGATGTTAGCTTGAATATACATCACACTTGTTGATCACTCAAAGTCAATAGGCAAAAAGATGCCAAAAAATAACTCTGGTGCATGGGAGAGAAATGATCACACATGAAATCTGTGCACCACAATGTATAATTTTTAATTTAAGATCCCAGCTCTTCAGTCAAAACATGCACACACTTCAAACTATTTCTAATGCTCCTTATTTGCTTTTACCCAAACTTGTCCAAGTCCTATCAATGGAATTTCAGGGGACAAATACCAGGAAAGAAGGGCTAAGAACAAGACATAGAGATTCATCAGAATATTATATTCTAACTTTATTTTTAAATGTCTGAATAAAACTAGTTAATTCATAGGTTTGCAAAAGGCACTGAGCACCTGGCTGCAGAGGCAGCATGACACTCTACACAAAACCAAACAGACAAGGTTTACAAACCTGCTTGACTGATCCAAATACTGTGGCCTTATGCTGCTTTCCATACCCGAATATGTGTATCTGCTTTTTCCCCCTCTATTTTAGGAAGAATGCCAGTTGCTAGGTTGGTAGTTTATACTGGATGTCCTGTAGAGAAGCACTCGTTCACAAGAGAGTTTAACAAATGGACAGTGCTTCAGTCTGAGAAGGCACCTCAATATTGATATGTGTGGCCTCAAGGGAAACTGCATTTCATTCTTTGAACAAACTTTTAGAAATGTCAAGCACACAATCAGTAAATGCCATTAATACAGTCTTAAGAGAGCACATCTTTTCTGCAAGTAGGTGCAGAATCAGAAATTCCGTTTTCAGAAAAACCATTGTCTCTTGCAGACTGATTGACATATCTGACAAGCAAGTGATAATGCAAGACAGTGGCTCCCAGTCAGGGCTGATACTGCGCTGCAGAATCAGAAAAAGTAAATCATGCTTTCCAAAGTAACCGTTTTTGTGTTTCACTGCAAGTAAAAAAAAAAATAGAAATTGAACTGTTGCTCAATTATATGTTTGGAAGAGTGCTGTAGATAATGAAAACTGCAGCACCATCCAGTATTCACCTTCCTGACAAAACATTTTGAAGTCCAAGGCTATAAAATACATCAATCATGGAGGATAAAACTTGCTGTATGCATGTGGTAGGAGAAGGCCTCTAGACTCCCTAAATCCCATTTAAGTCCTTCACCTAGGGAACATTTAACAGCTGTGCCATTTGCCTATGCCATCACTGAACCATCTGCATTTAGATAGCTGGATTTATAAATGCTTCGACACTTCTGGAATTTGAAAGACAAGCTTTCTTAGAACCAACTTCATCTGGTTTGTAGATAGAAAGGCAAAAGAAAGGAGTACAACAGCCAGGAAAGCTAGTACTAGAAGAATTATATCCCCAGAAAAGTCCTTATGGTTTTTTAGAGAGTTATATATATTTCATATATACACACACGTATGTGCATGTATGGATGCATATATATATGTGTGTGTTTATATGTGGTTTTCCATCCCTATATATATGATGGCAGACTGTCCAAGACAGACAAATATTCCCCATACATGCTACTTCAAAAACACACATTTTTTTAATCTCCTGCATGATGTCTCAAATTCATCCTCAAAAGCATGAAAAAAGTCTTGCTGTTCCTGCCTTGAGCCGTACCCACACCTCTCACCACAAACTGCTGAAAACATAACATCGGGAGAGCTTATTAGTTAGGACACAAAGTTGTTGAAGTATGTGATTTTATTCAAAAGAGGCACCACTTAAATTAGCTGTACTTCTTGCACACCCTTGCTCCTTAGTGAGGCAATCAGGTCAGACAGGACACTGTAGAGCAGGTGGGGTTGAATGGGTTTCCTCCCATGGGCTTGCTGTGAGCTGCTTTACAGCCTCGCAACGATGCTCTATGATAAGACAACTCAGCCAGAGTTGCTCTGCTTGAAGAGTTTCACTTAGTCTGTATAATAAAAGCACCTTAGCAAGCAGTGTGTAAGACCAGTCATGTTAAGAACGGAAGTGCTGGTATTAAACTTTGTACCAGAACTGGTAGCTTCTCTCAGAAGTGCTTCTCCAGTGGAAGGTAACCGGCATGTCAAGCACAGTTTATGAGTGCTAAGCCAGCTGCAAGCACCATTACTAATTTCTATGGTAGCCAATACCCTGACAAGAGTCGAAAGTAATGGGACATCCAAATTTCACCAGCAAAACCCCAGCAAAGATTTAGCTGGGAAATTATCTTAAAGGTCAATATAAAAGCGGCCCCTGAAGGGACAAGGCACCTTTAACAACCAATCAAAGTATGAAAGAAATGGACTTCAAGAAGATCAAGGAATAATAACTGAAAGAGAAAACAGGCTTTTGAGTGGTCATGTTTGTGGTGACAGAGGAGCAACAAAATGCCAGCTGGCTTCAGGGACAGATGGCTGCATGCACTGATGTGTCCTGCATGCCCATTCTAAACTTCCTTTCAGTGGAAATACAAAGCTTACACAAGGCTAAACGCATCCTTCACAAAGCCTTTCCACACATCATCATGGTTCAAGTGTCCTCCATTCACAAACAGACCAACCTGTACATTGTTTTACTCTAGTTATGCTGTATTCTAAGAAAAGAGGGTGGCTAATGGCACCTCATCTTTTCCAATAACATCTACTTCAATTGTCAAGAAATTACCTTTCCATGACAGGCTAATAAATTCATTTTCTTACCCTTCTGACTGTAATATCTCCCTTGCCCCTTTCCTTTAAGTACAGTGTTCACTGTATTTTAATTGAAAAGTCTTTTTGCACCTCCCTTCTGGTAGCTAAGAAAGGGTACATGATATAAAGAGCTCTCATGCAGTATTTCTAATATGTATCTGGACATTTATCATTTGAAGTTGTCACAGCTAATTACATGGCCGGCATAGGTCATCCCACTGGAAAAGCCCATTACTTATATAGCAGAATGAACCCTTCAATCCTACATAGCTCCAGACTCAAGCAATCATTTCCAGCAGAGAGAAACAGCAAGTCTAAAAATCTCAACACTGAAGGACAAAAAAGCCTACCCAAAATACTTGCTCTTTGTTTAGATATTTTTGCTGAACTGTAATATTGAACAAGAACATTTTGTTGACTAACAATGAATGATTTGCTAAAAATCTCTCAAAACCAAAGCTGTTCTCTTACTTACTTTGGCCACACAATTTTCAGTCTTCATAGCCGTGCTTCCTAGACATACTGTTTCCTGGTTTAAGCACAGTCTGGCACAGCTGTTGTAGGTCTGCAGAAAGATTAAAATGGTTATGAATAGAAGAACACAATTTTCTTTCAGGCACCACATTTTTGGCACAGGAACCTACATTTACTCTACTACATTTCCTTTTTCTAAGACGTAAATGTTTCAAACCAAAATAAACTCGTTTATAGCAAAAATCTATGTTCAGGGCATACATGTCCTCTGAGAAGCTATGTGCAATTTACAGTACAGAAATACAAAGAAAAAGATTTTTCTTCTCTGTTCCTTTGAAAATGAATTTAAAAAAATTCCCATCTCAGTTTTCATTCTTTCACAAAATGCTGCATAATGGAACAACTAAAGCAAAGCGATTTCTGAAAACACAGTAGTTATCAGAGAGTACGTCAAATGTGAATAAACATCTGACTTGATCAGAATATAAAATGTAAAATACATGGGACAATGAAGGTTACAATCAGAAGGGAGCAAATGCAGACCACATTTCATTGTATTTACTGTTTTCAGTTATGTAAAGCTTTTTTTATTTTTTTAAAGTAGAATGTCTTTTTTCTTTAATGCTGTCCTGCCCAAGTGACCCTCAGTTGGGGCTGCAGACTTCAGAGACTTTGCAAAACACACCACCTGTAATCTCTCTCCCTTTTGAGGGAAGTGTATGAACAATACTTATGAGGTGGGCTTAAAATTATAATTTGGTTGATCTGGCTGTTTACACTAATATGCCTGAAGAACTCAGGAGCTTCTAATGGAGGCTTTCCTCCTCACTCCCAGCACCTCTGCATCTAAGAGCTTCAGTATGGGATTAATACACCTCCCACCATTTACAGAAAAATGCAAAAGTGGCGGCTCAAAAGCAAGCAACAACTTGGTTTGTTTCAAGAGTAGAAAGCAGACCACAGAGAAGATGTTGCCACCTCAAGCAGTTGCATGGAAAAACCCAAAAAAGATGCTGAGAGAGAATAAAATTAAACTTGTTACAAATACATTTTCAAGAGCACTAAGTAAAGCATACTAACACTCATGATATTTTTAAGATTGCCTTAATGGGAGGACTCACAAAGACTTGTAGTGAGCTGCCTGTCAGTTTTCTCCCCATAATACTCCCTGGCAATCTCTGGAGATGTTTTTTTCAGGGTTTGCTATGATTTCCATTCGCTTGATTCGAAATGACTACAACCCCAAACCTGCTGTAGGTTACAAAACCTGTGGACAACACTGGCATGATGAGGGCTCCTGAACTTCTCCCTCTGCCTCAAAGCTCCATCACCAGAGCCAGATTCCCTCAGTGCCAAGGACCAAAAATGATCTCCCTCTCTTGCCCCTCTGCCAGAGGCCTGACTGTGCAAAATGTCAGCAGCAACACAAAAACTGGCAGAGGAGCACATGGCCAAGGATGTCAGAGGCAAGAATGAGAAAAGATTAAAAGAGGTTTATGCTGAGCGACAAGGAGATGTGTCCACAAAGCCAGTGCTCCCAACAGCCCCCAGCTCAGGTAAGCACCAACTGATGGGGACTGAGTGTTCACAATCAGTTTACAACATTCACCTAAGTTCTTAGGATCCTCATGAAACATTCCTTACTACACACCATGGGAAATCTGTATACTGACTTAGGTGGATTTGTACTGGACCAGCACAGTATAAAGGTTCTTGGAGAAATTAAGGAAATCCTTTCCACCTTATCTATTTACAGAGCTCCTTTAAAGTTCACCACGAAACAGAAACAAAAGAGGAGCAGAGAAGCCCTATCTTCATTGTTTTAGCAGTTCATGTTTTATTTCTCAGTGAACTCTCTAACCAGAAACCAACCAGTGACAGACAGGAATGCAGAATATTCTGTCTCCAGCAGCTCTCCTTACATGTCACAACATTGATATCTGCTTTGACTAGCAGCCAGCAAGCAATTTCTGACCCTAGATCCAGAAGGAGAAACTGAAAAATTCAAACACACGAATTCTTTCAAGGTGCTGTGCAGATGAACAAAGTGTATCTTTCAGCAGGAGAAGCTCAGATTCAAACTGGATTAGGGCACAAGCAAACAGAAGTCTGATTGCCTCCTGCAAATATTTGCCAACATCCTAAAACCATCACCCTGGTATGCATAAAACTTTCTCCTCAGAAGAAAGATCAGAATGATATAAACTACTAGAAATTGGAGCTTAGATATAGCACCCCAACTGATAGACAAAAAGTGGATACCATCTGCTTTGAACTAACATTCAGACAATACCACGCAAACTTCATTTTGCAGGCATGGTATTAGTTAAGTTCAACCAGATTGTGAACATGAAAAAACCATGAAGAGTTGGTAAGATGTTTTGTTCAGTTTTTACATTTCTGTAATTTAACCCATTTATTGTAAATCTGTGACTTTTTCACTTGCAATTTAATTCCTATAATTCCATATGCAGTATTTCTGCACAACTTGACTGCTACATACTGTAAGTTTTACAAGGAGCCCTGACTTGAGGATAGCTACTATTAACTCCACTTTGCCGATCAAAAGCTCAGCCAGAAAAACATTTACTGAAAGCAACAAGGAAGTCTGTGGCTCTGTGAACCGAACCATGAACTCAAATGTTGTCAGTCTTTTTCCTCCCAAGACAGGTATGCACAAACCTTGGTTGCATGCCAGCTTTTTAAAAGCTGCGCTTACAGTAGGCTTTCTCCACATTTACAAATGGGAGAGAGTAAATAATTCAAATACAAAATGTGAAATACTAAATGCTAAATCTAAAGATGTCAGCATTTTCTGAGAATGAAAGAAGCTCACTATGTACTGAAGTTACTAGAGTAAAAGTTACATGCATGTCAGAATGCAAATGCAAATAGTTATTTCAGTGGATTGCTTACTTTTGATTACTTTCACCCATGCATTTACATCTCAGTGAGAACAGCACCAACTGAACTTCCAGCATAACTTGTTCATCAAATCCTGCAATACCAGGACTACTGACATTTGACAGAACTAGTATAGCATAAATTTAAAGAAGATAAAATGAAATACTTCTTCACACAGCTGGCAGTGAACTTTTGGTGCTTCCTATCCCAGGACATCATGCAGAGAAGCATCATTAGAAGTGGAAAAAGGGACTAAATAAACTCATGGATAGCAGCTCAATAGATACTAGGCACAGATATCCTCCAGACATCCCGGGTGCAACAGCAGTAGGTGCTGCAGGAACAGGAGGGCAAGGGAGTACCAAAAGAGACCAGGACTTGTTTGGTGTCATTCAATAGCACCTTCTACTGACAGTGCTGAAGTTGGCAGTGGATGAGCTGACTCTGGGTCTGACTGACCTGGGCATTCTCCTGCTATCATTACACCTCTCTGCTCTTTGACAACATGCCAAGGAACTCCCCCTTCCCAACCTTTTCAACCACAGAAAGAGAGAAGAACATGCTTTTACTGTAAGAGCCAACTTTTACATAGTAATTTTATTACATAAGGATTTATGTGTGTGCCAAATTACCAGATGACCATTTAAGTCCTTCAGCAGCTCCTTGTTTCTCAGTAGTAAACAGGGAAAAGAGAAAATGTTAAAAAGTATGTATCGTGGATTCAACACACCAGGATGCATATTTGAAAATAGAACACAAAGTGTTCTTCGGTTTAACATACATTATTGTCTTTGCAAAGTTACAAAGTTCTTATTTTCACATTCTCACAGACGAATGCCTTATTAGCCTTGTGGGATGAATAAAGATGGCAAAGAAGATTCACGCTCATGTTATACAATACGTTTTCAAGGGTTGAAAGCAAAACACAGAAAACCTAGTTCTCCCTCAAAGTCAAGAGAAAAAACAGGTAATGTCACTCTGCTTGATAGGTCTCAATGGAAATGTCTTGCCAATGTTACAAAGAAGCCGCACGTGGCTCAAGAGGCCAGGTCCTAAGAAGCTTGGAGAAGATACTGTCAAGGCAGTACTATATGAGAGTCATCAAATGCTTTTTTGCAGGCAGCAGTTTTTGGCTACTGAGACACAAAATGGCTGGTGGACATGGTGATTTGGTTTCATCTGATACTGTTTGTACACTAATAGCTACTGTGAATAGGGCCAGGGAATAGACCAGTGAATTCTGAAAGCAGAATTAATGTCATATCATCAAGTAATAATGCAGAGCCCCTCATGTTACGTGAAAACATCTGATGATGTCTAATGCTATACTGCAACACAGGAGTACCTCCTTTCATTTGTTCCAATGCCCATGGGAACACTGACTTACCTGGAAAAAAAGCAGGAAAATCAAAGCCAAAACTAAGCCTTGGAAAAGGAAATTTCCTAAGTCCTCCTTTAAAGCTTGACCGTTTTACACACCTCATCTAATCTGTACCAAAACAGTTCGAGTTTCTCCTCACCTTTCATCAAAATAAGAGGTTTCTTCATCAAGGAAAAGTATTCTGAAATGGTAGCCTGGTTCAATGCTACAGGCAGATAACTCTGCGTTGGAGTGCTCTAATATGTTTTTATATTGCATATAAAGCATGCAAACATAAACCAGTTTGTTGAAAACTACCCTCTTTGTGGAAGCTGGCTGTAATTCTGAACAAGTTTTCAATTTTCGCACTGCTGCTAGGGTAAAACATTTTAAAGAGTTTAATTTTTACAGTGGCTTCAATGACACGAGATTATCTAACAAAGTAATGGTTAATCAATAGAGGGTTTTGTTGTCAGGTGAAACATATAACACACTAAAAGGGATTGATTGCAAGACTCCTCCTTATTTACTGGGAGGTATATATTTAAAATGACACAAACTTGTTACCAAGCTGCATTCCCCTAACCTTGCAAAAGCCGTTTGAGAAGAGTGTTAAGCAGCCCTATAGCCAAACAAGCTCTAATGAAAGAAAAAAAGAATCCTACAAATATATGGGAGAGCCAAATCATGTCAGAAGCAGGGGAACCACAAAGCTGTATTCGCTCTCGGCCAAAGGCTTAAAATGCCACAGAGGCACTAGACTATGGTTCACTAAAGATAGAGCTGTATCTGATCTCATTCCTTGAGTGTCTTTGGTTACATTTTTCTTTTTAAAGAAAGTATGATCCTGCTCTTTGACACAAACACATAAACATTTCTACTCTTGTCTGTGTAGCTCTGGATGAACACTGAGCACCAGCCTGAAGCCTCGAACCCCAGGCAGAACTCTGTGTGTGTGCAGCTTTTCCACCAACTGAAATCCATTTCTTTGGCCATTCATTCCAAGAATCCTCAGTCCCTGAACAAAGCTCCACTTTTTAATAGAAGCTGCAACCCAGGAGTTCAATAAGATTTTCCCCCCAATAGTTAGTAATTACATGATTTATCAGAGAAAGATAACACTAATAAAAACACAGCAAAAAGACAAAACCCATACGCTCCCTTCAAGTCATTTTCAGGGAAAAGATTATTAAACTGTTCTTTTTGAACAAGGGCTTTTGTAGCTAAGCACAAATTGCCAAACGGTTAGAAAAAAAGTTATTAGACTCAGAAGAATTCTGCAGAACTGGGAAGTTATATAAACAAATCACTCCAGCAGTTTTGGAAAGATCGCTTTAATCTTATTTAGAGTCTTAGGAGACTTGCATTAATTACCCTTTAAAGGTCTTTCACATGGACTATTTAAAATAAATGCAATTTATTTATTTATTTCATTTGAGGTGCTTCTTCTGAAAGAATTAACTAATCTTAACAAATTTAAAAACGTTTTTATAAACAGGTAATTAAAAAGAAGACTAGAATTAAGTCAAGCTGTAAGACATTACCCAGGATCCGCCTCGACTATTTTCTCAAGTTGAATTTTTGTTATCCCTAGCCCAGCCTTGGGAAGAATAGTCTCCACAGAAAGTCGTAAGACAAAATAAAGACTAGCAAAACAAAAAAATAGATCATTTACAGGATTTTCCCTAAAGCACAGTTTGTCATATTGCAATTACACCTTGCTGACTGTGAAAGCCAGAGTCCTTAATATTGCCACTAGAGGGAAGACGTGTCTTAATACACGGCAATGGTAGTTGGGGAGTGGGTTTTCTTGAGCAATTACCATAACAAAGCTCCCTTGGCTGTGTGTACCTTCTAATTACCCAGTACAATTAAAATGACTTACCTAAAACAAACATGAAAAAAAGGCCCCTAAAACAAAAAACCTCAAGACAATGCAAACAAAAAGCTTTAGTCCAATATGCTTGTTACCTGAAATTACATTATAGCTGAAGATTTTTTTTAACTCATCCATCAATGCACAAGGGGGAGAAAAACAAAAAAGGAGTATGCCACAATGCCCAGCACCATGGGGTTGTTCAGCTACATAAAAGCATTAAAACAAACAAAAACAAAGAGCAAGGCAAATTAGAGCTCTTGTTAAAGAAAAGAAGGGAAAAAAAAGAAAAAGAAAATGTCGTGGTATTTAGCCATCTGGTAGCTGCTTGAAAACAAATTGTCCTCAGAAGAGCAGAAATACAGTATGTCTCTTCTCGCAGTTCACTGGCTTATGAATCAGACTACTTTTCCTACTTTTTTTTTTTTTTTTTAAATACAGGCATGGTAATGTTAGACTTCTGTGCTGCTGCTTTCACTTCTCTTGTCCCACTGTGCAGACATAACCATGGTCATCCCAATCAGACCTGGTTATTCCAACCCAGATGCTTTACGCACAGTCTTTCCAGATACATCTTGTTGGGCCCATTGCTCCAAAATCCCCCAGGATTTTTTTTTTTCTTAACAGCTACTTGCTGATTTTTAAACCCTTAAATCTTTCATTTTATAAGGCATATCATTAAGGGAAGATGGCAGCCAAGTGATTTTTCTTTCCATTGACAATTTGTGACATTTTTCCAGCAGCGTGCAAGGTGTTGAAAACCTGGCAGCTGTTACCTCCCGGGATGAAGATCCTTTTTTATCCTCCCTTGACAGTTTAACTCAATGGGTCAGCACCTTTAAAGACTGCAAAGTACCCCTGAAGTGGATGGAGGTTTGAATTACTGCTCCCTCCCTAATCAATGTAAACCCTCACTGCAGGTGAAACTCTTCATCTATAGAGGTGCATGGGGGAGGAAAATGTAATGCCCTGAGCCAGATGGTTTTCATCTTGTTTTTTAAAGAAGAAAGGAACAAGCTAACAAGGGGACAGCTACTTTTGTTAGCTTCTTGGCCTCTCTCATGGCTTTGGATCCCCAGGGTTCCAGCCACACAAGAGAAAGAATACAGAAAAACATAAACACTTAAAGAAATATAACTAGGGGGCTGGCAACATGCTGCTTTCAAAGAGCTGGGAGCCCTGTTCAGCGCTTTATTTATCACTGCCCACGTTCTTCGGATGGTAAGTGGACATGGACACAAAGGGCAGGGGGGAGCAGACAACACTTGCAATTTACTCAATTACAGAGGAATGCAGCAATGCGGCGGCGGGGTGACAGATTCCTATTAGCACTAATGCTGAAAGAGCCCAGTGGCCTTTCCGCCACAAGGCAGCATTCCCATTGTAACTTAGACTCCAGCACAAGCCGCTTTGGCTAGCTTTTTAACATGCACTAAGTGTTGCAAAAGAATGGACATTTTTTACCTTGGTGGTGGTATTTGAGAATAATGGGAAAAAAAAAAAAATCTTAAAATAAAAGAGTAATCTTACAAGTATGCCTAAGGGTGTACCTCTAGCAATTTCAGGGGGCTTTTCAATCAGCAACTCCTTATTACCAAGCGTCATGTGAAAGACGAGGTAACCAGGATAACTTTATAGACTAGGAATGCCCTGCCTCAGGCCAGCCCTCCAACAGAAGGCAAATCTGAACTGCAGCGTCTTTCCCAAAGAGATAGAGGGAGCTGAAGGACCCTCTCTTCCTCCACACCATGCAACTTTTCTCATCAGTCAAGAAGAGGGCTTCAATTCTGTGCGGCAGAAACGCTTTTGCAGAGGAGAAATACACCCGGAGAGGAGCCCTAAGCAGCAGGATGAGGCTGCCAACTGAAAGTAAACCACTAGCAATTGCTAGTTGTTGTTTTCCCTTTGCTCTACCTTCTTCAGCCACTTTCTCACAGTTTTCTTGACTACTGGCTTTAAATTCTTAAGATCAGACTGTGCCTATTTTAACTTTGAAATAGCGCCCAGAGCATGTTTTGAGTGCTAGATGTAATTTTAGAAAATTATCTCAAATCTGTAAGAGTGAATTGAGGTAATATTCTGTGCCAAAACTCTTAAGAGGGAGAATTCTTGAAAATGCTAAGGGGCTTGTCTGAATGGGGTAACAGACAGGAATTTTTTCCCCCGGACTTCCATCTGGAAGCTTGCAGAAAGACAGCAGAGTCCAATGTGAGGTTTGCAGGAGGTACACTGTGGCAGCCTTGCTGCTGCCAGCTTTTCCCCACAAGGCACCTTCGCCCACAGATGAACCACAGCAGCAAAAGGCACTTCATTATTGCTGCACTGAAGAGAAGGGAGGGAGGGTTTTAAACAACCAGCATTGTGCCCGTCTTCTTTAAAAACCAGCGGGGTAATCAAGTTCAGGGCAGCCCCGGACAGCTGCCCTGTGACCTATTCATGTTGACCCCCACTATTCATCACTTTCCTTAGGACTATGAGGGCAAGCTCCCGGGGAGTGACCACCACAATAGACAGATACGAGCCAACAATAATACGGTTCCTGCAAAAAAACCAGATGGCACTGCAATAAATTTACAAATCTGCATTCATGGCTCTGTTAAAAACACCCAGAAGCTAAAAGGCTGGAGGGGCCCCCAGAGAGTTTCCCCTTCCCAGTTTCTAAAGGCTGGCTCTCTCCCCAAGACTATTGAGCTCATGTTCTTCATAAATGAAGGATGGAGACACAGCCCTTAAAATAACAAATGGCTGACCTAATCAATCTAGTGTTTGGGTCTAACACTAAATGATAGGCACTGAAAACTAATTATGTTTTTTGGCAAGGAAGTTGAATTAAAATGGAAACACACAGGTTAAAAAACGCACTGAAGCATTTGCAAGTCCCTTTGAAAGGGCAGCACACACACACACTCTCACATGCAGGGCTTGAATCAGGAACCTGATTCAATAACTCATGCATTTATTTTTAAAATGAATCAGATTAGTCCCATGTGTGACCTGCCGGTCCATCTGTATGAGCTGGACTTAATGGGCACTCTTCTCACGCTTACTTCAGTTTGAAGTATGAGAGAGATAAATTTAGTTTAATTTTCAACAGATCAAGCTATCCATTTTCCAAATGGACCATCTGGATCAGCCTATTAAAATTAATTTATAACTTTGCAGTGTGAAAATTCGTTTGTTAGCTTAAATAAAGTTGCCAAAAACTTTTGCCACTTGTCATTGTTTTTTTCTGGTCTGTTTTCATACTATGATTTTCAGTTTATCCCTTCAAAATTTAATTCTGTGAGATCAAGCACTCGACAAAAACTCAATGTCTGCATCCATATTCCAAAGTCTGTAATAGCTTAGATCTTTTTGCTGTTCCAGCTAACAGTGTCAAGTTCATTGCCTTTTTCTGTTCCCCAGCGCTAATCTCCATGTCTCTTCTGCCTTGCTGCCCCCACATGCACCCAACAGTGGCCATGCCTTCCACTTCCAGCAATTCAAGGAACACAGCCCCCACTTGTTGAGACTTCTGAAGACACCCTTCTCCATAAACCATTTTAATCAACAGCAAAATGATATTTCTCTTACTAAGAGTTCCATAGCACTGAGCAATGGACGTCTTCGGCCCCTGCACACAACTTCAGACGCGTAAGTAAGCATGACACCTCCCTTACACCTCCAGCTTCTGGAACGTCTGATCCACAAACCCACCTGAGAAAATATTATGGCTGAGGGTGCATAACAGCACTGCAAACAAGGCAAGAAAAGGAAATGCACCTTTACCTAAACTTGTTAGCAGCTGAACATGTCAAGACATAGTACTTACCCTGAAGTGGTCTGATGCATCTCATTAATTTTCTAAGTCTAATCAAAATGTACTAAATATGAGGATACATTCACTGGAAAGACCATTCAAATAAACAAGACTTCTCTTCTACCCACATACACTTGATTTCTCTGTGTATGTAGGTCCATGTCCCCAATAATGAAATATTAAGGGAGTCTCACAGAAGGAACTGAAAATACAAAACTGTTCACACAATATTTACCAGTTTAGCATCTTTCCACTAAAATGGAAGGCATTTTTTGTGTATTACTGCTTTGACAGCATTTCCAGGTTCCAATTTTTGGTTCTACAAAGTATGGATAGATGTAAGACAGCAGTCACTCTGCATACCTTCCTACAGGAGATGCAGACCTTTCCAGTATTACTCATTGATTGTGTGTATTGAGGCACATGGCGAAATACATGTCTGAATTCTGGAAGGAGCGCCGGAAAACTCCGCACTGCTCCTATCCCTTGCTAGTAGAGAAGAGGAGCAATCTGAGCCTTCAAAGTGCTCAGACAGCTTTATTTACGTCTATGTAAAGAACCAGAATTCCCTCCGTAACAGGCAAAAAATCATGGACAACCAACTCCTATGATCTAGATAAGAGGGCACTTGCTTTAAAACTAAGACTACATCTTGAATTGATTTACAAAGACTGTTCTCAACACAAAGGCCCCAGATAGCAATAGAAGACCCAAGGATTTTGTCCTGCATCTGTCACTGTAAGGACTGGACACAAAGATGGAGACTGATACGATGTCTCAACAATACTGTGCAACACAGCTAACCATCTTCAATGTAAACAACATCCATTGAATTCTTTCCAATATGAAATCTTGGGACACTACAAGTGGGTTTTTTTTAGTTGTCCTCCTGATATCTATTTGATTATGATGAATTGTGGGCCTGAGGGAAAAGACAGCTTTCCTGTGACACTTAGAATACTTCTGCAGATTGAAATGTAACAAATGGAAACCCAATTCAAGAAACTGTACCTTCCTCATCTGTATCATACAGTTTGTAAATATCCGTTTCTTCAATCAATAATCATGAGGAAGGACTCCGTGTGATGAGAAGACACGCAAAATAAGTAACTCATGAACCTTTTAAATTAACATCTCTTACTATGAATCTTATTTTGGAGAAGAGTCATATACCTTTTCTTGCTGAACCTGAAGGCCTGCCATGGATAATATAATTCTAAAATAAAACTCCCCTGATTTTCTGGCATGCTGGGGACCTTGTTTCCTATCCTGGGGATACAAAGTAGGGACCTAGTAGGTTTGCCCTCTTCCTCCAGCTCTTGTTTGTTTTTGAATACCAGAAACAGTTTAAGTTTCATCTAACATATTTAATCAATTCTGTAAGGTAATCTTTCTCAGCTATAAATGGGACCTCAGCCATTATGCCAGCATATTGCCTCATGTCTAGAAGACTTATATGGACTGCATCTGTTAGATGGACTTGTCTTAGTCACATGTACGTAGTCCATCACATGACACCTCCTCCCACAAAATCAAACACTCCTAAAACACTGCATTACTAAAACACACCAAAAAAAAACAAAACAAAACAAAACCCAAACCAAACCAACCACGCACAACCAAAAACTCTGAGCACAAGTGCACTGTATCAAAAAGATACTTCTTCCTTTACTATGGTTCTGAGCCACAACTTCTCCTGGAAATAGCTGATGTGGGGCAGGATGTGGGGCCATCTTACTCCTCTGCCCGAGACTGCTGCTCCTGTGGCTGAGAAGCAGAAGGAAATGTAACAATTTCTCAGCCGTTGCAATGCGTGGCCTGGGGTATTTACTTAAGTCACATTCACCAAGGGTTTCACTCTGATACACCAGGCAGCAACCTCAGGCAGCTAAGGCATGGACATAATTTTGCTTCTGCTGCCTGAAGGTTGCAGTGGGGAGAAAGACCAAGGTGAAAATGGATCAGAAATCACTAACTTAAATTTCCCAGAAAGCACATGCCAGACTCCCTTTGTTGGCCACAAGGATTAAAGAAAGGAATTACTTTGAATTGGTAAGAAATTTGCTTTACTATATATAAAGGACAAAGAAATCTTGTTTTATTAAACCATCCTTTCTTTTTTTTATCCATTAGTAATTTAAACAAATGTAAAAGAAATAAGAATAGGTAATTTTTCAGGTTATTAACCTGGATATCATCTCCAAGAAAATCTACCTTCAAGGGCAATAAAAAGTTTAATTGTTGTAGAACATTTTGAGAGTCTTAATCTGAGGCAAGGTAAAATACACTACAAACAAGACAAGAACAATTACAGAAGAAAAGGATGAAGAGGTCTTGATGAACACAAACCGGAGAAAGGTAAAACTAGAGTCACAGTTGACTGAACTATACTGAAGCATACATTTCTTCAGAGTCATCAAACTCCCCTGAAAGCTAAATCTCTGTGTCTGATTTTCCTGGGTACAATGTGACTTGCTCAGACCTCAAAGAAGAAAAGAAAAAATTTCCATGAGCACAAGACAGACTTCAGCTTCCAGAAGCTTTTAAGGATTCAAATAGCTAGAAAGTTTTATCGCATTTTTAAAGAGACTGATCACATACCTGTCTAAGTGAATTCTTCTCAGGAATGATCTTCCTAGGGGGCTCATCATTATTACAGTCTTCTCTCTCAGAGGAGTTCTGTGAAAGAAAGTAAGCTTTAATTCAGTTCTTATCCCTAATATTACTCTGTGAGGAGAAAAGAAACAGAATATTTTTCCTACACAGGCTGTAGCATTTTACATATACACATACTGGAGGCTAACTTGTAGTTTTATGCCAAACAGCTTGTTATGGCAGAGAAAGAATTTCTCCTTAACACAACAACGCACCACTGTGCAAGTATCTACTGAAGAAGCCCGTGCTTCAGGGATTTATTCTGAAACTACCAGTAACAGCCACTTTGAAGAGCTGAAATGGTGGTTAAATTGGCATGGCAACACTGGTGCTCCTGAACACCCCAGAATAACCATTTAAAACAGTGGAACCTGTTGAAAACAAGAGGTTGTTAGCAGGTGCAAGTGTTGTTCTCTGTGCTCCTATGTTTTCAATCTGCCTAACAGTTATTAATTGCACCGAGTCTGCCTGGCTGCCTAAAATCATAGTGAAATTATAGTGGAGCTAAATTCTTGTAAAAGAGGTTGTCAGGAAATCCTTCCAAAAAAATCTCCAAATATTGTATAGTGTATGATAACACAGCTATATTTTTCTCTCCCGCCCCCTGACTCCACATACATTTACAATTTCCAGAAAGACTGATTCTCTAAAATGTAAGCTGCCACCTCCAAAATAGAAGATCAGTAAGACAAGAGATGGTAGACAAGAAATACAAGGCCTTTTCCAGCTTGAGTGAAAAATACAACCGGGAAACTTGTCCTGTTGATGTCATGATTAAAACCAAATATTCCTTGGTTTAAAGACAAACTATAGTCTATCAGGACACGAACAGTTTCTTCTAAATGTTTGGTTAAAAACTGCTGGATACAGCGGGGACAATGCTGACCTCACTGCCAAAGTCACCTACCCTGAAAGACAGTGTTCCTTTGCACAGGTTCAGCTACCACACTCGGGGAGCAATGACAACCAGCTTTGGGGGAATCCCACACACGCATCTAAAATCAGTTTGATCACCACAGTATTCATAGCCTTAGGCCACATTCCCACACATTCAGTAGTGAGCAACTTAACAGGTTTTTAGGAGATACAGAAAAACTTCGGAGGGAGAGCTCTGCCAGGAAAAGGGTGGTTTTCCAGCTACTTGGAGAAAAGCTCAGGACCGTGTCTATCACAGCAGGAGTTTGCATTCTGTACCTATCCCCCAAATAACCTGTCCTTCGCTGAGCATGGCTCTGCCTGGCTTCTCACAGAGACAGCTTCCAGCCCAGCACCTCAGGAGACACAAGTGGCATCTGTTGGCAGAGGAGGAGCGGGGCCCTGCGAGCAGCGGCAGCGCAGGGCCAGCAGCAGCACGGCGGCTGCGGGGAGCCGTCAGCAGAGCGGAGCGTGTGCCCACTGCAGCGCGGCGTGATCCGGCACCGCCGGGCTCGCTGCTCTGGGCAACGGGAGCAAAGGCACAGCCACGAGACGGGGCAGGGACAGAGGCTGTTTGCTGAGAAATGGCAGAGACGGGCTGCAGGGAGAGGAACACAACAATAAAACCCCACTTGGGATGTCATAAACTGGTCAGGAGTAAATCAAGGCTCGCAGACCAACTAGTGATTTTGAAATTTTTTTTTTTTTTTTTTAAACAAGATGTAGAACTTGTAAGGCACCATGACATTTGGGATGCTGTAACCAGGGTTTTATAATGGAAATCAATCCTAAATGGGCCTGATATATCACTGTAAGAGGGCAGCTTTTAAAAAATTTTGTATGAGGTCACAGTCAGGACCAAGTTATTACATTAAATCCTGCTTTGAAAGAACTGTGATCATAAAAACATAGAAGCTAGAATCGCACATATACAAAAAGGAAGGTCAGACATTAAAGCTGCTCTTTTCTGCTCATGAAATTTAGTTTAGCAAGTGGTTCATTCAAGTTAGGATTTTAATTTTTGTGCTTTTGGGAAAAAGGAAAAAGGTCAAGAGTGAAAATCATAAGAACCTGAGGAGAGTTACTAGAGATTTTCAGGAAATGCATTTTGTTATGGCTGCAGGGCAAAGGGGTTGTTTAATACTTCTGGATTCATTTTCAACACACACCCCCTTCCCTACAGTAAGTATCAGAATGATTGCCCTTTCCAAACAATCTCTTTGACAGTGAAATCTTGCATTCTTCTTGCCTTTCAAAGCCACTAAGGATCCTCCCTCACACAAACATCAAAAAGCAGGAACTGCTGGTGAACTGCTAGCCCTTATTTTGAAAATTCTAGTTACTGCAAAGCATCAAGTTATCTACTTTTTCTTTAAGCTGAGCATCTAATTTTAAGAGCAAGCAGAGGACCATTTTGCATTCATTATCTTTATAGGTGGCAAGGCTAAGAGGTTGGCTGAACAAAGACCAGACAAAGACTGCCAAGTGCATATGGTGGTTCACAGCTTGGCGTCTCACCATTCTACAGCACCAACACAGCAGCTCCGATAGCAGACTATTAAAGAGGAGCGCTGCTCGTGCACTTTTGTCGGCAAGTAAGTTACGCTTGGTGAAGACAGAATGACTGGAAAGCATTACAGTTAAGAAAAAGCACAGATGTTTATAACTCCCGCTCATTTCTCAGGAAAAGAAAACCTATTAATCCAGGTGCAGGTACAGGACCCCGCATATTTCAGGGCTAACTGTAGCTGCATGGAAGTGAATTTCACTTGACAGGGCAACACATAGCCATGGCCAAGGGAAGAGCATAACGTAATCGACTGAAACGGTACATCTATATATTTCTCCTTGCTGAACAAGGTGGGAGGAGGGATAAACATGTGCGAGGTCAGAATAAGGTTTGTCTCAGCAGGACTCCGGTGATGCTCTCGGCCACAGGAGAGGCAGACAAAGGGAGGAACTGCTCTGAGCACCCTCTCGTGGTTACTGAAATGCACATCCCAGGCACAGACTTGGAAAGAAGCATTTGGTGTCCAGACGGTAAGTTGGGTGTACTCACTGGGAATATTAAAGATCTGCAGCAACTGTACTTCATACATAGTAGGGGAATGATGGAATTTGTTAGGGAGAAAGAAGCAAAGAAAACTAGTGCACACAGAAAGCTGAAAAGCCATACAAACTTCCCTTCCACCAGGGAAAAATTTTTACTTCCCACAGGCAAGACTTCTTGACTAAAGCTGGGCTGGCTAAAAGTGATTGTGCTTACCTGCAACAGTCTCTTCTTTTGAACAAATACAAGCAAGATTATATGCTGAAGTCTCCAAAGCACTCCCTCTTTCCACACACAGGTAAAATAATGTTATTTTTTTGCCCAAGGTCACACAATGACAGGGGAAGTACTGAGAAGACAAGTCAGGAAACCCAAGCTCATAGTTCTTGTAACCTTGAAAATTTCTCTCTAACAGAATTCCTGCAAAGGGGCGCTGCCTTCCATAGCTCATTTTTCCTAAAATGGCTACTGCCTGTAATGAGATCCTTTTAAATCTGATTTGCATTTAAAACTTCAGCCTGTAATTAACAGAATATAACGCCATGGCAGGTTGTCTTAAAGACCACTACGAAATTATTACTATTTAACTCTCCCCATGAAGCCTCCTCCACCACTAAACACAACATGCTACAATGCATACGAAATCCCCTGACTGAAGCATTTGACGGGAGATGACATGCAGTATTTTGTGCACACAGCCCAGCAAAACACTGCTGGGAATGAGATATAATACATGGAGAAATGCGCTCCCAGGGACTACCAACTGGGCAGAGCTACCTTTAGTACCGCCTCACTCGTGGTGGAAATCAAACACCTGCCAACTGGGGGAGGCTTTCTTTGATGCTGTTCTGCCCTGCACTAATTATAAAAGAGTACAGACACAGCCTTTTTCCAAGTGTGTTGAGGTGGGGGTGGGGGAGAAGCGTGTGTCTATGTGAAGTGCACAACTATTTTTTATGCTTTCAAATTCTTAATCCTGTTTGGAGCTGTCAGTGGGGGTTAATGGAAGCCTTGGATAGGAGAATTCCAATCTGGTTGGCAGATGGATAGGTTGGTTATAGCTGCATAACTATGTCTTGCCTGCAGGCACAATTCAGAACACTGTTAAAGCAATATAAAGTCTCTGTCAAGCTGAACCATTTGGATCAGTAGCAAGGAGAAATAATAATAAAAAAGGAGTTCATTTCTGGGCCTTGCGTGTTTATGCTAGTATGCAGAAACTGATTAATTGTCATCGTGCGCTGGTCTGCTATACCTCGGATTTCTACTTCTGGAGTAGATTTTGCATGCTAATATAATCATTCTCCCTCTTGAGACATTAGCAAATAATCAAATGAAAAACAGGATCATAATTTACTGAGATTCGGGCAATTCTCTATGCAAATTTGACTTGTTATTGCTGCTGCCTCGTTAATCTGAATGCCTTTGACAAACTCCTTTGATTTATGAACTCATGACAACTCCAATGTGTATATATTTTGCTAGATTGACATTATCATTAAGAGTGGGTGGACTGAGCTCACATGAATGGCTGATTTTATTCGCTGGTGTCTGCTGCTCAACAGCTGAGCATCTCCTTCTCACAAAGCCCCTGAGCGCCAGGCTCTTCCCATCTACCCATCCATTCATCATCTCGATGTTAATTGGCCCAGGCTTTAAGCAAATTTTCAACACGATTTAAAGGCACGATGACACTGATTACTGACCCTCTGCCATACGGTGCCTATTGATTAACCTGACAGAGATGATGAGCTTGAGGGAAACTAGGTGTGTGTGAACCTGAGGGGAAAAAAATATTATATTGTTTATGCAGGCAAAACACTTGTCTTTATCCCAAAGGCCAGAATTTGTGCTGCACTGGCCCTTAAAACACACTATTGCTTTAAACACCTGCATCCAATACAGAAAATGCTTGCTTGCTTGCTGTGGAAAAATGATTACAAATTTGATGTCATGTGCAGTCTGTACTTTAATCGAGTTCCCTGATAAATAGACCCCCTCAAGCCAATCAAGTCTCGCTCCAGCCATTGCGTGCGTATACATCAGTTTGAACAGAAGCCTGGGCAGGGTGTGCTTTTAGTAGTATCAGCAGATCCAACTGCATGTAGGAAATCTACTTGGGTATTTTAGGTCTCTAAGCAAATAATACGGTGGGAACACAGTGTGCAAACAGTTAGAGTAGAGTAAATGTTCCAAGGGCAAACTGGATGCCAGACATAGCTGTCTCAGTATTTCTGCTGCCACACTAAAATAGATGCTTTAGCACACACCAATGAAATAGTGCATTTTTCCTTTTCCAGTGCAAACTGTTGATATGACCTGACCCTCAAGCTCCTAAGTGCATTGAATGAACACAGTATTTTATCAGAAATTGAAAATAACTGACATCCTTTTTCATGTTCCTGGAAGTGTCCCTATGCTGCACTTGGTCCTCCTCACCAAGGACAGAAGGGTACTCTCTCAGTCAAGAGAGAGCCACTGAATAAAGAGGTACATCAGCATTCTGTCTGCAGACTGGTGCTGTATGAAAGCAAAAGGAAGCAGAAGGCCTGTTTAACCCCTGCCCAGCCCCGGGTTAAGTCTGTCAATCAGGGCACACTGTTCTTCTCTCCCAGTTCAAGCCAGCAGCCTGCCAGACATCAGGACATTCCTCTTGTTTAGGAGGGGGGGATTTGGGAGAAATAGGGTGTTGCTCCGAGATGCTGTAAAGTCAGTTGTCTTGCAGAAAACAGGACAAAGCATCATCAAGTAAAGGTATGGAGAAATTAGCTGTAATTGCCTAATGCCGATGTCAGCCAGAGAGGACTGAAAAGAGAGAGATATGTGTGGAAATAAGTGCCAGTCTAAGACCAGAGGCACATAGAAGCCTTATGTTCCCTTTCCAATAACCCTTGTAAGTGATAGATGAGTCCAAGCCCATTGTTATCGTTAAGGGACTGTCAGCTTCCTCATTTTATAAATACTGTCTGTCAGTTTATAAATATCTCAGCCATTTCAAACAGTGCTAGGATGAATCCTGGCATAGCCAGTGTCAGCCTGAAGCAGTATTACTGTTAAAAAAAATAAGTGTCTAAGATACACTAAAACCATGTAAGGATAGCTTCTCCTTTTTCTCCCACCATGAGGCCCAAAACATTCAAATTTGCACTTATTTGGCTAGTCACTACAATATATAAAACCAATCCTTAAGACTGGTAATGTTCTTTAAGAAGAACAAGTATGAAAGCTGCAAGTTCGAAGGCAATTCTCTGCTGTTCAGTAGATAAAACAAAAATGACAGCTATAACACACAGGGAGATCCACAGCAATGAAAATGCAGAGATAAGTATCAGACCCCATTCCTCCTCGGCATTTGCTGCTCTGAACATTCACCGAGATTAGATCTTTTAAGAGAACACCATAAATTGCAATGTGTAGGCACAAGGGGGTGACTTCAGCCTGGAATGAAGGAACAGACAAGTTTCCCAGCTCTTACAAGTTTAAAGTTAAGTGGTACTCTTGCAAGGGGTTTTGGCTGAGCATTAGAATGACAGGAGAGGGCAGAGAATCTGTAGCCTGTCTTGCACTGACTGATAATGGAAAAAGAAAGGGAATAAACTAAAAAACCTTCCAGCTCAGTGCCTGCTTTACAGACTGGTATGCACACGTCTGTTTATTATATTTATTATCTTGTTAGCTGCACAGAATCATGGCACTTTTTTTTCCCTCCAATACATTGATAAATGCCCTATGATGGAGACTTCACCCCCACCTGGAACATTTACAAGTTGAAATTCATGCCCAAGCAGCTCAGGTACCTACTAGAACTTAAATTCTTAAAACTGAAGCTCTGAGAACAGTGAAAATGGGAAGTACAACACTGCACCTCTGACCAGACACATACATACATGTTCACACAAGTCCTAATTTGGTCTGCCTCCATGCTAACACTGATAATGAGAACAAAGGTTTCAACAACCAGGACAAGATTCTGGTTTTCACATCTGCAGAATGGATCCTTCATGGTTTTCTTTATTTTTCACTCAAATCAATAATTGTAAAAGTATAAATTTTCAAAGCAACAAGACTCGATAACAGAATTTCATAACATCAAGAAAAACTTATTATGACGTTCTTTAACTTAGCAATTTCTGGTTGGCTATAAAGGGTAATTTAATGGTGTGGGAAGTCACCATTACTAGAACAGTAAATTCAGTTTAACATTAAAATACTAAAAACCAGCACAAATAGCAAATATCTGATGAACAGATGCATTTTGAACAGCAAAAATCTAGTTGTAGCTAAAAAACCCCCACCATTGCCACCACCAGCACCACCCCCCCCTGAAATATAGATGCTGGGAGCAAGTCATTTAGGGGAATTTTAAAAAGCCAGATTCACTTCATCCACATTTTTCAAGACAGGGGAGAGGGAGAGAGAATATGGCTAATGAGAACAGGCTTTCCATGTTTCCCAGGAAGCAACCCTGCTTAACAGTTCCGTTCTGTGAATTTAAGAGAGTCAGCAGTGGCAAATTTGTTTTTAATATTCAAGCTTTCAAGCCTTGCAAGCTAGTTGGCCAATGGCCCTTTCTATTCCAATGTTTGTTGGTGCCTTATTTACACACACATTACATCCGGAGAGCCTTTGAATATAATTTCACGTGGATTAAGGGAAGAACATTTGCTTCTGCTAATCAGGACATCTGGTTATTTTTGTAACTCACAGACATCTGCATTAGGCAGTTCGACTTCCCCATTCCTCATAACAAGGTTAGAGCTTTAGAAGCCTCAAGGACCTCTAGTTGAATTTTATTATTTGCATTTCCTCACAGCCAGGTCTGTTTCAGAATTTCCTTTCCTAAATAGCACAAATTGATCAGCATCTTCACAGATATACACGTTTTTATAGCTAGCACTTTCTATGCATGATTTTATAGCGTACATCTTGTACTCCAAGATTTTATGTAGTTCAAAGCTATCTACATCTTTTTAAGGAACAGAAAGCGCACATTCCCAAAAAAGCATGGCTGAAAACATCCAATTAACCTTACAATACACACAATATGGCATACTTTCAAATATTCAACCAGATCACCTACGTAAGACTGGTGTCAGGACTTGTTCTGAATCTTATTATCTCTGTGCTTTGGTTTGTCTCTTCCTACTGACTTACCCTTGTACATCTGCTCCTCACATTGAACAAAACAATATTCTTCTCTTTCTATTCTTCAGGGCAACATTAGTAATTTCTCCCATTTTTTAAATTCATGTTAAAATTCCTTTATAACAGTTTCAGTTGGGGTTAAATTTTTCTGCCAGACTGCTGAATAGTGCCACACATACTTCAGGAAGAAGGATTTTGCATGCAACAGAAGCCTTTTAGAGAAGAACTGAATCAATCCAGGCTTGGCTCTCACTTCTTTGTTGCTTTCATTTTACTACATTCCTTCCACAAAAATTCATTTTCAACACTCATCCCAGAGTGTAGAAGTACTGAAGTTTGAAATTATACACTCTTATTCACAGTTCACAGCATTCTTTCCTCCCATACTCATGAATTGTAGGCTTTTATCAGTATGCTGGAATAAGATGTTTTCTTGATTTCTTTTCCCTACATGTAGGGTGGGGGGGAAAGCACAAAGTCAGCTTTTACAGGCTTGGAATATAAGCCAACATTCAAATGAATGTCAAAAACATATTTCTAGTACTAACAAGAGCTAGTAAGAGCCAACGGATCCAGAGAGAGTTTTAAAAAACTTTTTATTTATTAAAATTCTCTAGATACAGTTTAACTTTCTTTGTACAATATTTATTACATCTTCACCTGCATAGGAGCTGCTCTTAGAAACCAATTGTAGAAGTGTCTAGTTTTGCTGTAGATTTCATGTCCTTGATGCCCAAAAGATAGGTTGGAAATAAATCCCCACAGACTGATGTCTATAGAGCAGGTATTTGCTTATCGCAGCACTGGTGGTGAGGGGCATTTCTCCACCTAGCTCACCCACCTTTGTTAAGTGCTGCGGTGTATTTATACAGAAGGGGTTGCTTAGTATCACTATGTCACTGTAACGTCATCACATATGCACCAGAACTAATTTACATTGTATGATCTCATGGTTATTAGAGAGTTCTTCTGCAGTGCACTTATCTCCCCAATTCAGGGGTTGTCAGGGGTCTTTGATGAAGGCTTCCAAAGTCTTCTTCTCTCTGAACTTTTCAACTTTGTCTTTGGAGCATGTGCAGTTACAGTGTTCCTTGGCCTGTCTGGTCTTAACTGGCCTAAATTCTTTGTTTTGTGGCTAATTGGCTTTGCACTTGCCAATTTTTCATTAGTACTGGATTTTCGATCTCTAAAGCTATCCACCTAGCAAGGTTTTTTTCTTCTTTTTTGGTCTATTCAGCATTAAGCAACTACTTAACCATATACTAGACATTACATTGTATAGAAAGTTATTTATATCAGGTTATACAGGTATAAAAGTTAGGATTCAGGTTATATAGGTATCAGGTAATACAGATATATAAAAAGTCATGATTTAGGTTATATTGATATCTTGTATCTCAAGCTATATAAGCACCTTGTAACTTTGATCTAAGTTATATAGGCATCATCCTTCTTCAAGCATTATTTTCTAACTTTTTTAACTACTTCTCTCAAAGAACCAATGCCATGTCACTGGACTAACTGTAAAACCCCTTGCCCTCTCATGCCTGGTCATCACCTACACTTATTATCTCTTTCCAAAACCTCTCACTCTGAGCCTTCCTGTCAAACACACAAAATACCTCCACTTGTCATCACATCCCTTCCTCAGAGCCTGTGGCATTCTCACTCCCAAACACCTAAATCAGCTACACCATCCTCATCTCTCTGTACTGTTTTATGCTTTACTTGTTGTTTATTCCTTCCTATCTTTTATTGTAGGAAAGGCGAAAATGAGATACAAACAAAGGCACAAAGCACAAGTTGTCTGTCCAAAGTAAAAATGACAGCATAGGGGAACAAAACTTGTTAACTTTTTAGGCACAGTTTCTCCCCTAAAGCAGCTCACTGGTTAAGAAATGGCTATTCAGTGATCTCACTGCAGTGTCAGAATGTTGGGAATTCACTGCACACTGTCTACACCACTCTGATCTTTGTCTTAAGACAGTGTGAGCCAGGTAACCCTGCAGCCAACCCTGCTTGGTTCTCCATCTGGAACCGGTTCAAAGCACCAACAGAGTCACCATGGAGCAGTTTGGATGACACAGCTCCACCTCCCCAATGTGCCTCACAGTAGTAATTAGTCCATACAGTCAGGCTTTGGTGCTTTTTCCAGCTTCCAAAGCTACATTTATTACAAGAAGCATCAATCACACCACTGGACTATGAGGCAAATTTAGTTAGCTTTCAATACAGGGTGTGTTTACCTCCATACAGTGTTGCTGAAAAAACTCATTGCTGATATGAAAAAACTGTGTGATTGTTCAGTCACATTAAGAAAAAAAAAATTATAATCTTCTAATAAAAGAATCAGAAGTTACAGATTAGGCACTGCACATTATATTGTTTGGCTAGCAAGCACTGCAGCCTATTAACAGCTGCCACCCAAGAAACAAGCCCTTGGGTTCTCCTGATTTGGCTACAGCAAATTTAAATGTGGCAACACAACAGCCCCTCCTACAGCATTTAAATTTAACAGCTCACTACTAGGTTCTACCATTACAAAATAATTCCAATTCTAAACCAGCATTTTCTTGAACTAGAACAAGGAGTTACAAAGTATTATTTTAAATTTCATTGCTCTGGGTAAGGAAGTGTTGGACATGCTTTGGAGACCATCAAATGGGGTGAGTAGCCAAGCAACCAGAGAAGGAAAGATAAAGATGTACATAGGTTCTCACCTTCAGATACTTTGGGGCTGGCAAACATTTTGTTCCTATAGGATATTATACAGCTCTAGACCACCGCCTATTTGAGCTTCGGTTGCAGCTTTTTTGCTACAACATGAATGGCTTATTAAACCTACAGCATATCTGTTTTATTTAACTTCTTGGTGGAAAGGGGCCAGGAAAACAAAATGTACTTAAATGCTGAATTTTTTTTCCAGGCTGAATGCCTTTCATCCAGTAAGACATTCAAAGCAGTGACCCAGCAAATGGATTGAAAAAGCAATCTTCCGTCTCAGTGCCACATTATCATTCCTATTCAGTATTCTCGGTGAGATATCTCAATCAGCTGGATGTGTGTGTAAGTGACAGCGCAGCCCATTGCTGGGTTAATTAAACATTTGACTTTAACACCCTCCCCATCATTAAGCAAATAAAAACAGATAATTCAAACTGCACTTCATCCACGGGGTACACAACATACATGTCAAAATTAAGAGAGTCCAAGGCCCTCGGGGAGTTCTGCTCGGGGAGGTAATCAGTTTAAATCTTATCTGGTTTATCAATTATTCTATTGATTAAAGCAGGGTGATTATACAAAACTCCCTCTTGCCACATGGGATACATGTAAGCAGTGGAGGACAACACACAGAGGCTCAAAAACGATTTAAAGAAAATACAGACAGATGAATAACAGTCTATTAGTACATACCAGTAATCCATAGATGGAAAAACTGATAACTTCTAAGCTAGTGAATTAAGCCCTTCCAAATTAGAGTGCCAATGCTTTTACCTCATCTGCTTTAAAATCAAATCTATATGTTGAAAGGACCACATTTCTTAATTTTAAACAGGTAATTTTTTGCCTGAAATATCTTTTACTGATACAGTCCCAGAACAGGACAAAGACACCAAACACCAGAAATTCCAGACTTTTAAAGACATCGTACTTATCTATCAGTGACTCTGAAAAAGGGGATGGGAAGGGCATTCTCTGTATTTTCACTCTCCCACACATACACATGGCATAGCCAAAAGTAGAATATTATATTTTAACAATTTAAGTGTGACAGATCAACTCAGACCAAAAAAAAAATGTGCTGTGGAGTTGCGGAGGTTTTTTTTTTGCTTTTGCAACCCTCCAAAGTGAGATATTAGCAGCTGTGGGAGGCACCACTGCCACATACTCCTCATTTTCAACAAGCTCTCACAGAAAATCCACCACAGTGGTCCTTACCACAACTGTCTCTCATACGGCCACACTACACAAAACAATTCCAGTTACTTCTCATTTTTTGTTTCCAGGTGAAAACCTCTTTCTCTTCAGACGTCTGTGTCCTGAGTTTATGGTCAGTCCCACCTACACCATCTTCCAGCAATACTATGTTTCAAATTTCATCTTATTGTAAATTGGACTGCACAAGACCTTGTCCTACACATACAAAACAGGAACCTTTTAAAAACAAAATACTGGAGGCTACTGCAAACAACAACTGGAATATATTTCTGAAAGTTCCCTCAAAGCAATAATTAGCAGCAAAAGAAAGCTCAGGTTTAAACCAGGGCCTTTTTTTTTTTTTTTTCCTATAATATCTCCTATGATCTGCTTCATAATGGTTATACTGGCAGCATAAATTAGTCTTCTAATCACATCTCAGCTCTTAACCAGGACACAGGGGATGAACCACAGCAGTCAAAACACAGACAAGCCAGAGAGCCCCAAGACCTCACCGGCCAGTGCTGTTGGAGCTGCAGTCACAGGAATTTTAAGCAACAAATGACAGCTAAAAAGCAGGCCTGAGGTGGGTTCTTGCCCTTCACCTTCAGGAGGGGATTATGTGCCACTCCACATTGGCCCTGAGTGTGTGTCCAACTATACTTCAGCCTCTTCTTTGTAGATCCCTTTTCTTCTTTGGAAGCAAACTAGAACCTGCATTAGCATGCTGTATTTTGCTCTCACCACTAGAAATACTGAGGGTGCTATTTGTAATTGTATTCTTTTAAGAGGTTTGTTCTCTGCAGCTGTTTTCTGCTTGCAGTGTATTTTGTGTAATCAGCACATCATCATAAATACATTGGCTGTTCCCCCGAGGGAAGCTGTCACTGTTTAATTTACAGAACAACCTGGCCAATGTGAATTCTAACACTACAGCACTATGGCAAGAAGTTACCACACTCGGAAAAACAGGTTTCTATGAATTTTTATATCAAGAGCTGGTCCCAGGACAATTTAGTTTCTAGAAATAGATTGATTTTAAAAGCACTCTATACACTGGATGGAATAGATTCTTTCCCATTTACAGCCTCTTAAGGCAGCACCAAATTCACTCTCACTTTATTTTAAATGTGACAATCTCACCACGACCATCTTCACTTCCGACTTTTACCAAAAGAAGGCACTGGATAGAAGTGTGGTATCCTGCACACCAATTTTGTGTGTGTGTGCCTTTGGGTTCTTTAATGAACAACCACCACAACATCGTGTTAAGTTTGTCTTCATTTGCACAAGGGAACGTACTGTGTTGCAAGGTCAAATGTTATTATCTACATCAAAGGGTTGCTGCACAGTTTATTACTCTGAGGATGTGATAGAAGAGCAAGGTATATTCCTGAAAGAGTACAAGCGTATGCAGCTTTATTGGCTGAATGAAGAGTTGCTTCCTTTGTTTGCTGGATATATGGCTGTATTTTGAGAGAATAAATCACAGGGATTTTTTGTAGAAGGTAGGCAAAAGGCGATAGTTGATCTTGCTACATACAGACACAATTTCGAAAACTCCACAATGGTACCAAATTATACGGTAGTCATTTAAGAACTAGACATGAGCCCTAAATAAATATTTGGGTATGATCAATGAGTTACTTGGATATTTCATTTGCAATGGCTTCTAGAAGCAGTTTACCTGACTACTTAGAAAGGAGCCAAGAAGACTGACAACCTGATTTTTTTTTTATACTTACACACACACATACACACATATTTATATATGTAAATATACAAGTAAAATGCTAGAGAGAAGCAACTATAAATATAAATAAAATTTAAAAAACAGTATAAAAAGTACAAATTTCTTTGGGAATTCTCCTCCAAAAGCAACAAAAATCTGTTTCAGTTATTTAACAAACAAATCTGCATTTTATTTTGGAGGGCAGCTGACTGTTAAATAACTTTCAGTATAACTGAAAATTTCTAAAATTTCTGTGTTTGGCAGCAATTTTTATAATTCTTAGTGATAATTAGAAGCCCTGTTTAACATCACCAGACACAGGGCAAGTATACAAGCATCATAAAAAATAATCATACATTATCACAAGGAGAGTTTAATTTTACTTTGTTTGCAGAGTATTCTAGAAAATTATTTTTATTTCCAATGTAAAAAAAATATAAGAAACCATTAAAGCAAAACAAATACTAGCTTGTCTCTGAGATGGTTTATGTTTATGAGAATGATCTACCAAACACAGATAAAACTAAGTGAAAATAGCTGAGATTTTATGGCAAAGTGAAGAATCTGGTTATCAGCAGAGAAAAGAATACAGGAAAGAGGACCTGAGTGTTTTCGCATGCTATGTAAGTAACAGCTAACAGAAAGCAGAGGAAGTAAGAAGAAACCCACACAACACAGCGTAGCAAAGTACTTCTTCAAGCTACGAATTTTAAGATCTAGGAAGAGCATTTCTACTGAGAGTGTTTGGGTTGACTGCCTGAAATTTTGCATGTGTTCACCTTATTTCAAAGAAGAAATATTTTATCTTCTTATACAGAATTATTCAGACCTATCTCTGCATATTTCCTAAGAATGACTGTATTCTAATATTGGCATAAATTTAGATGCTGGTTAAGAAAGTATTTCGTGACTTCTCCAAATTTGTGGTAAAATTCCACATTTGCGTTTTTAAATCAAAATTATTGGTGTTATTTCTTTGCCAGTTGCACATAAATAGGTACAACTTGATCTTGTGCCACCGGCTCCCTCTGAAGTCCTCAATGCCCGTGGAGCCGTCAAATCCAAAGTGTCAATGGAGCGATTTACAGGGACTAGCCTGGATCTGAACGCACCGCGCCACCTGTGACTGTGTGCGAGAGGGCTGCAGCGCGGCACCCTCAGAGCCTCCTTTCCCCATCGAAAGGGACAAAGCTGCAGACCCCGGAGCAGCACGGGAGGGCGGCCGGAACGCTCTCCAAGCACCGGCGGAGCCCCGGGCTGCAGTTCCGGGCGCGGCCGGGGGAGCGCAGCACAGTCCGCGCCATGGCCCGGCCCCCGCCCCGCGCCGCGCCCGCACGCACGGCCCCCTTCTAATTCAATTAGCGCAGCCTGCAACTCCAGAAAAGAGTAATTCAATTAGTGCATTGTGGAGCTCCACAATACCTCCAAGCAGATGTTCGCAATCCTGAGGAACCGGAGCTAGTTTTAAAGATACCTGTATGCCTCCAACGCGGCGCTGCATATGCTGTTTGTCACTACGGCTTTACACACCTTCCTGACTCCTAACGAGGGAGGAAGGAAGACTCGGATGAGTTTTGTTTCATTTTTTAAACCGAACAGCCAAATTGGCACTGGTGCGCTAGAAACCTTGCCCTCACCTCAGCAGGAAAAGCACATCAGTGGTAACTGGACCATCACCACCGAGGCTGAGGGAGGGGGAGGCCTTGTAGCTAAAATGCAGCTTAAATTAGTCTTTGTGCTGGACACACTGGGGTGGTATTTCTCAGTGAGAGATACTGTCACACTTCCTGATACTCAGATTAAAGAGCTAATAAAAGCACATGGAACTTGTGGGGATCAATGTGGGCGCAGAACAAGTGCCGATTTCTGTTACTAAATGTAATTACTCAATGTAATTAGAAACTAGTGACGTGCTATAGAAAACAACCAAACCCATCCCGCTGATCCACAAAGAAAGATTTCTTTCTAGTCCCCTTCATTTCTTTGCCACCTGAAAGGCAGAAAATATCTCCTGGAGCACAGCCTGTCAACTCCCTGAGTTTGGTGGGGCTCCCCAGCATCACTCAGCCTCTGCATTGGTCACACCACCAGCCAGACAAGGTCACCAGATTTAAAGAGGGATAAATCCTCAATATGCTGAAGAAAGCTCTTCTGTAGTCACTGGGGACTTTATTTAGAGAAATCTCCAGCCAGGTTAACCATCATGGTTTTCCTACAGTGAAGATCCCAAAAGTCTGAGCTACAAATGGGGCTGGAGTCAAACACAAAAATCATGCGTTTTGGCTTCACTTCTGCTCCTTCTTGTATCATCTCTCATGCCTTTATAATTGCTCCTGCCAGGTGGTAAAATGAGGAAAAGCAGAAAAGACTGCTGCTGAACACCTCCAACAGGAAACTTTGCTTAAAAAAAACAGGTGTCACATTGTGGCAGTTCAATATTTCATAGCCAATACAAGGAATGTGCAACAGCACTGCAACTTTAAATCTTTGCCTCCTGTGTCAGTCTATCTCCTCTCATTGTAATGCCAAAGGGAACAGCAATCAGAGTGGAGATGTTCAACGTGATAGAGGTCAGGACACCAGTGGATCAACGTACCAGAAACACGACCTTGTTTATTTTTTTCCCCAGTATTATTGTTTACAGGGTGCTTTGCTCATGTACCTTGTGGTTCTTAGCTAAAAGATGAAATTACAGCCCAGGATGAAGCGCTCAGGCACACATCCAATTTGTGTTTCCATCTCAGAAAACAAAAAGCTTCTGAGGCCCTCAGGCTGCCATTCAAACTTGGAGAGGCTGACATTTTTAACAGCATGAACCAGAGACTGGCAGAGGAATGATCTAATGCATTTCTGACTTGTCAATCAAAGATCTCACCTCTGCTGTCTTGTAAACAGTTGGGGGCCACCTAACTACATTCACAACCAGGGCAGAGCCTGCTGCCAGCCGGGGAGGTGCTGGAGCCACATGCTCTGGCTATTAGTCACCAAAATTAGGATTCTGCGTTAGAGGTGCACTGTAAACAGCCCCCGGGCAGATTTCACACGGCCACTGGCAGAGCGAGAGGGGTGAATACAAAGCAGGCTTAGTGTCTCCATGCTGATGCAGCCTGCGACTGGACACCCCACATCTTTCCCAATTAGAAACAGAACTATGCACACCAGCAAACACTGGCTCCAAAGCCCATTTCCCTCAATCGTATTTCTCACAAACACACTTCTGAGCATGCAGTTTGCCCACCCCAAGACTCTAGCTCTAACCTCCTGTATAACCAGAAATGATGTGCTACTACTCACATTTACACTGTAGTTCCAGCAATAAAATGTCAACTTCTAACACAAAAGTGCATGAACAGGCTGAAGGAAATTTACAGATGCAAGTGTTTCTACCAATACACTGACAATGCTTCTTTCACAAATATTCCGCTTTGTAACACAAACATAAACATTAGGAAAAATTAACGTAAAAGTAATTCGAAAAATAAGTTCACGTCTGTCTTACAGGGACAACAGACCTCCCTCATGGCATACCTTTGACACCTTTTGAATTTTCATCTTTCTGCAAAAGTAATCTCAGTCCATAGAGGTCACATCCACACTGACCAGCCTCAAGTGCACTCCCTTTTGCTTCAATTTGCCTAGCACAGTGCACCCATGCCTTCCTCCCCAGGACAGAGCTTTTAGCCCAGACCAAGGAAGTCTCACACACATGCTCACTTCTGCAAAACGAAGCAGAAGCTCATCCTCTTCACCCGACAAACCCTGACGTGCAGCTCTTTATGGCCAAGATCTTCAGGTAAAACAAAATGCAAATTTATGACATTCTATAGAGACACTGCCATATTCAACAAGATGCTACTAACCTCCACCACCAAAGTTAATCCTCGTCTTTGATTACTAGAGCCTGTCACAGAAACAAAAGTTTCAGATTTGGCAAAATAAAGCTGACAAGACAACTCCATTCTTCTCCACCCACGTCTAGGCTCCAGACAAAGGTAGCAAAAGCATGACTCTTGTCCTACGAAGTTTACAATCTAAACAGGAGCTGGTATTTGTGCTGGTTGTGCATTAGGTAAAAAGGAAGAGGTGGACTGCTCTCTGTGATTACAGCAATACGTAAAAGTCTTTGGCAAGACTTAAATTCTTCAAGCATCCTCATTCATACAACAACCTACAGAAATGAACTCAAGGAAATACTCTGGTCTTCTGCAAACCTGGAAGGATTAATAAAATCATTCCCTTAGCACACTTGATGGGTGTAATTGTAAATTTGAATTTTCAAAGAGTTGCAGCTATGAGAAGCAACATAAATAGAGCCTTGTGAACATGCATGGAAAAATATTTTAAAAGGGAAAGTAATTATCTTCACATGGAAAATGTCATGAAAACAGACACCTGTTGGCACACCTGGAAAACTTCCAAAGCACAAATTTCTAAGAAAAATTAGTATATTACACGTAATTTATTTTTTATTGTTTAGGAGACTCTACATGCAACCTAATTTTCAGTTGCTTTGCAGAATAACAGTACTGTAAAATCTGGCATCCAAGACACTGAAAATGGAATGGCTGGCCTTTCTCTCTTGTTAAAATATCCCCTTTACCATTTCCCACTGTGTTTTACAGGAGTTCATGTTCCAATTTGCTGCCATCTTCCACCATGATTGCTATGAAATTCAGCAACACAGTAGATTGTCAGTTGCAAAGCCCTTTGAGATAAAAGATGTAAAAAAGAACTGTTTCTAGCTCCTTATTCCCCGATTAATGGATTTAGCCTTAAAGCCTTTCCCACTGCAGGATGATTGCTTAAAAGCAGGGCTGAAGAACCAGAAGATCCTGTTTTCACCTAAGTGTCTCCAATAATATAAACACAAAGAAGAAAAACCAAGTTATCTGACATATTAACAGAATAATCTCTAAATCGACTACCTGCCAATGCTTCCCATGAGGAGTCAGCAAGACTTTAACTGAGCTATTAAAAAAGAGCATCTTTCCACATTTCTGCCTGAGCATCTGAAGGCAGCCATGTAAATAACTAGACAAATTCAGCAGTGACTAAGTAGCCTTCCAGATGGCATCTCCTCTTTTGCCACAAGCAAAGAACATTGATATGCTTCTCCAGTTACTTCAAGCTCGCTATGGAAAAAAGAAAGTAACTTAATATGAGAAAATTCACCAGGCTACAAGAAAGTCTTTAATGCTTTCCCAAAGATTTGATACCAGAAAAAAACATTAAAGAATGATGAAATATTGCAACATCACTGCTCCAAGCAGGCTCCAAACCACTCCCTTCTGCACTGGGAAATGCAGAAGCCATGCCTCAGAGAGAAGTTTTCTTCAAACCATGCAAGCTAATGAGGATCAATCAGAGCCCATTGAAAAAAATGGATTGAAATGTGGATGACTCAGTGCTGCAGAAGCTGTTGCTGGCAATGTGGTTTCTCTCTCAACCGGCAGTAAACGTGCTCCTCAACACGGCAGTCAGAGTTCAGTGAAGAGTACCAGTACTTCCCCAATTCCCATAGTCGCTAAATACACATGGAAATCTCTCTCAAAATCTGCAGAAATGTGAATGTCAGTCCTACCAGTATCCCAACACTATGAATAGTTGTGCAGGTGACTCATTTGACCCCAAATATCAATGCACTGCATTAGCAGAACAGTTATTGTTCACATCTATGATTAGCAATGACATCTTAAGCTAAAATAAATTAATTTCTCTTCCCCTTTATATTATAAGTCTATTTTAGGTAATCAAAAATAATTCAATTAGAAAGGAAGAAGTCTCAATTTGAGTTTATAAATTACTTTCTATATACTGCTAAGCTTAAAGAGAGCTGAGATTTATTCAACAGCCAAAAGCCAAAAAATTAGGCCCATCAGATTTAGTCAAATTATGCAAATCAGGATTAAGAGTCTAAGCTCTGCCTGTTGTCTCTAGAGTCTTCTTAGACTAATAAAAAGTCGTGTTTCCCCCTCCCCCATGGAAAGCTCCACTAAAAGCTTGGTTCAGCAAAGGAGGCCTGGCAGGACACCTTCCAGACTCCGTCAGTGCTACTGCTGTGTCAGCAAAAGAGTTGCAGCAAAACGATGCAAGACACTCCAGCCTCCTCTGCGACTAAGAGGATTATTTCCACAGCACTATCCTGGCTCTGGGAGCAAGAAGTAAAACTTAAAATAATCTTTGCATCCTTTCCTTTAGAGGCGCATAATGAACTTACCCCGAAACAAGTGAAAATTTCAGAAATATTCTGGCCTATTCTTTTTATCTGGTTTTGAAAGATGCTGGTAGATAAAACTCTGTCACAGGTTAGGCCAGCAGTAGCATAATCTAGCAGCATAAACCTTGAAGTAAATGTTCATGCTACCATAAGTTCAAATAAACATGCTCTCTACAGAGATACTCGTAAATTCCCTCAGTCACTGCAGTTCAAAAAATACCTCAGTTTCCAATGTGAATATGACATCTCTGGAGCCCAGTCTCTGCTGTGATGTCCACATGTCATCAAAAATGCTTGCAATGATCTTGAGAGCCTTGTCTAGATTTCTTGATGCTCACCCAGCACTTGTCTCACTCTCTTACAGGAGAATGTCTGCATTTTTTAAGATTCACGGGTCACCCCAAAGGATCTGAACCAACTTGTTTGGCAGAAAGCTGACTCACGACTCAAAAAAAACGTTTCCTTTATTTGCCTTTTGACTGACAGCTTACTTGGACAATAATTTTCTGCAGTCATAATGTCCAGACTCCTGCTAACAAAACTGAAGTAAAAAAATGCTGGCATCAATTATCATTATGGCACTGAACTCACCCTCTCAGTCCTTTAAGTGGTACACAAAAAATTTAGATAGGAGGGGAATCGCAAATAGCCAGAATAGCCAGATTGGAGCCTGTGTGATGGATGCTGTTTGCCAGATATAATTAAGTGGTATCTTTTTGACACAATTTAAAGCCAATGAAAAAGATGATAGTATCAAGCCAATTTAGATAAAATAATTGTATCAAGGTAAATGGAAATGCCCCAGCTGCCCTGAATCTACACAAGATGGGTTAAAATGCCAGAGATCAGAATGACAGAGGAGAGGCATAGAGTATGAACCAGAATAAATAGAGGTCAAGCAGGCAAGTAAAGGAGATGCACGAGCACACAGATGGAGAAAAAAGGAGTGGGGAGAGACAGAAAGTACCTGGAAAGCTGGGAGTGCGCCAGTCCCTGGGTTATACAGGCATCGCAGTGAGGGCATGCTGTCCGCCAGGCTGGAGCAGCCCAGCCACAGAGATCTGGGCATAGAGCACTGCAGAGAAAGGACAACTATGAGATGGAACTGTATGAGACAGGATGGCACAGATTACAGGAACTTTTAAGGCTTAGCCACATGGCATCAACACATTTAAGTGATTTGATCCCTTTAAGAGAGCACTAACTGCATCTTTTCCTTGAGAGAAGCTTTACAGATGTCATAGTAGCAAGAAAAAAGCACTATGGATCAAGAAAGTAAATTTTGATTAATTTTCCACAACAATGTGTTTCATTTTCCCAGTAATAAAAAGGTTTTTTCCAATTAATCAGACCTCTTCTCCATCCACAGCAATGCTCCAGGCAGAACACAACGCAAGCATTTTTGCAAGGAAAGCAGAAAAGTAAATGACAACTTTAAGTGTAATAATTGCAGGGAAAGAAAATATTTGTGTTTTGTCCGTAAATGGGAAAAAAGGAAAAACCTATGATCCAAGGTGAATAGGAGTTGGTGACACTTCATAAGAGTTTCGGGTTTCTGCTTGCCTTGTTGTTTGTTAAATAAAATACAATTATTACAATAAATTGATTCAGTTCCTACAAAGAGAAATACAAAAGAGGAGCCAAAGCAGCCAATCAAGGAAAATACTAGCCATTTTGATAGTTAAAGCCATTGCCCCTTGAAATAGAGAGCTGCTTATTTATTTTACACTACTACTATTAAATTTAGGGATGCATTATGATAGCAATTGCTTTTATCAGACACAGAGTTTTCGATGCCATCAGCACTACTGCATTTGTCTAATTACTGGCAAGGCAGGAAAAAACAAGTGTGTTCTAAACTGGCAGATAGTCATGAAAACTGAAGGATGTGATAGATTAGCTGTGAGAGATTTTAAACCCTCATACTCTTCTTTTTTGCAATCCTGCCCCTGTTTTTTTGTTGGGGTTTTTTGTGTTTTTCTGTTTTGGTTTGTTTGGTTTGGTGTTTGTTTGTTTTTTTTTTTTTTTTTTTAATAGAGGGGGAGGGGATGGGAGGAAATTTGAGTGGAAAGGGCAGCTGGAATGGGTATGAAATGACAGCTGCCTTCTGAGCTACCATTTCTTCCTGCTCTTGAGAGGACTAGAAAACCTTGCACAATCTTGCACCAAAGGAGTATATAAGGGCAACATAACCCATTTTGAATGAGTAGAAAGGTGATCACCAACATCCATAATCTAGTCCTGTGCAGACAGACAGAGAGATTAACCTTGTCTGTCACCACATTCTTTGCTGTACTTCGTTGCAATTTACACCGCTGTTCCAGAAATAGTATTTAAAGACTGCTGGGGAATATAACCTATAGAAATATTCTCAATAGAAGTTTGTGATACCTTAAAATATATTCCTCACTGCATTTTCATTTAAAAAAACCCAACCAATCAACTCTTCCCCTTACAAAGATACTGAAACTCAAGAATTTGAGTACATCACAGTAATACCTATCACACGAACCTGTATGTAATGCCCCTCCTGAAGCCAAAAAAATTACAGCCATAGTATTGTAACAAGCTACAAAAGTGAGCCATACTTTTTTGTCTGCCATTCTAACCTCCCAAACACCCCCACATATAAAAAACCTTCCAAATGCCAGCAATCTTTTCTTTTTTTTGCAATGTAATATGTATCACTACAGCTACTGAGAGCTGTTGTGACAATAACTAAAAAAAAAAAAAAAAAATACATGAAATGACCATCCACGGTTAAGCATTTCACCAGTCTAATTTACTTGTATCAAAGTTGTTTATTATTGTCCAAGAATGTCACAGTAACAGGAGATTCACTACACAGTGCCTCTGATGAAGAAGAGCAAATTCGCTAAGTAAGCCCCATCCTAGGATACATAACATAATACAAAATAAATATAGGATGATTTTACTTTTTATTTTCCATACAGTTATCCAAGACTTGCAGCTATCATTTATTCCGTATTTTCAAGCTTTCCCATCCCTTAGGTTGGCTCAAGTTTTCATGTTGTGATAATGAATGTAAAGAACTGATTGCCATTAAAACTGACTGGCAAGTAAAAAAAAAGAAGTTACTTAAAATATTTGTACTGACTGAAGTATGGAAAGGAGCAGAGGCAGGAAAAATGAGGAGCACTCTGTCAGTGGAAAGGCAAGCTTAAGTTGTCTCAAGGTTTACACGAGATTACAGCTCAAGTCAGAGTCATTACAATCTGCAGGTAGGGTACTCTATTGTGCCAGGGAACTTACAAGGCAATGAAATGTCTTCCTCTAAAATTGCCACAATAACAAAGGAAAACAATGAAGGGCTATTCTGCAGAACCCTCTGTCCAACAGAGGATATTATTCCTCACCCATGCACTCTTGCCGCTTAGTATCGTTCCAGAGTCAGGAAGTACAAAGTAAAAAACTACCAATACCTCAGATGATTTCTGAATCTCTTCCAGCATATAACAAAATCTACATTAGTGACACAGTTCTGTTACCTAGCTTAAACATATAAGCGTGAAGTTGCACAGTGTGGAAAGAAATGTCATTCCCGTACTTGCCTTTTACCTACTGAAGGAAGCAGACACTAAATTACTGTTGGTGACTGAAAGAAGCTTATTCACAAGCCTGAACAAAAGGCCCCAGGTGCTTCAATAGAAACAGCTTGTGTGTAAATCAGATGAGTGACCCAACAGAACAACTTCATTTAGAGCCTGATCTCTGAAAAGTCTCAACAGCCTCTATCCCCATGCACTGAGCAAGCCACGTGTCAAACACTCACTTTTGTACTGTCAGCTCCACAAACAAGGGACTGGCCCCAATGTTCACGACTTGAAAGCTGACTGACAAAATCCTCTCCTGAACTCAAGTCAATCTACATCGATTCATCAAAACAAAGATACAGAGGCACAGTGCTTGGGCTAGAGCCAAATGGGAATGCTGGTATTGCTTGCTAAGTACTGGGCCAGGACGCAATCTCTTTACTTTCCTAACTCCCAACTGCATTAATACTTCGGATGTCTGCACAACTTTCAGACCCGGAGACGCAAAGCTTTTTATTTAGAAAAGCTAAGCATCTTTAATACACATTGAGTGGCATAAAATAGGGAATTGTTTGATAAAAAACCCAATTTCTTTTTCCAACTGATTTTAAAATCCCACTCCCTGAACTCTGAAATGTATTTTCCCCCTAAATAAATACAGGGACTACAGTTTCAAACAAGAGCAGCATCCTCCTTCTGACAGAGGTTGCTTCCAGCTGCTCCACTGGTGATTAAAATGTGTTTGCCTTACTTTGAATTAAAACAGGCTAGAAGCATTCACAGCCACTGCCTGAGCTGAGTGGACAGTAACCACGAACTGAAGGGAAGATGTATTTTAACCTATTCAATTACTCTTGTAATTATATTGCAAGAACATTTTTTGACTACATCAGATGTTCTGCCTCTAATAGTCTACCCTCTCTTCCAATTATCTGATGTCCTAAAGACAAATTTCAATACACACTCAATGGCTAAATTTTTGCCAGTGCTAAAAATTGGTTATTTACTTTATTTGCTACTGCATTACAAGATTATACCATTTCAGACTGGGTTTTTCTTATCAAATTTGTTCTCTTCTAGTCCTTCAGCAAATACAATATACTAGGGGTAACTAACACAGTTTTAGTAAATTGTGTTACAGGTCAGAAATATATCACCTTGTCCTGTAAAACTAAGTGGCTCTACATGGGGAAAAAATAGTTCTTGGACTACCACAGTTCTCAACTTTACAGCACAGGTATGAAAGCATAAACTGACTAGACTGAGCTCACTGTAAAACAAGAATGACCAGAAGAAAATCAAACAATAGCTGAAGGATATTTTCCTTATAATCACTTCAGAGAAATTAATTAGATTGTAGTATAGAATGACTGTCTCTAATTGTGGCCCATTTTAAAATAAATAAAATAAAAAATTAAATTAGATATTACCTACTACCTCTGTATGAACCATGTACTGAACTTTATGATAACCTGTGCACTTAAAACACCTTTCATTTACAGGCAGCCTAATATATTTTTGTACATCTTCACAAGTTAGTGACAAAGCCGAAGAGGAAACCCATTCTTCTCCCCAAGGGCTGGTGTTTGGTGTACTGTAAATAAGACCAATTTCAGATGCTAACTACATCTATTTCAGTCCTTCCCTAGTTCAGAATTATTTCCCCTCTACTACAGCATCCAGTGCCTTATGCAGACAAACGAACAACAATTACTAACTCTTACAAAAACCAAGACATGAGGGGAAAAGAGGTCCCAGAAATTCTACCACCCAAACTGGAGCAGATAAAACATAAGGGATGCTCTGAAGGGTATTAGAAGTATGTAAACCAGACACGAGCTTGATATGAGGAGACAGATCACCACGTAGAAAGCAAATATGGGATGGCTGGCAAGATCAATTCTCCCTGAAAGTCTCTTTCACACTACTGTTTCCTGCATGCTCTATAAAACCTAATGCTCAGGAAATGTGCCCAAGGAATTTTAATCCTTTATCAAACACATGCTCAGATCTTACTGGGATTCCTAATATTCAGAATTATTTTTATCATACACCACAAAAATGGGAGAACAAACCTCAATACTTTTCAATCTCACTCAGTTCCTCTTATACTTTTTTTGGCCACATACTTAACTAAGCCAATGCCAAAAATATAACATACATCACTTTCACATTGTGTTCAGTCTGCACTATTCCTGTCACCACAGAATGCAACACATTGCTTGAAACAGATCAGATAAGGCAGCTGCTATTTACATTACAAATGCTGGTCTCATAGAACTTAATAACAATTCCAAAAATTTACTTCTGGCTAAAAAATTATTTTGGATCCTTTCTCTGGTCCACTTTTCATTCTTTTAACCTCTCACATACACATAAAAATGAAAAGGTATCTCTTGCTTTTCCCTCTACTGTTCTGAGAGGTGATTTCTGATTAAATATATATAAGTATTAAAAAAATTACTCCCAGTGCATCTTGTATACTTTTGCAATTAAAAAAACTGCCATAGATATTTCATTTTTTTTTTAGCTTTGGTAGCTCTTCTTATCTGAAAAAAAGTAAATAATACAACTTCTAAAAAAGCCGCCAAAACGGAATGAGAATATTCTTTTATTATTTATTTTCAGTAGATTTTGTGGGGCTTAAGGTTTTTTTTTTCCTTTTCCCCTATCCCAACAATGGATGCAAGGCATACTAAATACATAATTACATGAGAGAGCCACAAAGCTTTCAAAGGAGCCATTCAAGTGAATTGTGTAAATAATATGCCTTTAAAAACCCTAACATATGAATACAGATTTACCAGTTATGAAGTAGTTATATACCTGAGAGACAAGAATATGCATTTAAAAAAAAAATTCTGGCCAATTATGAACTTACCAAGGAGACTACAATGTCTCAGAGCAAATTAATACTTTCATAACTTTTGGAGAAAGTTTTTTGCCTATTTTCACTTGAAAATAAGAAAAACATTAAAAGCTGTAAGTCTTAATTAAGACAAAAAAACAATAGCAAAAGCCTTACAGTTAAAATGTGCACTTCCTTCCAGCCCAGACCACTTTTCCACGCTTATAACCAGATAATTCTGACTTTGTCACTGGCACTTTTTCTTGAGTCTTTCCACAGTAAGAAAATTAATTTATAAAAATGAAGAGGCAACTGTAGTAATCTTTGGAGTGTGACCAAGAGAAGGATCTCGCAGGGCTCCACCAGCCCACCAACCATCAGCTCTTCTAGCTGCACATACTGCACCAGAATTGTGAAGGGCCAGATGCAGTTGCTGTCACAATCAGTGCTTTGCACAATTCCTCACCTTCTATTACATTCAGACACCTTGGTCACATTTCCACAACTATGTATGGGGATGATTCAAAGTGGTTTGTGTTCCTGTTTTGCCATAACAAAAGCTGAGCTATCTCACTGAAGACCCTTGGACCGTTTTTCACAAACTGCCAATCAAGCAAACAAACATTTCACTTTGGGAAAGCTGAGTGTATGTTTCTGGGACAGCCAGGGTCTGACTTCCAAACAATTAAGTCTCACAAATCAGAGGCTGAAGCAATGCTACTAGGATTCAATTATAACATTCTTCCTAGACTCCAAACATAGGTAATACTGGACTCCTTAACCTGGTACAGATCACTGACTTCAGTGCAGCAGTTTCTCCCCTCACCCTCAGGGTGTTACTACATTCTGCCAGCTTTGCTGTGCACACAGAGCTCCAACTGCTGAAAAGGGTTCTTTCTCCTTCAGCCACCCACTTTACGTGTAATTGCTCAGTAAATTTTCCTTAACGTACGTATTATGCAAACTCTTCTCTAATCTTCTGGTAACTCCCTAGCTAACAGTAACTTTTTACAAGATATTCCAGTTCACTAACTACTTTTAAATATCAAAGATAAGACATGTGGAAAAGGATTTACGTATTCAGATTATCCAAATAATAACTTACCTGAGTGGGATCTGGGAGGATCAGATCACAGCTTTTAGGTAAATGTTTGTGAAGAAATGCTTTTCCCAAAGAGTGGTTACTGGAGTTCAGCCTTTGTGATTTCAAGTCAACAGAAATTACATGTCCCAGCAAGGTGCCAGCTTCCATCTATAAGGATGCCAAGTCCTTGAGGGAACTTGTATGGATCACATCTGAATTCGACAATACTAATATTTTCGTAATTCTAGCTCTTAAAAGCATGAAGCTGATAAATCCAAACCAGTGCAGCTGCAGAGCTTTAAGATTTAGGTGCCATACCCTTCTCTAAGAAACAAAACTTGCAGAGACTTGTGTGTGCTTCTTTAAACAATACCAAATTTACCAAGAGCAATCTCACCAAGGTCTAAAGCGTGAAACTATGCGAAGTCTTAAAATGGAGATCTTACAAAACCAAGTGCACGTGGCTCTTTGGTAAGTAAGAAAACACAGTCACTACTAAGATCCATTATATCTGATGATCTTACAAGTATCTTCCAAACTTAATGATTCTGTGTCTAAAGCCTGATAATTCCAAACAATTCCTCATGAGTTTGGGCAGAGTAACACAGCATCCTAAGGAATGTGTTGAAATCTCTTTATCTTGGAACGTTTCTAGAACTTCTCTCTACTCCCATGACACAAACTGCAGAGGAAAAAAACCCTACATTGGTAGAGAGATGAAACGAAAAGTTTCATTAGATTTTTCCCTCATCTCCGACTTTATTTAATTCCATAAAATCTCTCAGAGTTATTGTTATGCACCTACCACACAGAAGTGTTCCAAGGATAACTGATATGCCTGCATAACGCTTTGAGGATATAATGCACTATAAGAGTGCCAAGTATTAATAAATGAACTGCAAAAAGAAATCTTATTTCAACTTTCCACCCAAGGAGTTAGTATCTGAATTTTAAAAAGCATATGGATCCACTGAAAATAGATATTTTAGAAGTTAAGGAAAAGATGCTAAATGACAAAATTACAAAATCAAAATATATCCAGAATAATTTCACTTTTCTCTCAGCAAAGTGCAATTCTAGCAGAAGAATCCTGGTTTCATCACAGTCCTGGTTTTTATACTCTCTTTTCCAGCTGACTTGACTGAAGTGCAGACCATTAATATTGGAAGTGCCTTGTTTTGATTATACTGGCCTTTGCTGGTACCAATCTAGTTAAGGTATCACCAAGAATTTCCAGCATAAAACACATTTACAGGTTTATAACTCGGCTTTAAAAATTCCACTACAAAAAGACAGTGGGAGGCAGAAAGGCTCAGATGAGTGCATTACATTACATATCCTCCATGATGCATACTTGCTCACAGGGCTATGAAAAAGGGAGGCATTAGCTTTAGCTCTGAATTACCATGTTTCAGAAGTCACCTAAAATGATACTTTTACTTCATTGTTTATGTAATCAAAATAATGTTTTGTTAGCATTTTACCTAATTAGCTCAACTTGCCCAGTTTCATAGTTTGGCTTAAATGATAGAAGGTGTCCATATAATATAGGAATTAAAATATCATGTCTATTGACTGTAATTACACACAAACATTCTCCCCCTTTCTCCCTTCAGAAGTCAATTGTGGCTTGTCTCCAAAGGATCAGTAGCTAGGTGATGGGATGGTACAGACTGCTAGCATGTCAAAAGCTTAAATGAAGTTCAAGGCTGAATAAACCAACTGTACCGTCTACAAAAAGACAAACACCTAAACAGGAGAGAGCTAGAGTAAAGAGAACAATGCAGGTTACTTAAAATGCCAGTCTTAAAGCAACTATGTATTTCTGGCCACTGGTATTCTATTTCCTCTAGCCCACATAAGAACACAATACAACTCTCCATTGCAGCACAGCAACATTAAATATAAAACCTCTCATTAAAGGGCAGAGGGTAATGACATCAGTGTGGGCAACCCATGCTCAGGTAGTGTTCAACTATTATCTCCAGTCTTAAGAAGGCTGAAAATACGCAAATGCAGCCAGCACTGGTTTTAGATAAAATTGTCAGTTTTATGGATATTTATAGTATGTGTCCAGTCTTGCAGAACTCCATCTTCCTCCACCTCATCTGTAATATAAACTGCTTTTAGTCCACATTAATACAATGTGTTACTGGGATATTTCTCACATTCTGTATAAGTCAGGCAGCAGATCAATACTCAGACATGCTGAGGAAAAAAAAATCATTAAGTTAGGATCCTGTTAAAAATACAGACAGCAGGAGAATAAACCTGATGCACAGCCCCCATTCCGTCTGGATGCATATGTAGATTATGCTTTTACATGCATCAAAAGTGGCTTTCTTCTCAATACACACTTTTAAGGAATCCTACAGGTAGTACCCTTGATAGATATCCGACACCAAATCAAACTCACCCCCAAAAATTTAACCTCTCTGCTTCTCATGAAAGCTCTTCCCAGCATTTATATCAACTGCCTTACCCTTACACTTCCTGTGGTGACATCACAGCACAAAATTGGAATAGCAAAGCTATTTCCACGACAGTATCTGCTGATGACAAGCACAGGTTTATAACTTCTCCTTGGATCAAGGAGTGAGAAGATTGAGATAGACATTAGAAGTAGTATCAATAAACTAAAAATCAAAGGGAAAAGATGCTTACAAAAAGTATCTTTTTCAAAAAGTGGAAGTTCTTCTATTATTTGAGGTTGCCTAGTGTAAAGCCTCCTTGGAAATTTTACTGTATATTTTAGGTTTTTTACCCCCTTAGTATTTTTCAGAGTCCAAATAGCATATATCTCACCTGCATCAGAGCACTGGTAATATAAGGCTGATCTGTTTGCCTCAGAAATGACAGGAAAACAGAACAGCCACACAATCCTCTTCCTATTGTTCTCCCAACCCACATAAGAAGCAGAAAGTGATGCCATGCCCCATAGGTCAACAAACTTGAGCTCTGTGAGACAATAATTGCAGAGTTGAGATTCCTCTGAGACACCTTGCCTCCGGCTCAGCAAAGCTTAAATCAAGAAAACATAAGCTTCAGTGTCCCAACTGACCTTCACTAGAGTGGACTTGAGAGGAGAGAGATAGAAACGGTCTCTCGGAAAGAAGCTCCAAAGCACGCTTCACCTTTGCAGCACATCACTCATTCAAAGAAATGGTTTGCAAATAAAAGACTTGATGCCCGTCTTCTAATAGGTGTTCCAGCTCTGCTCAGTTTCACAGAAGTCAATATAAGTTGACAGCAGTAACCAGCTTGCACAATCAAGTTACTACCTACTGCTTGGAAGATACTGACACAAGACTGCAGACAATCAAAACCATCCTGTTTGCACCTTCAGTGAAACTCTCATATTTTAAGGGGATTTGCTGATGCAGATTTTCATTCTCACACTCTGTCCGAGTGACTTGGCTCTTCGTTTGTGTTGGGCTCACGGTACCACCTTGAAGATCCCTTCATCACCATGTTTTGTCATTTCACAACTGCAGTTGCCATGACAACAGGATGCAGCTTATCTGTGCTGTTTTCATATTTCCAGTTTTTGTTGCCATAACAACACATTCTGGCTTTCTACAGAAACAGCAACTTTAAGTCATGTATTCTCAAGGACACAGGATTCATCATATATGTTCATCAGAGAAGAGATCTGTACAGGCCATTTGTAAATTAAGCTATTTTTTCTGAAGGGGGATTTTTCACTCACAAAAGTGAAAAGCTGACAGCAATTGCTAGAGGCAGACTGCTGAGACATCTAAAGCCTGGCCTTTAATAATAGCCAGAGTAATATAGCACTAGGCCACTTCCGAGTGGGGACTCCCCACAGTGTCAGACTGTGTCAAACTGCACAATTGTTATGTGATGTGAGTAAGTGTCCATACTTGATTCACCCAGGCAGATCTGAATTAGATGCTAGATGCAATTCTCTTGAGTTTTAACCCAGTGGCCTCCCCATTATTACCAACACCACCACCATGCAGCTTTGTGTTTGAAGGCCCGTTTTAATTCTGTAATTCAAGCGGTTGTTGATGATTTGTTTTCAGACTCTGACCCTCTTCGCTTCCAGGTGACTGCATCTTGAACTTTTATTTACAGGAAGTGCACATTCATCAGACTGGTGAGAAAATGTTATACAAACACAGCATGCATAAACACAAAACAGTGATGGCTATGAGGGGTATCAGCTAACATGGCACTGTAACTTCATTACACCCTCATTTATGTACTTCACTAATGAGACAAGCACAGGTGTCCAACACGGTCCCTCACATGAGATGAATAACAATAATACAGTCCAACCTGCTTTAGCCATGCTTGGTATCCAGAAGATATAAGCTGAAATCCATCTTTTGGCATGTGTATTCGAGGCTAGGAGAGAATAGACATAAAGAGAGACCTCCTTTTACACTGGGACCTAGCTAACCTAAGTCTATTTTCTGGAGCATTTTAAACCATGCAGATTTTTTTAAACCGCACATGAAGGTTTAGTCCCCAGATTAGTTCTTGTTTGCTGCTCTGATATCAGCTGCTTTAAGAACACTTTTTTAATAAAGTCACCATTTTTTATGTTTTCCACCATTTTACATTTCAGTTCAGTATATATATGTATTTTTTTAAATATCCACAAAAACGCACTTGGATAAGCACAGCCTCTGTGGTGGGTGCAATAGCAAAGACTAATGGCACTACATAAAAAGCAAATGGTGTCAAAACAGCAGTAGTCAAGCTATGAGTGTTTTCACAGTTACCATCCTCAACATGGTCAGACCAGACACTGGACAACATGAAGAGATGACAGAAAATTCCTGAATAGGTGCAGCCTTAATACCAGGGTAACAGGTTGTTATACTTACACACAGCCATAAATTATGTCTCGATAGACAGACAAATACAATCTACCCCCCATCTACTGTTTTCATGCTTTATTGGACTGAAAAAAAGGCAGGTACATCAAATTGCTGTAGAAGCACAAAACATATATAGCATAACTTACAGATAGGAAAAAGTATGCAACAAACCCTAAACCACTTCCTGGCATGACATTTATTCGCAGTTTAAAGACACTTTCACATTCAAGTGGATTCATGTGTTCCCCTTCCACGCCCTCACCCCCCCTCCCCCCAAAAAAGGAGATGCTTAGAAATTAAAATCACATCTAAGCAACAGGACCAGACAGAACATTCACTACCACCAAGTCCAGAGACTTTTCTTACTCCCAGAAACTACTTCACGCTCCCTTTTCTAACTCATAGTACTTCCCCTCCAAATCAGAGGTGTGCCCCTACAACTCCTCCTGGAAGGCTGCAAAAAGCTTACTCATTTTCAGAATGGCTCTGTTAAAGATGAGCTTACTCTCACTTGTTCTTGAGTCAACACAGTATTTAGTGTGTACAAACCGCATCCACTTTGGTACTCGTAACCAAAACATACAGAGAGAAAAAACGTGTTACGGCTGAATGACAAATCTTCACACTTTTGGTGGGCAGCCTTGGAATTTGAAAATAAAGTTAGAACTAGAACAGACTAAAATCTTGCCTCTAAAGAGAAGTACACACTCAGGATTTGACAATATACTTTGAGCACTTGTTATTTTTGCTTCTCTCCAGTTTGAATTTAAATCCTCCTAAATCTTTCAAAGTAGTAGTAAGATTATGCCCTGGTGTCCTAGCCAATGATCTCAGTTGAACATGAATTTTAATAACTACCATTGTGCTGATAAATTAAAGTCAAGTATGCCTGGTTACTGCATGCACCTGCTGTGTTTGGACTTGCAATGCTTAACACATTAACAAACTATGTTTTAGGAGACTCCTCACACAGCTAGAAGCATCATCCTCCAAGACCTAATCCTTCCTTCAGCACTAACGTCATGGGTGGTTAGTCTCTCTACGACTGTAAAATGGGGACAACACTCATTTAACCCACCTCACAGGTTTGCTGAGAGGAGCTCTTGACATTTCTATGTGCTTTGGAAATGGAAGAAACTATATGAAGTGCCGCATATCTAGCAAGAACACTACAGAAATACACATTTTACTTCTGGCTCAAGTGCTTCAGTTTCTTTTTCAAATTAGCACAGCCCAGTATATATCTAGCCAGGAAAAAAAAAAATGCAAGTCCTCAAAAACAAGAACAAATAACAGTAATTTTAAATCAGTGTCCAAAGTAGAGAGACCTGAATGCCAGTCTCAGACGAGGCCAGTTTCATACAACAAATTGTTGTGATGATAGAAACAAACTGCATTCACAACAATTTGTGGCAAATTACTTCATTTCTTTCTGTTTCTGTCACCTAACCTACAAATTAAAGGATAACAGTCAAACTCTTCGGACCAGCAGGCTGCTTAACATTTGCTAGTCCATCAGTCCAGAGCAGTCTGAATAATTGATTTAAGACATTGACTTGAACCATTTAATTTGAAGGCCCTGGTCCTGCAAATATGTAAGTGTTTTAACAGATCTGTTGCCAGCAACAAGATTATTCTTCAGCAGAAGTGTTTCCAGTAGTAAAGATAACACTGTATTTCTATTTAGACAACTCTTACCCACACAATTTTTTGTGACTCGAAAGTAAAGTCGCTTGAGTATTGTATTAAGAGCAATCAGGACTTTCTGTAGATTAGCAGCTACTGTAAACTCAATTTATTTTTCAGTGCTGACAGGTGAAACGTAAAAATAGGAGAAACTAAGATCCATCACTCATCCCTCAATAGTGAATTGGCAAAATCCTCTCAATGAGGTATGGCTCCTTTGCATTTGATAAACCTACTCTCATCTAAGAAGAAATGAGAGACTACATAGAAGAGAAGCAAATTTTACCAGTATGAGGTATGTGTGTCATTTCGCACATACTGCTGCTTATGCCATTCAAGTGGGGTATTTGCAAAAGTGAGCCCTCATTTACATCAAAATAAGCACAATAAAAAAGCATAATTTAATTAAAATTTCTCAGATTGATGATTGGCTAAACTCTTACAACAAATCTCCTAAATTCTGAATTTCTGTGGTTCTCCAAGGCACACTGTAAATGACCCCTAGGAATGCATTCTTCAGCAGAAAAAAAAGGCAATTAAAGCAATACATCTGGTTAAAATATTCTGAATTGGAAGTATCCCAATGACAGCAGACAAGACTGTAAGATGACTGTCAATTTAAAAAAATAAAATAAAACTGCCCCTCTTTCCACCAGACTTAAAAAGATGTGGGACCTAGAAAACTGTCTTGTTTGAAAGCTGTATTAATTTTTAAACCAACACTAAAATATTCCATGATTATGATCTATTCAAAGCAATTCCACCAGCAATACAATTAATTGCCCAGCAAGACCTACTCATTTTTGTATTTGCTCATGGTTCAATACCATTCATAAGCACAGCATTTTCTCTTAGCACCTGCTAAAGCATTTTCCTTGACTAAAATTCAGGCTGCTAAGGGAATTTTGCTCTCTTTTTCAACAGCATCGACAGTGATTGCTTTCCTCAAAAAGTAACTCTGAAAGCACTCTAACTGCTAATTTCTATCATGCTATTTTGTGAATATTTCACATGTTGATTTAGGTGAGTGACTAATTTGTAATATAACCTTGTCTGCTTCCTTTTCCAAGATATTCATGTTTATTATTGAGGCACTGCTTTAAAAAAGAGCCTTCCATTACCACAGATGGCTTATTCCACAACCATCAGCACCTTACTCACGGTTCTGAAATGCAATTTTACTGTGTATGAAATCTTTACTCTCTCTCTAGTCTTTCTGGTGTCTACAGAACTTGTTATCTATACCTTAGCCATATATTAAAATTACATATATTGCATATGTCTATAAACTGAGGACCCAAATTGCTTACTTTGCTCATCTCTTTGTCTGCAACCCATTTGGTTTTTGTGGTTTTTTTTTGCTTTAGTAATCTACTCTTCCATTTTTAATCCATTTGGTTTCTGCAGTCCCTAGCAAGGCCCAGAACAACAGAATGATTCTTGAGAACAAGCCAGTAATTTAAAATTCAGTGGTACCCTCTCCACTTCTCTACTAAGGCTGATTTTCAGAGGACATTTAATTACAGGCCTGAGTTCCTATTTTCTAAGCCTAAACACAACCCCTGAAGGCTTACAAGATTTGAGTCACAGCTGGAGCTGTGGTTACTATACAGTTTAAATATCAGCCTCTTTACTGTGCAATTTGTTTCGAAAATCAAATCAGATGCTGTGTCATAAACAAGTGCTAATTAAGTACTGAGCGGAAATTGGGCTTTTTTGTGCAAGAAGGGTTCTTAAATATCTGCATCTTCACTTCCATAAGAAAGGATAAATATGTCAAGAATGATAATTATAAAAGGAAACCTACTATGGTACTTCCAAGGCAGTACTGCTGCTTCTGCATTTCATCCGCTTCCATGTAATAAGAAATGAGGGGGGGAAAAAAGTTGAGACCTTGTATGAAATATATATGTACTAAGGATCTTATTAATCTGATCATATCACCCATAATGCTTGCTGTTCCCTCAGAGAAGACATTCACTCTGGGTTTCCATCACACAGGATTTAAACAAGCAAACTAAACCCATCTCTCTCCGTCACTGCAAAGCAATAATGAAGCTACTTATATTACCATTTCTTTTAAGTCACAATCTACACACAGTATTTATTTGACAATAGCATTGAATTCATTAGATATAACACCTTGTTTGATAAATAGCAAGTGAAGAATAGGAATAATGTATTTTAATACTCTGAAGATTGCCTCTGAGTAACAATATTCACGACTCCATTAACTAACAGGCTCTCGGCTACAAAAGCAGAATTAGATCTGTCAGTCACTGACATGGAAGGGCATGGCCAGTTGCACTGAAGATTGTCCAGTTGAGATGACTTCCACAGCAAAGGAAAGTATCCCCTGTGGCCTAGAACTCGTAATGAGTTTGCATCCATTACAGCAATAAACTGAATTCCTATTACAGAATATACAACTTCATGGGCCAAACAGACCCCTGACTCTACTGCCCAAAGCAATACTCAAAATAAGGCACAGCTAGATCAGTGGACTCCAATTCTACAAGACCAAACACACAATTTCAAAATCTTTCATTGTTATTAGGAGAAAAACCCACGAGCTATCTTGATCCTAAAAGCTTAAGTTGCCAATATTTAAGTGTGCACTTTGTAAGATTTTGTAGAAAGAATGAAGAAACACTAAGTCAGCTGACTGTCAGGTCTCACAGTTTGATACAAACTCCTTCAGAAGGACACAGCACTCTCAAACAGTAGGCTCTGACTGCCTGTGAACTTAATGAGCTCACCGCACGTGGTGAACATGGCTACTCCAGTTCTTTAATGAATCTGCCCGAGTTCGTCGACTGAATCTGCCCAAAACCAACTCCCACTGGAGAGTGTCTATTTATACTCCTTGACAGATAAATAGATGCAAGGGGTTTTTTATATCCTTCAAGAGCAGCAGCAATCGGGTAAACTACTTCTGTAACATGAAACACCTGGATACCTTCTTTTTGGGTTCACAAGAACACTAAGCTACAGTATTGAAAACCAAATTGAGACCCATGACAGCACTCCATTTATCTCCAAACAAATAACAGCAAGATCCACAAACATGCTTACTCTAGCAGTGTGGAGATTCTCTTCATGCCCATGCCTGATTTCACAATCATTTGACATTTTAAGTATGAAATTCAAGCACTATATCCAGCCTCCTTCAAGACTGCAAGATCTGTGGTGAAGACCACTTCTCATGCTACTTTCTGAATTTGTGCCAGGTAAGTATCCAACAAGAACAGTGACATTCATAGCACAAGCACTTACATATAAAACAGCAGCTGGACGCTTGTCCAGAGGTCAACAAAACGAAGCTGCTGCCTTCCAAGTATTGTGTCTCCTTTTTGTAAGGCTATAGAAAAGTCAGAGAGCTCACCTGGATCCTAATTTTTCACTGAAATTCAGAGCATTAGGAATAGAAAGTCCTGTACTTAAAAAAAAATACAGCCAAGGTAAACCAAATTAAGTTTGGAAAACTACAATCTCCATAATCAGCATAAGAACCTACAGTATTAACTTTCACCTTCCCAATCTCCTGCTGAATGTTAGGTAACAGACAAAAAAGCATGCAGGAGAGATGGGTTACAGGTCTGTGCCAACTATCATGGAAGGAAATCTACAGTTCACACATTAAGCAGATAAATTCATAAAAGGAATACCATTTTTTTCTAAAGAGAAGGAAACACTTTGAAGAGCACACTCCAGCACTCCACCACATTTTCTGCTTAGCTACTGAGCAGGCTCCAGCACTAGCCAAACATTTTCCCATTCAAAAAGTAACCAAAACACTTCCTTTTTGCAGGAACAGCCACTCTGTCCAAATACATTTCCCTTACAAAGCACTCTGCTACAATTACAATGCAGGACCTTTTCACCCATCAGAAGTAACCTGGAATCCGTAACTAACTGCCTCAAAAACTTACCAAAATATCTTAAATTTATTTTCCTTATGTAAATACCCTGTAGCAAGTTCAGGTCCATGACAGTTCTCAATTCCTGGCATAGGATACAAATGTTCCTTTGGCTTAACTAGAGCAAACTCCTCCTTCAACGAAGAAACACCAGAGCATCACCTGGTGTCTTGGAGGACCTCAAAATGAAGCTGGGCAAACAGCACCAGCTGAAGATAGCTAATGGGAAGCCTCTGGTAGCATCCTCACCCAGTACAAGCATCAGTAATTCTAACCAGAATGAATCTAAAATGCTGCAGAAATGACTGGCCAAAACAGAAAAAAACAAAGCCACAACACAGACAAACAGTATGTCCTGTCTCCCAAGAAAGCAAATCTACTGAGGTTGAATACCGGTAACTATTGCCAAAATGAAACAGTCACCATGGGAGGCTAAGCAAATCTACTCCCAATTTAGAACAAAGGAGAATTAGTGCTAGACTAACCCAATCTTCTTCTTTAAGAAGATCACTGAAGTCCAGACAAATTAGAAGTAGTTAAGCGTTTGATAGATACATGTAGGAAGTTACTAGTTACAATGAAGAGGATTAGGATTAATACCAGAGTTATAAGGAGGCTAAGAAAAAGAAAACAAACTATAGAGTATCACAGGCAATTTTGAAAAAGGAACCATTAAACTGTACAGAGAATGAACCTTGTTGAAATCTATCATTATTCTTGAAATTAATGTTAAACATTCTCACTAATGGCTAAAATACTCAAGAATTACCAATGTGCTAATGAAATTAAAGAGGCATCATAAAAATATAGGGCAAAGCATCTTGAAGGTATGGTAACAGAACTGACACATGATGCATATAAATCAAGAAGTTACATTATTTCCATTATAAATTAGGAACTCAGTAACTGAGAAGAGGGAAAGAGGCCCTGGTATATGTTACTCATTAGATAATGATGGCTCACCCATAAAATGTGGCCACGGAAATGGCAAATACAACTATAGAGTATTATATAAAGTAAAAAAAAATCCCAGAAGAAAGGAATTAAGATCACTGCTTTAGTGCAAGGAATCCACAAAATATTTCCTGGAATGTTGTGTATAGCTCTGGTCATTCTTGTTTCAGAGAGACTAATCAAATTTTGCAGCTGTTTAAAAAAGTCTACTAAGATGATCAAAAGTTCCAGGAAATGTCTTACAACAGAAGGAAAAAAAAAATAAAGAATGCTGGTTTAGCCTGACCAGATCCAGCTCAGAGCAGAATATGATTGCTCTCCACAAATACCTGCAGATGAGCACAGGGGAAGGAGGAGAGCTGTTTAAGCTCAAGGACATTGGCGTACGAACAAATGAGAATGAATTAGCCATGAATGGAGTTAAGCAGGAAAATAAGAACTAGGATTCTGACTTTCAAAGTAGTCAAATTTGGAATAGCTCTGCAGTGGCATAGCAAGAGAACTCCATTTAGCAACTGCTTTCAGTAGTTTGTGAAAGCCTTAGAGAGTACTTTCGGTTGCCAATATCAGACTTGAACCCAGACTCCACAAAACCGATTTCAATCCAACACCAACATGTGTCCTCTCACGGATGGGCCCTTTATGGTCTCAACATAAATTCTTATTTTAAGGTCAGTGAGATTATAGGAATATTTTCTTGTCAGCAAAAAAACTTGCAGGGTCTTTATGCTTGCTTGTAAAAACAGCTGTAACAAAGCACTAGAGCAATACACTTCACTGGAGTCATCCTAGTCAAGAAAAGGAGAAATAAAAAGGAAAAAGTTACAAAAAGAAAAGGGAATGTAGATTTTTGTCCTTCTGAATATATCAGCAACAGGAAACACCTTCCATTACATTTGAAAAGTCTGTTAACATTATTTGGATTTCTTTCGGTTGAGATGCTTTTAAGACTCATCTTCTAAAATAAGATCAATCGATCTTGTCTTGGGACTACACCCCTTTCTCATTGTTCTAATTTGCAGGAGATGAATGATAGCTGGCTGCATTTCTCAGTCATGCTGACATTCTTGGCATATAAGAAGGAAGGGCATTGAGCAGACCCAACAAACAACCCCCCTGGAGAATCGCCAACATCTTCCTAATAGACAGAATTCAAGGCCAACTATCCATAAACTAAAAGCAACTCCCACTGCTCCATTCTCTATTGCTCTCACAATAAATTACAAACGATGTGTGCAGAGAGGGAGACTGACTACATTGTATGACAGGCTTTCATGATAGACCATTTTTCTCTGAAACAACTAGAGACTGTTCTGGTTGCTGTATGGGCAAACATGGAAACATTCAGACTCTTTTCTAGTCAGCATACAGTCCAGCCCTGATTAGCATCCAAAGACTGCCATCATCTTTCTCTACAGTGTTCCATCCATCCCACTTTATTTGGGGGAGAAGAACCCCCTCAATTCTGTAAGAATAACTATGTCCTTAGATAGAAATATCATGAGAGAGTATTCCTACAAACAGAAAAATCCCATGTAAGGCACAAAGCCAGCTGACAAAATCCACACCAGAGTTCTCCAATGGCTGGTGTTATCAGAATTCCCTCTCTACCATCTTCTTTAGGTCTGGTTTGCTCCAGTTGCTTCTGAAGAAGATAGGTCCATCTAGACTATAGTTAAAAGAACACATTATTATTGTTCTGCTAACATACAACTGCAGTTAAGGACTTCTTCATTCCTTTGTAGTATGCCCCTGAAACCTTTCCCTTCTCACCAGGGGATGAAGCAAATTAAACCAGCATTAGGCCTTTTTGCTGCTTCTAGTCCAAACTGGTTACTCCAGTGGATTCTGCCAAGAGGCTGCACGGCTCCTGCCCACAGACTATAAACACTTCTGTCCTTCCCTCAAGAAGACTAGAAAGATCCCTTGCTGAGCTTTCCCATTCTTCCTCATTCTCTCCTTTCTGTTGCACTCATCAAAATGACTGCACAAGACCCTGTTTTAGCAGTGCAGGAAGGAAAATGAAATCAGATGTTTCTCAATTTTTAGTTCAGAGGAGGACTAGAATTAGCTAGAGAGTGCAAAATTATGATCAATCATTTGCTTCCAAGCAAAATCACTGTGGAAAAGTGAAATAATTTAAAACTACAAGTCATTATGTCTGCTTCTGAACCCTTCTGCCGTCCCAGCTAACAAATCTGGCTGTGCACACGCAGCAGCAAATAGGGTGAGCACCCATTGGTTAATGGGACCATGGAACTCGCACATCAAAGAGAAAAAAAATGAATTTTAATGCAGTTTTTAGAAATACTTGTCATTGTTTCAGCACTGCCATTTAGTGAATGGGACCGATTTCTCTCTCAGTAGGGGATGATATTTTAATGATGTAACAATGTACTTCCCAGAAGAAAGACAAGCCTCATGAGGCAGATTAAAACTAAGAATATTCAGATCCCATTAAAATCAGACAGTTTCAAGCCATTTTTAAAATTAATTTTGTTTAATGATAAAATGGGTTATCTTAACAGGTGGCTAGCCAATTGTAAAATTAACCAAAACATGGTCAGAAGCACAAGGGTAGCTATTAGAAGAACTGGTTTCTTTGTATTCTGCCTTCTATTAACAGTGCACCATATCACTCTACACAAATTCCTGCAGTCCATGACCCTTGGCAAATTTCTTCAGCTTTCTCTTTCTGCAAGCAGGGGTAGCATTTACCCAACACCAGAGTTCCCCAGCACCTCAGAAAAACTGGCATTAGAAAGCTCTGTCGTTTAATAAGCAGGAAATACTTAATGCAATTCCTAAGAAGTTTATTTTCAAGAAATTCTGTGGTTATCAAGAAGTTTTTCACAGTACTAATCAGTATCCTGTCAGGGAAACAGCTTCATATTTGATTGCTTATTAATTGTATGTTGAGCACTTACTCTTTAGCTGCAGCCACTGGACACTGGTGTGCTACAACTAATTTTCAGCTTCCACAGCTGAAAACACAGTGGATTCAGCCCTTCTGTGCAAAATCACTTAAAATGTATAAAGAAAATGCCTTGTTGAGCATCTCCTGAATTGTAAGGAAGAGAAGAGGAAGACTGAAGCAAATACACAGTACTGGAAATACCAGTTAAGCTTGCTACTGAGGACAGTTAAATATTACACAAATCTCACCAGTATGCATGGAGTTTAAGAGACACAATATAAGCAGGCAAGGAAGTGAGAAAACAGCCTATTCCATCTGCATTGATGAATTCAGCATGAAATTTTTTATACAAAAAACCAAGTTGCTCAGCTTGCTGGTTTAGCTAGTCTTAAATATGACCCTAAATACTGCTGCAATAATCACTGAGAAAATGAATATGACACAAATATATGACAACCCATAAAGATGAAAAAAAGTTACAGGAATCCCTTCACACAATACTTAGTGAGAATTCCTAATTTCCAGGTATAAATTACTCTCCTTGTATCAGAAAATAAGTATCTTTCATTAACATGTTTTATAATACAAACAAACTACCAACACAGTAAAATCCATAGAAAACAAAATGATGGATGAACACATTCACTTGACAAACATACCCACTCAAGATCTGTATGTCAGGAGATACTTTCTGATCCCCACTTAAAATTTTAGAGTTTTTAGATGCGAAGTGAATTTTAAATGAGATCAGACCAGGAAGCTTCCTCAACCATTTAACTTTTTGTCTCAAGTCAATATTCCTGCTACCTCAATAGCCACTAACACTGAAAATAAAGAAGAAAACAGCATAACTTATATTTCATCTCATTTATGGCTAAGACACCAGAGCTTGGAGTACTTCCAGTGGCCAACCAAAGATGACCATTTGATTTTTTCTTCATTAGGCATCTCTTAAAGAGGCGATCTCTGAAAACTGTACATTCCTACCTTACCATGATGCACAACTATGGAATAATTTTATATTCTTGCTCTAAAATCCTCATTACCTTTTTGCATATCACAAACCATTTTAGGATATTGAGAATGTTGAGGCCACCACATGCCTTGTACCTTCCAAAGACTATTTAGGAAGCCCTTTGCCTAACCAAACTTCGTGGTTAGAACAGTCTGCTTTATCTTACTAATGAGAATGATAATTTAGTATCAAATACTCATGAGGAATTATAGCTCTGCTGACTGGCAAATAATTTGCCAAGGCAGATTAGTTTAGCTGCATAAAATAAATATCCACCTGCACATACTAGCACTAATCAGGGCGTGAAATTAAACTTTTTATTCAGTGGGAAATAACTGCTGCAAGGCGGCGATTTAGTCTGAGAAGCAAATATTAAGGTCAGCCTATTCTCTCTGATGTTTATAGTACATATTACAGTGTGGAGAGCATGGTGCAACAAATTTGGCTTTTTAAGTCTATGAAACTAAATACTTCAGTGATGCGATGGCAAATTTGCCATTTGCTTTTCTAATTGCATACATTTAATGGAGCAAAGTGGCTGAAATGAAACATTACCAGAGAAGTGAGGGTGAAGTTACTGAAGTACCAAAGGCCTGAATCGAGTGCAGAAAAATCTACAGCATGAAGTTTGGGGTGGAAGAAATTAATCAATGTTTTCCATACAATATACTAGTCCCAACAAACACCCAAAAAACCAGGCTGCTATTTCAGTACCATTGAAAAAAACTGGTAAGTGTATGTTTAATATCCAAGCAGGATTTGCAACTCCACATTTAAGAGGCAATGCTCTGCTATGCCCCCTTACAAAATTATTCTCACTGATTTCATGACATCCTTGCTTTGGATACCCAGGGTTCTCTGCCACAATGTCCATGACACAAATATGTTACTGGGAAGATTGCAAGGTTCTCAAAGGTGGTTGTTTTTTTGGGTTTTTTTTAATAGCTAACAAATAATAGGTCTTAAAAATCCTGGTCCTATTGACACCATGAATGACATAGGTTCAGTGCAAGCAGAGCCTCTTTTAAAGTATAAGCCTTTGTCCGTCTGATCCATATTTACACATGCACACAGCAGGAAAAAAAAATTCTAACTTTATTACACTTCAGCATTCAATTACACTCACTGTTCTTTACTATATTACCTGCCAGTTATGTGGGAGCTCCCACAAACATGCAAATACAAAAATTTATGAACTTCAGAGTTTTCCCTCATTACAAAATAAAACAAGCCACAATCAAAAAAAAACCAAAAAAACCCAACCACAAAAAAATCACAGAAAAAAACCCAAAAAACAAAAACAAAACAGAAACCCCCAAAGAAACCTCACAACCAAAAAACAACCCACAGATGCATTTTAAAACACAATCAGAAGGCTCTGGTTCTCTTGTGAAACTGGAAGGCCTATCAGCAGTTCCTAGGTTCCTAGAATCTGATCATTCCTAGAATCTGATCATTCGAAACCAAAAGGAAAATGGTATTTTGGGAGTGAAACAGAAAAAAACCACAAACACTCAGACTGACTTCTTCTTACAAATGAGCCAGGAAATTAAGTGAATTATTGCAAAATAATCAATTCATATAAACTGAGAAAGTGAAACTCTTCTAAGGATCACGCTTTTGCCTCTCAAATGGTCCTAGACGGGACCCCAAAGTGGTCAGGTACTATTCCAAGCACTGCTAATTAAACACAACTGAAGTTGTCACTAGTCCATTCAAGAAAACAGATGTCGCTTCATAGAGCTTTGATATTTTTCTTAAATACCTTTCGAAATGAGGAACAAAAAATATGAACTCTTATAAAAAGGGCTTTATTGTATTTTTATAGCATATTACATACCTTGTAACAATCATTCTGTTAAGTGTGAATGTCAGTTTTATTTTCTGTCCCTTTTTTCCTGGCTATTTACAAGCTTTGTAAGAATCATTCCTTAATTAAGTCTAAACATAGTTTTATATAAATGGATTCCTGGAATTAAAAACGTTCAGACTTAAGAAATGATTGTTACAGAGACTGTAACAGGCTGTAAAAAAGAATGCCACTTTAAACAAAGATTTCTCATTTTAATTAAAAAGATAATCATCAGAACATTCGTATACTTAACAGAACCATTTGAAGCTAGTTTGAAAAAATATCTACTATTCTATGCAGGCTTATGTAGTTTACTTTATATGACATTTAATCAAAGTCTCAGTTGAGCCTATCACAGTCACACTTTAAACACTCCATCTACAGTTTCAAACACTTATTCAAACTTGAAAGTTACTTACTGGGCACCTCGATTTCTTGTTCTTTTGTAAATGACTATGACTATGGAAATCCCATATTCCTGAATGCATAAAAGCAGAGCTCTCTATGGCAAGGGGCTTCGGGTGGGACTTTTATGTGCATTTTTTTAGGTTAATGGGAACAGTCACCTCTCTCTTTAGCTTGTGCATCAGTCTCTTATACACTGTACCTCAGAAAGAGTGTACTTTCATCAGTAGGACTGTACAAAAAAAGAAAAGAGGCTGAAGTGAACTAAGACACGTTCCATTCTGGTAGGATCCTTGCTGCAGCTGCAGAACACTGGACTATTTAATTTAAAAGATTGTATTTTAAATCTATGAACCATCTTTCATTCAAAAAAAAACCAAACCAAAACAAAAACCTCCCACAAAACTTTTGAAAAATGATGTGCAGAACAGATGATACAACACACTCATTCACTAGCAAAAACAGTCCTCCCTTGTGAGCAGTTGCTTAGTATTATGTAGTGTTAATACACAGCAATTTAATATCAGGAATAAATTAGCTCTTATTAAGACATAGAGGTAAATTCAGCAAGCAAGAGAAATTAAATTAATAACCTAAACCTTAAAGTGTTAGATTATACATATTGTACCTGACCACAGACAACCAGGAAACTGGCAGATATCTGTTAAATCCAATACTGCTGAATTGGCAAAGTAATCCAGCCAACACCAGTGAGAAGGCAGCTGCTTTCTACTCCCATCAAAAAACTGCACAGACATGAGCATACAGAAGAACAACAGAGTACTGTTTGTCTCTCAAAGCATCAAATATAGAGGCTTTAAAGCCAAATAATTTCATTTGTAATACTAGCACTGGATGAAGCTTTCCCATTACACTTTTCTGTTAGCTGGACGTTAAAATGAAAATCAAGTCACCAGGTCCATCTTGCTTGATACCTTGTGATTCAAGAGAGCTGCTCAAAGTCAATGTCAAAAATTAAGTACTGACATTTTTACGTGGAAAAAAAGTGTTATTTTCTAGAGAAGCATAAACAAACTACCACCTAGAGGATTGCTTTTCAACATGAAATGAAACCTACCCCAAACACATATCAAAACCAAAACAGTCCCTCCTGCCTTTGATAACAGGCCTCATACCTCCAAAATGTATTTGAATATTTACCTACAATGCTCCTTGGGAAGCTCTCAGGGAAAATCAATAATTAATAGTAAAGCCCACCTCGAGCCAAACTGTGAGCCACCTAACAAGGAAGATGCAAATGAAGCACATCACACACTCAGATAGACAAGGTAATCTAGTGTGAATGATTCAGCATTAGCTGAGAGGATGCACGAGCTGATCTGCACCCCTGTGTGAATAACTGTACCAGTGCCATTACTGCAGTGCCTGAGCACTGTCTGAGCGCCACAAGGCAGAGAAAAGACATTTCTGAGGAGGGCCAAGATGATACTCGCAACTGATTCCTCATGTATCCTGATGTATCCACCGGTGCCACCCTTCCAGAACACCCCACCAACTCTGACAAACACTCCAGTCCATCCGCAAAATTTAATTAAGAGCTGCATTGTGGACGGATGCACGCTAAAGCAAAAGCCTGAGATGTGCTTAACAAAAACCTTTGCTTACTCTACCCTCAACCTGCAAGCAAAAATACCCTAAAAAGTTCAGAGTGGGCAGAGGGAAGCCACATCTTTCACTGCATGCTTTACAAGCATTTTACATACAAAAGGCACTTTAATAAAACATGAAAGAACATGGGTTAGCTTTTAGCTCTCAGTGCAGCCTGGTCTCCATAATTCTTCCTTTTATTTGGTGCTCTTAAGAGATGCATATCCCAGAAGAGCAGCTTCCTCTCATGGTCATGCCTCTCCCCAGTGTCAGGGAGCTCTACTGTTTGAATGGGACACTATCAACTGCAGGATGGACAGGGACTCCCTCAGCCTCCAGGCCCAATCCTACAGATGATCTCAAACCACCTGGACTAAGCCCATGAATGAGAATCTTAGCACAGGGGGTGAAAAAAGTAATGTATGAGAAGTCAACGCAGCATGTTCACAATACCCTCTGGCAGCAGAAAGGAATGTTTCAGCAAAAACTTTTTGGGATGTGAAACTCACTATCAAGAGGCAGGTTGTAATTACCAAGCTTGGCCAAACACACGTGCAGCAGGATCTGGGACACTCCTTTGGCCAATGCCACAGCAAAGAGGGCCATTCATTATTACTAATTGCTACCTTGCCTATTTAGGTGTCCATAGCATTTTTCCACTTCACCTAGCTGAGACTCCATAAATCTGGCAAACTTGGAGACTACTAACAGACGGGTCAAAAAGTCTCAAGTGAGAAACAAGTTCTTCCAGATTAAAAACCAAAAGCCAAACAAGTGTTTCAAAGCTCAATTCGAAATTAAAATTTGCAACTAGAGTTTCCACAGTTTCATTCTGAGCATATGTTCTGAAGATTTAATAGATTCCTTCTTCCTGATGAGCTCAAGTTTAATTCTGTGCCACTAGAAGCACTAATCCAAAACAAACTTTTAGCAAGTGTTGCCAGTCATTTAAATTATAACCTCAGGGAAAGAACAGTTTGGGGCACCTGAAATTTGCATTCAGTTTAGTTGGCAACCCTTCTTTTTCATTTCTAAATTTAACATTTCTGGCCAAAACGCTAGAAATATCAACAAAGGAAGAAAAAGAGAATGAAGCTACAGTTTAAATGCACAATGCCTCAAATCTATGGAAATTGGCCATTTTTGAAGAGCATCTTGGATGCACGTACTGTTTTCCATACCAAAGGCCAGCTCAAAACCTAAACAATGTACGTGCTCCCCGCAGTCACTATCACTGATATACTGCTGCAGCAGCAGATGAAACACGCAAGTGCCAGTATTTAGAGATCATGCAGTAGGAGGAAAAACAAGAGTACAGAGGGATAGTGAGCAGTACAGAAGGACAGTCTAAGGTGCACAAATAAAGAAAAAAAATCCAAGAATTACACGCGCAAAGCCTGCCGGTGCCTGTGGGCCCCTTTGCCAGGTCCTGCCTCACTCCAGTTTAACTTCTCCCGCTCTCAGGTGGCACCTACAGCCCCCTCCCCCTCCTCCCAATGCTCCCTTTGCCCGGATCTGGGGACCCTGCTCCCTGCCCTCCCCGCAGGCAGGCCGCCCCCTCCCCGGGCCCCGCTCGCCACCTTCCCCCGCCCGTCAGCCCAGCGCCCTCCGGCCCGGCCCAGCCCAGCCCAGCCCTAAGGCCCGAGTCCCCTTCCCCACTGCCCCCCGCTCCATCTCGCCCCCCCCGCAGCCGCTCCATAGACAGAGGTGCCCATTCTCCCCCGCCGCCTCCGCCAACCCCCGCGGCCCCTCACCATAAACTTGAGCGCCTTCTCCTGCAGGACGGCCTCAGCCGGGTCCATCGTCCTGCGGGGCCGGGCCGGGGCCGCCCCCCCCGCTCAGTGAAGGCCGCAGCCAGCGCAGACGGGAACCTGCGCTGCCCCGCGCCCCCCCACCTCGCCCCGCTGTCCGCACGGCGCGTGCGCCGCTCCGCAGGCCCACGGGAAATGGAGTCCCCGGCCACGTCCCTGGCAAAGGTTCCGTCGGCGGAATAAAACTACAAATCCCGGCAGGCTCCGGAAGGGGGGCACGCTGGGAGCCAGCTGGCGCATGCGTTATGTGCAGTGCAGGGGGCCGATGGGGGTTGTAGTGACATGGCGCCGTGACGGTGCGAGGTGCGGGCCGAGGTGGGATGGACGCGGCCGCGCTGGGCGGGCGAGGGAGGGAGATGAGGACGCGCGTCCTGCAGGTGCCGTGTGGGCAGTTTCCAGCTCCAGACCTTCCCTGGGCTGGAAGGTGCGGCTGGTTCCTGAGCCACAGCCCCGCAATGCTCCGCAGGAGATGTCGGCTCTCCCACGCTTTGCTCCGGCTGCGCTCCGTGTTCGCGCAGCGTCCGTGTTGGAGCCGATTGTTGCTGGTAAACCTAAACAGAGCCTCGTGCACTGCGTGCCAGAAATGTCTGGTGAAAAGTCACCAGACCGAAGGTCCACGTGGGATGTGAAATAGGAAAATTTGCAGCGCTGGAACGGATCAAATAGGGTGACATCATTCTTAAGAGATGTTTGAAGCCGTCCTGTACATAAAAAGCCTCCCGTGGTGCTTTGGTGCCCTTTTTCTGATAATATTTCTAGATCAAATTTCCCTGAAAATTTGACCCAGTTCTCTTTCTTTAAGCAGCAAAGAGAAAAAAAGAATTGATCAGTATTCCTTGACTAGCAGCTGCACATAGACAGGAGAATGTTTACCATATCCCCTCTGTTGCACATGCTACAAGACCAGCTCGTGTGGTAGCCATTGCTTCTAATCCTCTAGTTTACTAAATTTGTCTCATCTCTTTCCAGTTTTTCTACATTTTTCACAGTGCCCATAAACTGAAGCCTCCTTGTATGGAGCAGCAAAGAGGAATTGCTTCCTGTGGTTTTAATACCAACTATAAGACCCTGGCAAGTTTTTAGTTCTCTGTAGCAAACACAACACTGATTTCTAGCCAGTTTGTCATCTAGTAAAACACTCAGGTTCTTTTACTTGCTGCATTTATGTATTTGGCTCTGCATTTTAAGTGAGATTTCTTCCTATTTAAATGCAAAGAAGCCAGCCACAAACATCAGCCTTTGCTTGCCCGTATGCAACTCAAACCCGTTGTTTTCATTCCTGTGTTAGACACAGGAACAAAAGTGACGCTTCAAGCAGGTATAAAATCAGTATCTCCTCAGTCTTCCCTCGTTTTCTCTAAACACTCCATCTCCTCCAGATTTTGAGGCAAGAAGATGAGAGAGAAAACAGAGAGTGCAGAGAATGTGCCCATTACTGGATTGCTCCCAGGGACGTGTGACTAGGTGGTGCCTCATGATCAGGTGCTAGGAGTGTCTGCTGCCGCCAGTGACCCAGCAGAGGTGACAGGGAATGTCAGCCTTTGCAGGGTGTGATGCTGGCATTATCTGTGTTCCCAGAGCAGTGGTCTAAGAGGAGGAAGAAGAGACAACCTGACATTCCCCCTCTACAATCCTAGGGCATAGAAATCTCCCAAATAAAGCTTCCATATCACCAGGACAAAAGGCTGCCATTCTTGGACCAGCCCAGCCATGCTCTTGGCTGTCATACTTTTAAGCCCAGACTCTAGCAGTGAAATGCCTGAAATGCTTGGCTCTAGTGGGGCTGGGCACTTTCCAGACTGCTGACAGCACTGAAAACACTCACCACGATTATATAAATAACAGTAATTATAATGAGGGAATCCTATAATTACAAAGGGAGGGCTCCTGTAACAGCACTGAAGGCAACCAGGGGCTGCTGGTGCTTGAGGCAGGACTCTCCTGTGTCTCCTCCCTCCAGGCATCCTGCAGCTGGCTTGGGGTGTAAATGGATCCTCCTGGTAGCAGCATGGCAGGCTCAGGGCTTTGATTGCATGGTTTATTGGTCAATAATATCTGATGCCGGCCTAATCGTTGGAAAATTGGAGAGTGTAATGCTTCAGCATTAGATGCCAGTGTCCTAAAGCCCTCCAAGCTGATTGATTTGTCTGGACTGTAACCCACAGGGGATTAACATCCCTCAACTATGTGGAGCCAAAACTAATGAGTGTTTAGGTGCTCGACTTAAACTTGGTGGTAGAAGGTCATGGCTTGGTTATTCTGCCACACTGCCATCAGGACCCTGCAATGCAGAGCCACTGCAGAGGGACAGGGCAAGAGCCTCGACCACAGCATAGACTAAGGAAAGACTCACAGAAGCAACACTTGGCCCAGCAGCACTGAGCATGGAGTAACACCTTGTTGTGGGAACCTCACCTCTGCATCCGCAGCCTGACCTTGTGTCCCCTTCCCACTGTGGGATGCTCCCTGCAGCTGAACAGCCAGTTCTGCACCCACCAGCTTGCTACGTCCTCTATGGCCAGAGGAGAGAACGGTCAGCACACCGAGCTGTGACACCATCAAGGTGTCACATCACAGAGAAGGCAGAGACACTGGAGAGGTCCGTGGTGCATAAGGCAGGGGAGAAGGCACGTTTCAACAGATTTACAACCAAACGAGCAATTATTTGTTTGAATTGCAGGAACTGGATATGTGTAGTCAGTGCTGTCTCTGCCACAGTAGAGCCACCCTGACCAGCTCCTCTTTGCTTTTCCTTGAAACAGCAACCATACCCCCCCTCCCTGCCCTCCACCCCCTCACTGCGGAGCACGTTGCATGAAACGAGCCCATAGAGTGCTCAGGGACCTCACCATCCTTCCAGATGAAGGATGCTACCTAACAGTAAAGATATTACTGTGATTATTTTTGCAATAGCATATTGCTCTGTGCATTCTGGACTCTGCGGACCACATCCACGCCTGGTGTAACGCCATGTTAATTTGCTGTGGCAGTCATTAATTGGGTAAGGAACAGCTGGTGCTTTGCTTCAAGTGAAGCTGATTGGGTCAGTAAGTAGGTGGTTAAGCGATCTACAGCAGGTACAGCCCTACCTTTCTCTGCACTCCAGAGGGGTTTCGCTTCTTGTCCCGGTGACCCATGGTGGAAGCTGCAAGATTTGGCCATGAAACATTAGGGAACTTTAATCAGTGCAGTTCCTTTGGGCATTATTGCCTGAATTTTTATATTTTGAATAATAAAGGATGATTTTAAATTAAATTTGTGGAGTCACCATCTGTGTGTGCTTGGCCTTGTTTTCCTCTACTTTGGCAGTGCCTTGGCTTCATTCTTTCCAAGTTGGAGCAAAAAAGAAAGGGAAGTGAAAAGAAGGGAGTTCACTGGTGGAAGAATGTTTTGTTGTTCCCTTTGTCCTCCAAGAACTTGGCGGCAGCAGTGGCAGCAGCTGCTACTGGGGCTCTGCTTCACAGTGGTGAGCACACAGGCAATCTCTGATAGCATAAGAGCTTGTGAGAAGGTGACAGGGACCCCTGCACCCAGAAACATCCCAGTGGTTCAGCTCAGCCTCTCCAGCCCAGCTTATCCCTGGCTGTGGCATGTTTCACACAGGGCTCTGGCATCCCAGCTAAAGACACGTGTTGTGCAGTGGCCTGGGGAAACTGAGGGTAGAATGGCTCCCTGCAGCCTGTGGGCAAAGGGGCTTTTTTAGGACAGAGGGACACTCAGTCATGCAAGAGCAAAGGGAGAGAGTCCAAGACCACACACAGAGTAGGAATTACGTTCACTGAGCAGGACAGTACTCATTACCTGGTATAAGAAGGTGTGCAGGGCTGCACGTATGGAGGGGATGACCAGAGAGAAAGGCTCGTCTGCAGAGAAACCACAATAGTGTAGACTGTAGATTAACATTTACAGGTTGAGCTGATTGTATCCCTTGTGCTGCTGAAAAGGGGAGCTGCATCCTCTCTCCTCTGTCTGACAGCCACATGTTTCCTCCTCTCACCTTCTGCTGTCTCCAAAACCTGTTTGCTAGCACAGTGTTTAGTTCACTATAGTGGCAGGAAAATTATACTCAGGAAATATAAATGAAACACTTTGCTGGCAAGTCAAACTGGCATTTTCTTGTGAGCGCACTAATGGCAAAGCTACTGTAAGGGCAGGTGGGAGCAGGGCACAGAAGGATGAGACTGGTCCCTCTCAGTTATTATTATTGCTGCTAATTCAGCAAATAGAAGGTGGAAAACCTCGTCTTCACACTTGTCAGGATCTCCTGACCCTCCTGGTGCTTGAGAGCCCTCCCTGCTAAGAGCATCATCACTGGCTCTGGATAGCCAAGGCAGAGTGTCTTGGACAGGGCAGATCCTGGGAGTTTGGAGTCCTTACAGGGATCCTGAGCAGATTAAACCTGAGCTCACTTCCCAGTTCCCCATCTTACCACGGTGGCTGCATTGTGCTGCTCCCCACTAGATTCACTTGGCCACTGGGAAGCAGAAGATGCTGAAGCCCTGGTCCCAGTCCTCTCCACAGACTCTATAAGTGCTTTGTTTAAAATATGAATTAAAATAAATCACGACAACAACATTCTTGAACAGGTATTATACCGACTGTCCAGCAGCCTTCCCAGTCTCCTCTTGCCAGAGGTCCTAGCATGGAACACCAGGCTGAGGCACCTACAGAAACATGCACCCCAGCTCCTGGCCAGCCAGGGGCCCCCAGCACAGATCTGGAAGTGCGTCTTTACCCTTAAAGCGGCTCCTTCGCTCTCTGAGGCCTTGCTGCCTCCCCCTGGGCTGTGTCCTTTGGTGTTTGCAGCACCTTCCATCAGCTTGTCCTTGACACAGCAGCAATGACAAATTCATCAGTCCTTCGGCAAACAGGAGTCCAGAGGAGCATTGCTGGGAGCTCATTGCTGCTGCCTGAAGGGTGGCAAAGGGGAAAGAAAGATTTCTTCTTATAAGGACAACAAACAAACCCAAACCACCAAACCTGACCCAGCAGAACAAAAACAACCCCAACAAGTACCTTGTAGTCAGAACAGCCTTTTAAAGCCTCATGAATATTTAGTTTGTCCTCATGTAAAATATATGACTTTGTGTAAGGATCAGGCAAAGGAGGTGCATGATTTTTTTCTGATTTATGGGCCCAGCAACGGATTATTCATAGCAGAGCAGCTGTGTGGAAAGATTCATCCACTGCAAAATGTGATTGTACATCAGGCAGTGTGAGGGAACAGAGCTATGACTAATGGCTACTTTACATATAAATGAGAAGGTTTGCGCTAGGAACTGTAAAAAAAAATACAATCGTTCAGCTGACGGGCCTGGCCTCTTTATCGCAAGTGCTGCACAGGGGCCAAGGAAAGCCAAGAACAAGCCTGGCTGGAGGCGCTGCCTTTTCTCACATCCTTCAACATGCAATAAATGAGGCAACAGCAGTTAAGGCTTCCAAGGGCCAAATTCGTTGCTGGCATCAATCTGCAATGGGTGAAGACAGATGTTTCACGTCCTGCCTTGAACGCCCCTGAAGTCCCTCCTGGCCAGGCTGGGATGGACCCTGCTTTGAGCATCATGCTCAAAAGCAGAGGGGCAGCAGAAGTCAGGGTGCTTGGCACAAGCCCCAGCATAAACCCTTTGCTTCCCATCCCCACTGTGATCACAGCACCCCCCATGCTCGCTCTTCTAGCCGAGACGGGTTGTCTAGACGTTGCAGATGTGGACAGATGTTGGGGCTGTAATTTATAACAATGGCCTCCAGAAGGCAATTCCAATTTGTTTCGCTAAAGCTTTAAGTTACAGGCAGCAAGATCTCCTGTAAATACTCTTGACTTACATAGTAAGTACATAAGAGAGTTTTCCTGGCAAAAGCCCACTTGCTGCAGTGACTGTGCCTTTCCCCATATCACAGAGGCACATTACAATTCATAGACCCAAAAGCAACTGCCCTCTGCCATGGACCCAACTAGTGCAAGAGCGGCCTGTGTTCCAGGAGCTGACAGACACACAGTTCTTTCTTCTAAAGCATCATTCGCTGCTCGGAGGAGGAGTTTGGAGTCCTGCCTGCAGAGTTAACCCACTCATTCATGTGCACCCCATTCCTCGTGGGGTATTTTCCTGCCATTTGGTGCCTGAAGAAGAACTCAGAAAAGGAGATTTGAGATTTTCCCAGCCCCTGAAAATACTCCCAAGAGGGACACCTCTCTTGAAGGCAAAAGGGCCTCCACAGAAAAGACTTCCCGCTAGGAAATGACACACACAGCCTTGTCTCTGCCCTGGTTCCTACCAATCCTTCTCAGAACAGCCCAGAGTAGGCATCACAAGGCCTTCTCTCTCTGTCACCCAATATCTCAGACACTCCTTTTGCTGCTCCAACCTCCCTGTGAAAGATAACCATGGTCCCAGTTTTGCAAGCCTGCAGCAGATACCAATGAAGGACCCATGAGCCTGTAGCCATGGGTGAAGAGGGCACCCAAGAGTCACAAGCAACTACTTTGAGCACTTCTGTCATTCCAAGCCTTCTACCCAAGGGTTAGACAGGCAAGGGAGAATTCTCCCAACACTTTCACAGCACCTGCTGTTCATCTGCTTGCAGAGTCAGAGGGGAAAAAATAGAAGCCCTTTAGAAATTACTTGCTCCTGCAATTGTGTTTGTGCAGGTTGTTCCTAAATTGAGCAGCACTAAGGTGCTCTGCAGTGGCTGTATTGGTGCACAGGTGCATGAGTACCTATGGAGGCATGTGCTGAACTGGCTGGGAGTCCCTTCAGTGGTCCCTAATAAATTACAAAAGCTGTATCTAACATCCAGCAGCCAGCCAGGCCCCAGAGATCCCACTCTGTAGCAGATTCAATCATGGTGCATTACCAAGAGGACCACTGCCGAGAAAACCAGCAAACTCCTTTGTTTCAGTCTATATAGATTTCCACATTTGTAAGTTTGTCAGTCTCATTTATCTCTATCTCTACCATACTGGTAAAAATCTGTAGAGGACCTCTGCTTGTATAAAACCACCAGAAAACAGAGTCATGAGGTTTTATCTCGTGTTCATTGGACATGAACATATTTAGAGACTGGAAAATAGCATATGGCTGAAATCCCACTTTCAGGAGTCCCAGCACAGGACATCAACCAAAAGAAAATTAAATATATATGTATATTTATATAACCAAATGTATATTTAACGTCTATATATTTGAAACAAAGAGCATGGAGTATGGCTGGAGCCAGCCGCTATGACAATTTCACCCATAAAGCAAGGTTATGGAGAAACAAGACCCTGCAAAGTCTGGAAGAAACAAAGTGCTTCAATTAGGGGATGTTTGTGTGAGGTTTGGCTGGATTTAGAGACATGCTCCATTAGGATCTGCAGCTGAAAGTCTGCAGCCACGTGAGAGTCAGAAAGAGAAACCCACTCCCAGAGGTATGGGAGCAGAGTCCAAACTAGCACAATCATGCTTTTTAAAATTTGTGTCACTTTGGTTCTAGAGTTTGCAATTAAAGCAATGGGAAATGGCAGTGTTCATGTTTTCAGCCAGATTAAAAAGTCTTACTTTCCCCAGCCCCCAGAAGTTTAATCTCAGATTTAATGAAACATTTAATTTGAAGCAATTTATCTTAATTTGTGGGGAAGCAATTTATTGAATTAAAGTAAATAAAGTAATAAATTATTTATTGTTCTTTAATTTTAAATTTTTCAGTGAAGCGATCAGCTGAATTCAAGGCAAAACAAATGTCTGAGCCCCCATTTACCTTCGTCTGCAGGGGGAATACTTGATGCCTCTTTCAACTCAGCGTGGTGTGGGAGAAGGTCTTGAGGAAGAGGCTTTTCTAGGAGAGAATCAGACTTTTGGCACTCAGCTCCTTTTCCAACCACAAAGACGCATTTCCACACCGCTTTGCATACCTGTGATTATCAGTGGCACAATGGTGCTGCAGCTCATTCTGCAGACAGCATTCAGACCAGCCCAAGGCAGGCAGATGGTTTCATCCTTGGGAATCTGACTTGGAGACTTTTCTGTACCCTGAAGGATGGTGCGGGGATTAGGATCCAAAAGTGGATATTCTCCATTTCAGCTTTAAAATGGGAAAGCAGAGCAGGCCTCTTAAGTTTAGGTTACTCTTCCAAAATATACTGCAGTTGCAAGTTGCATACCCAATACCTGCAGCCCAGCCAGCTGCTGCTGAGTCCCAGCCTGGAGCTATGCCATCCCTGTTAAGGGAGAAAAGCCACATTTTCATGGGGGAGGACTGGGCAGCACAGGAAGGACAGGACGTATGCCTCACTTGCACACTTCATGCCCTGAACCAGCTGCCAAAGTAAAATACAGACCCAAATACTGCATCTTCCCAGACACTTCAAGGCTGCATACTTCGTGACCCAGCATTTCCACATCCCATGTAGGATTCTAGCAACTGATGGAATAGAAAGCCGAGGTTGCGGTGCACAGTTGACCCCAAGGAAGAAAACAAGCCAGACCCTGCAGCTTCCCCAGCAGTCAAGAGGGTAAGGTGGCCCTGGGACTAGTCAGCTCCATGGGCATGAAGCCTGGGGCTAGTACTGCTGTTTCCAGAGAGCTGGACTGGACAATCCCCTCCCATGTTTGCTCAAGCACTTCCAATTAAACCCAGTGGAATTCAATCTCTTACTCTTAATAAACTTCCCTGTTTCCTTGCCAACTCCCCTCCGGACACCAAGACGCTATTACTCCAAACACAACAGGAAAGGGCTATTTTTTCTGCAAACTTTCTGACTGAGGAGGCAAGCACGATCCCCCCTAGCAGGATCTGAGCCATTAGGATCCATGAAAATTAACTGCAAATAAACATTTGGGAAGGGGAGGGGGAATGAGGCTGCCAAGCCACAGCAAAAAGGTTGTGCACATCCTTCCCCTGACAGGTGAACACAATAGTGTGTACCTGCACATGGGACCCAACGTGGAATTTGGGAACTTGTGTTCTTCTGTGAGCATTTGTATCTCCAAGGATGCTGCCCCTTATTTCCATGCCACCACAGGTCCGTTTTCATGCATCCCAGGCACACAGTTCTCTGGGTGGGGAAGCTCTAACAGCCCTTTCCTTGTCGCTAACACCACTCTACAGCAGGCACACGTAAGGAAATTCTACAGCCCCCCTCCTCCAGCCTAGAGTCCTCATCCCCACGTGCTACATCTCCATTGCACAGACCCAGAAGATTAATGCAGCCATCTCCCCTTTCCCAAAGCCCTGGTCACAGCTTTGCGAGGCAGGAGCTTCCTTCTCCGCTCTCTTCTCCCTGACAGATGCCTCAGAGCCCGGGGCCGCAGTTAAGGTGACAAGATTCAGCAATTCTTTATGAACATTTCATTCCCGCTCGCTACACGACGTAAATTAGATGGTGTGTTACATTCGGGCAAGAAGCACGATATGTCACTGTGGCGCCGGCCCATTGGATGGAGAGGCTAATCCTGCCGTGAATTTCATTACTGCTTTTATGCCATCGGAATTAGCTCGGTGACAGCGAGCCTGATTGTCTTTCACTAGGGGTTTGCTGGGGCACAGGAAGGCTTCCTCCCTGATGGGAGCACTACTGAGTGACCCGGCGCTGTGGCCGCTCATTGTGTCTTCCCCGGGGCAGGGAGAGAGTGGCGTCCAGCTCATGGGGAGCTCTGATATTCCTCCTCCCCAGTGCTCACATGGAGAGAATGAAGGATCCCTTTGCATGGGTGTGGCCAGGATGGTGACAGCCCCCCTCCCTGTATCGGGCAGGTATTTTATCCCTCCCCCTCATCTTCATGTTCACATAGGCAGTTGTCCTGAGAACGCTCTTCTTGCTGTGGTGGATTCCTCATTCTCCCAGCACACACCGTGTCAGGTACCAGTGCTTGAGAGCCAGGGACACAAACTGCAACCTGTGCTGCAGCTGGGCCAAGCTCAGTTCTCATATCAGTGTCTGCACTGGTGGGTTTCATGCCCTTGCCCAGCAGAAGAGGAGATGCATAAGATGCACAGAGCCATTTCCCATCACTCAGGCTCAGTTTGGCCGAGTTTCCTCCTGAAGCATCCTGATGAAGAATATCATAAATCTGGGTGACTCAGCAGGTGCTGACTCTAGGGAGTGAAGCTGGACAAGTTGAACCCGTCCTGTGTTTATCTCTCCATCTCTCCTGTTATAGGGCTACTGCTAATCAGGGGGCAAAGCCAGGCACACACAAGACCCTTCCAAAGATCCAGTGCTTACCTAGGTGACATTGCTGAGAGGTCAGACACCCTAAGGCAGAGAGAGAAACCTGGGACACCTGGAGAGCCCAAGCAAAACAAAGGTAGGGCTGGCCACATCCAATTCCTGTATCCACTTAGCAAGTTGCACATTCCCTGGTGAAACAAGGGGTCTCAGAAACATGCTGTAAGCTGTCCCCTGATGCTATCTCCAGACACAGCCATCAGGAGTCTGCTGAAACTGAGCACCCACTTTTCACAAACATCATGGCTTTAGTTCCCCAAAGCTATTTTCTGGAAATACTTTCTCTCTCTCCAAAGGCCCGTGACAGCCACAGCTCACTCCTCTCCATTTTTATGTCCTCTCCTATCCACGCTGCCCACCCCCAGTTTGCATCCAGCCACATTTGCTACCCCTCTACCAAGATAAGTTGTCTCCATACACAACACCAGCGAACACCCATGTGCAGACCCATGCCTGCCCACCTCTTACTGAAGCACTTGACCTTTCTCCTGGTGCTTTTGAGCACTGCTGCCATTTACAATGTTTAAATGTCAGTGCAATGCCCTCCAGGGGTCCAGAGGATTGAGCTGGGAAACACTTGAAGGTTGCAGATGACGTTGGTGATGGTCATCAGGCTGATCTAATTGGTTCTGCATCCTAGCATAGGTTCAGAAACCAAACTGCAGGAGCAAGGGTAGGGGCACATATTGATCATCACAGCCTATCATCCCAGTGCACCTCCAAAGTTCAGGTTTTGTGGTTCTGCATAGTTACAACTTCAAACCCTCCTCCAGTACTGAGTATGGCCCCTGGAAAATGCACAGGAGGTTTCAAAGCCAGACAACTAGCAGGAAAAACTCTCATGACGTTCATGGATGGAAGGTGTGGGTATACAGCAGCTGCTGAAGTGTGCCTCCAGACAGACCCATCCCGCTCTCCGTCTGGCTGTCCCAGTGTCTTGTCCCAGGGCAGCTTTGGGTGATCCAATATCAAAGTACTGGGGCAGGCCCTGCAGAACATCCCCTGGGAGAATGAAGGAGCCCTCCTGTGCTGGACGTTGCACAAACACAGCATGGAGAAAAAGTCTTCTTTTGCCCAGATATCAGGAAAGCTGATATCTGTAACTGGCAAAGGACCATGTTGCACCTACTGGGAGTCAAATCCACCTGGCTGCCTTGTTACCAAAGGGCAAGTTAGATCTGAAACCCACCCCTAAGGGGGAAACTGAGAGCAGAGATGGTCTGACTGTACAGCCTGAATATCTGGAGAGAGACAGTAATACCGATGTCTGGAGCTCTGCTCTGTACTCTTAGCCCCCTCCTCCCACTCTCAGGACAAGAGGATGCACAGCCTTAATGCACATCTATTAGTCAAAATGCTCTCCTCTTAGGTAAGTACTTTGGGAAGCCTGCCTAGACCCTCACAGTAATACTCCATTAGTCCTTCACTCCAATTAGTGGGAGGACGAGTGGGAGGGGATGGGAAGAGCAGGAGGAAGTTAACAAACCGATTTGGGTTGATAAACTACATAAGAGGTTTGTCAAAGACAGGAAAAGGAATAAAAGCAGTCAAACCTCAGGACAAGTGCTTGAAGGTACTTAAGAGCAAAGACCAAAGGAGGGGGCAGGATGCAGCCTTTCCTCTGTCCTTTGGGATGGGGAGGCAGGTAGCACCTGGAGCTTGGATGGGGATAGCAGCTCCCTTGCCAGCAGTTTGGGGGATTTGTTGTTGGGTTCAACCAGGATGAAAAAAAATAAATAAAAAATTCAAATGAGGATAGAATCTGCTATATGTCCGCAGCCCTCTTGATAGAAGTTTCCTCTTCTCCACCATCAAGTCGAATACAAACCTGCCCCCAAAGAGCAGGGCCAGGGCAGAGGACCTCAGTGCTCAGAAGAAATCAGATTGGCTTTGTGACATGTTGTGAGAGGTGACAGTTGAACCCCAGAGGGCAGAGAGTGTCCTTTTTCTGGGGATCACTGTCTGAGTAGTGTCAGTCACTGCTCTTCACCGCTTGAGAAGCCTCCCTGACCCCGGAGGAAGCCAAACCTGGAAAGGACTCACCTGTGATAGGAGACAGCCTCTAGGCAGATCCAGCAGGAAAAGGTTACTGGAGAAAGCAGCATTTTGGGCACCACAGCACATGACTGTCCCTCAGCCCAGCTCTGCCACCTCGTCACAAAGTGCCCCGGCGACAGAAGGAAGGGCAGGGGAGGCTGGTCCCTCCCAGCCCCCGGCCCAAAACGCGGACCAGCCCACCAGTACTCCGAGCATCACTTCCCTCCCCTCCAAGCCTCTCCTCTTGCTGTGCCAATCGTCCAGGCTTCAGGCAGAGCTGATTGATAGAGACAGCTCTCCCGGCAGCCGAAAGCAGTCTCGGCTGGATTTGCCCCCAGACGCGAGGAAGCCTTGGACAGATAATTCATCGTGCAGCCCGACGCAGCCGAGACAAGGCCAGGAGCTGTACAGAGCAAAAATAAAAAAGTCACCGGGACTCCCCATATCATATATATATCAGCCAGCAACAGCTCCATCGGGAACAAAGGTATTCAAGCATTGGAAAGAGAGTGCTTAGCAGTAAAATAGGTCCTGGAAGCCCTCGGGCACTATTTACTGGGGAATGAATCTACCTTGGTGACTGATTGCAGCCTTTTAACCTGGATAAATCAGATGACAGATAAGAGCGTCTCCCAGGTAGCCCTGCCGGCAGGTACCTCCATTACAGCCCCATCCATTTCATCCAGCTCTGTCACCCACCAGGGGACTCGTAGCCTGCTGCGTGGGGTGAGCCCTGTGCCGGGATCCTTTGGCACAGGTGCCTGCTAGTTTCTGGAGTGCCTCTGCTCTTCTCCTTATGTCAGGGAAGGAAAGGAAGACTTTTCCAACTAGAGAAGAAGCAAAAGCATCTGCAAAGCTGAGGATTCATCCCTCTCTGTCTCTGTAACTCCAAAGCATCTCATAGCCCAGAGTACTGCTGGGGGGGGAAAGGACATGCAATAGATGCCAGCATAGGTTTCTGGGCTACAACACTCCAGCACACTTTTCTCATCTGCAGAGGGCACCTTCCAGGCTGCTTGCAGCAGGACCCATTACAGTTTCTGAATCAGCCTAAATCACATCTAAGAGATGGCAGAGACAGAGCCATCCCCAAAGCCACTTATACTGCAAGGACAGCCATCAGCTGGGAAAGAAGCTTGATTTATATAAGGACACTTACAAGTCGTGAGTGCTCGCAGGCAGGAGTGAACAGGTAGCCTGTCCCAGTCTTTCATTTTGAGAGATGCCCTGTCTGCCGCCCCATGGCACGTATTAACTAGGATTCAAGTGTCTGCAATATGCACCTTCCCTCCTTATCCTGTCCCAGAGAGAGGCTGCAGGGACCGAGCCTTCCATCTCCCCATGTGGCTCTCCAGCAAAGCAGTCAGGAGGGGTGGCAGTGCTGCACAGCAGTGCCATGAAGGCAGCAGGCCCTGGCCATGTGCTTTCAGGCTCAGAGCATGCAGGGCTGGACTGGCATGCACTGTTCTGCCAGGTCAGCCACAGCCCACCGAGGAGCTGGCACAGATTAACAGCATCAAAGTCTGCCCCATGCAGGCTGTTGCTGCTCCTTTGTGTTTTCCTGCCCATTTTTCCCCCTTTAAGCACTCAAAACTTGCAAGCACACACTTAACATCCACAATTTCAGCCACTGCAAAGTCTAGGCGCCATCCTGTCCCATTTCTGCTCCCAGTGCCTTTTATTGCTGCTTCAGCCTTTGGAGGGCCCCAATAACTCAACACTCACACTGCAACTCTTCTGACACAGCAAGGAGTGCTCATGAGGAACACCAACATTTCCACAGCCATTTGAGCAATTAGTACTCAATACATCCCTTTACCTTGTTAAAAGGAGAGCTAGTCCCTTCCACAAAGCAGCTTTCCTACAGGCACCTTTCTGGGGCAGAGTAGGGACCCTATATCCTTCCCTCTCCTGCTTTATAGATTTGAGGAAAAACACAAAAGGCACAAACAGGTGTTCCTGCACCTTATAACCCAATCCTGTGCTCTGCTGCTCTCTCCAGCACAGCTCCCACCCAGGGCCAGATGCTGATGTTCAAGAGAATTAATTACCCACATGAGATAGTAATCCTAAGCAGAGCACTGGGTGGAGAGGAGTTAAAGGAGCAGTGCCTTTGTCTCTGAGATAGAGTCTGGGGTTAGAAAACCTCACAGTGCTCCACCACTGCTTCCAAACAAGAGACTTCTGAAAACTTTGAAAGCAAACAACAAGTGTGGGAAGGATGCAAGGAAATTGAGCTATGGCTTTGCATGTTGGATCAGCATGGTCTGGAAAGTGCAAAACTGTTCCTGGATTTCTGTGCCTTGGCACGACAGTTTCCGGAGTCAGAATGGGAAACAAAATCAAACTGACATATCTTGAGTCTCTCCATATGGGAATGCTCCCTACCATGCCATTCCTATGACAGCTGGGTGCCAGTTTCAGCTAGAGGCATGCAGAGCAGGCACGGGATGTTTGCTGGAGCTGCATGCAGAGCAGGGCACGTAGCACGGGGACAATGGAGCCCTAGTTACACCAGAACATGCACAGTGATGCTCGGTCTGCCAGAAATCACCAAAATCAATCACGAACCCTTCCCCTTTCTGGCTGGTTTAAACTCATCAGGCTGCAATTTTTGGAGCTGCTGAAATGAGCAGGAGCTCCTGGTCAGGGTTATTCCTGAGAAGCCTGCAGAAGGGGTTTCTCCTCTGCAGTAGCTGTTAATCATGTTGGGAACTAGAAGAGGATGGGTCTGATCCAGCAAGTTGCCTCTCAGTGGGAAAATCCAGTCAATTCCCTGCAACTGCTCTGCTCTGTGTAGTGGGCTGGATCAGGTACCTGATCCCTATGGGAATTTTTTTTTAATGGTGGTGGGTTTTTTTCAGTCGGATTGCTTCCCTGATCTAGCCTCCATACATCCTCAGGGACAGCAGACCTGAACGGGGTTAGACAAACAGCTTGGCTGAGCAGCAGGGGTGAGGGTGCCCTGGGGCAGGATTAATCCCGGCTTGACACATTTCCCACACAGCAGAGCATTCGAGCTGAGATGGAGATGCTCCGGGGAGCCGGGCAGGGGCTGGTAGGCTTCAGGGACCGGGACGTCCCCTCTACCCAGCCACACAAACTGCAGCATGTCCCTGCCCCACTCTAGGGGCATGATGCAGGTGAGACAAGAAGCCGGGTGTCTGGCTGTCCAGCCAGGTCTGTCAGTCCAGTCGGGTTCCACAGACCCAGGAGGTCAAAGAGAGATGAAGCCGCGTGTGCGAGGGCTGGAGAGTACCGAGGATCCAGCCAGAGCCTGACCTCCCTATCCATCAGAGATCGCACCCTGGAAGCCTTATTCAGCCATCATTAGTATGCAAAGACTGTGATCCGAGAGAGGGGGAGAGAGAAAAGGAGAGAGAGGGAGGGGGGAGAGAGGGAAGGGAGAGAGAAAGAGAGAAAAAGCCAGTTGTTTTATTCATGGCTGGTGATATTATAGACTGAGTGAAAATCACATTATCGTAATGGGAAAGTTAGAGTTGCCGTGATGATGCCCTGAAGCTTGTGTGCTGATTGGGGTGTGATTGCTATCTGTATTTATATGTAGAAAGCAAAGTTCACTGCCAGTTCAAGATGGTGGAGCCTGCTTCTTCATGCTACATAATTCTTCAGTAGGGAGAAGCTAAGAGCAGCCGGGGCTGCTGAGCAGGCGTGGGGGCTCCCGCCGTGCGGGGCCGCGGGCAGGGATGGTTTGTGCTGCCCAGCGCTCCCCCGGCCGTGCGGGCTGCTGCGGGCCCCGAGCGGGCTGGGGGCAGCGGCTGGGATGGGATGGGATGGGATGGGATGGGATGGGATGGGATGGTGGGATGGGATGGGATGGGATGGGATGGGATGGGATGGGATGGGATGGGATGGGATGGGTTGGGATGGGATGGGATGGGATGGGATGGGATGGGATGGGCTGGGCTGGGACGGGACGGGACGGGACGGGACGGGACGGGACGGGACGGGATGGGTTGGGATGGGATGGGATGGGATGGGCTGGGCTGGGCTGGGATGGGTTGGGATGGGCTGGGATGGGATGGGATGGGTTGGGATGGGATGGGATGGGATGGGATGGGATGGGATGGGATGGGATGGGATGGGATGGGATGGGCTGGGCTGGGCTGGGCTGGGATGGGTTGGGATGGGATGGGTTGGGATGGGATGGGATGGGATGGGATGAGATGGGATGGGATGGGATGGGATGGGTTGGGATGGGATGGGATGGGATGGGATGGGATGGGATGGGATGGGGGCAGTAGGTGTGAGCACCCGGGTGCGTTTGAGTCATTCTCGCAGCCCTAGTTGTTGGTGAGACTGAGCCGCGGTTTCAGTTTTGAGGATCCAGAGCGACGGAGGGTGCAGAGCAGCGAGAGGAGGGGATCAATGTGTTCTGGTGCTGTTTGCAGGCTGCAGAGGGCTGCAGGGGCTTTGGGGAAGTTAATTATTGATGCCTCTGGTATTTCTGTGAGATGGAGAGTCAGCGTGACATCCTGTGGACTCTGCGTGTCCCCTTCGTCAGCCAGCTTTCCCCCTCGTCCCCCAAAGACTTCTTGAGTGAAGAAGCAGCCTTTGACTTTTCCTACTTCAAGCTCTGGCTTCAGCTCTACAGCTGGGACGGTGCTGGGTGTCTGTGCAGCAGCAGGTAGTGGGGATGTGAGTGCTTTTGGAATAAATCCATGAAAGAGGGATGGTGCTCAAAACCCTCCAACCTCAGTGCTCTTCTGCCAACCCTGTCACTCATGTCTGACTGCTGTAGGTCCTGGTCCCATCCTGCCCCTGGTATCCTGGAGAGGCTGTAAGCCCAAGAACATGATCCAGACCAGAAGCTGCTATCTGTCATACAGCAGCACTGTGGGATGAGGACAAGTCAGAGTCACCAGCTCTCCCCAGGCAGTCACAGAGAGGAGATCCAGGGGTGGAAATTTACTGCTCTGCTTGGAACTCAAGCAAATGCCCTGATACTGCAGCACAAGGCAACTTCCACTCACCAGTTTGGGTTTTTAGATGCCAAAGCGACACACATTAAAAACCAGACTATGAACTGTGCGTCTGCCAGGAGTAACACTGAGGTTATACTGGCACCCTGGTGTCCCTGAGTTCTCCAAGGACACACTTTGCAGCAGGCTCCTGCATCTGCAGAGAGGCGTTGGCATCCAAGGGGTGCATTTACCTTGTGTTTCTGGGCATAGTTTGGGAGAATAGCAAAAACCAAAGTTTGAGGGAAACAGAGGGTAAGTTATTAAACAACAAAAGAGGGAAATAAATATAACCAGTGTTGCAGAGGTAAAGTGAGGCAGATATTGGAGAAATGGGAAGAATGGGGAAATATGCTAAATCATCTTCTTTCTTTCAGCGGGGTTTATAGCAAGCCTAAATGTGCTCTACTCCCAGTGGAGAGCCTTCTTAGTCAGCTCAGTGGGTGCCTCCCATCTTGCTGTTGCTTTTTCCCTTTCAACCCCCCACGAGGACCTGCAGCAGTGTGGTGGGAATTTCCTGTGCCCCTCCAGACTCCTCACCCTTTGGTGTGCTGTACAGGCATTTGCAAACACACCTTGTGTACGAAATGCTCTTGTACTCACATTCTGCACTGATGCAAATGGCACAAGGTTCAGTGCCCAGAGCAGTGTCCCCCAGATTTTCTCTCACAGTTCAGGGCATGACACAGCCTGGGAGAAGACAGGAAAAGTCTGGATTGTGCCTGGCCTATGTGGAGAGCTGTTGCAGAGCAGAGGGACTGAGGGAAGCAGTTGCTCCACAGGGACAGCTCAGCACCAAGGTCAGAGGGAAGGACAAGTTTTCCATTCCAGGCAGAGCTGAGACCTGGCCCTTCCATGACACGTGGTGGCAGAGCCAGCTCCTGGGTGCCAAACCCCCCACGCCCTCAGCACACCAGATGGATGCTCAAGCTCCCAAAAGAGCAGCCATTACCTCGCTCGCCTCCCTCCCGCTGAGGGAGTCAAATGCAGCTCCAAAATGTGCCATGCTACAGAGCAGAGACTGCCTGTGACCCCACCTGTCCCCTCCACCAGCCGTCAGGGTGGCTGCCAGCCAGGACAGGTAGGCTGGGACCAAAGGACAGTGAGCTGGGATGGGCAGGAGGCAGCAAGGGGCTGGCTGGAGACACTCAGAAACAGGAGAGCATGAAGGCTGTCAGCTGAGCTCGAAAGCAGGAGGAGAGGAGGCTGCAGGGCGCTGTGGAACTGGGGACAGGGACAGCAGAGGCAGAGTGAAGGTCAGGTCATGCATACAGGCAGCTGGGGAGCATCCCTGGGGTAAAATACAGTCTGGGGTATAGCTGCCAGTGCTGGTGGCTAGAGGGAGCTGCCTGAATGGCTGCTCCTGAGCTGCAGCATCAGGTCCCCATGCTCAGCTCCTCATCACTGGGCATGGCAGTGCCAGCTGTGCCTGGCTCTGGCACCAGGCTGACATCTCCCCCTCTTCTCAGCTGCAGGAGAGGCTGTGCCAGGGACACAAGGAGACAGGGGCTGCTCTGAGCTCTCTTTGTGCCATGCAGGCTCTACCATGGCCAACAGCCGGAGACCACAGCCCGCTTTCCTTGTTCCTCAGGGGCCTGTGTGCAGGCATTTGGTTGAATGTGTGTGGGGCACACACACAGTCCCTGCACACACACACTTGTCATTAGGGAGATCAAGCACACACACATGCAAGAAGCAGGAGCCCAAGCTCCAAAACTTCATTTCATCATTTCCCCTGCTTGAGACATGGCACCCCTGCTCATTTTTTTCAGCTGGTGCATGAAAACAAATAAAGAAAATGACATCTCACAGACACAGACACAGACCTCAGCAAACACCTACACAAAACTGAAGGTCTCCTCCTGCCAAATGCCTACACAGAGCTCTGTCACACACAGCAGTACACTGTTGTCCCAACACACCCACATGGGATCATTGCAGCCAGTGCTGACTGCTTCACAAACGTCTCAGCCCAAACCTGTGTGGGGTTTGTTCTGTGTGTGGAGACATTACCCACATGCTCAGGCACTGCCAACACATGTGAGCCAGGTAGTGGGAGCATGGCAGACCCAGGCTGCAGTGACCAAAATGGTATAAACCTCTGGATATCCCCATCTGAATATTGGTGTGCACACACACACACACACACACACACACACACATTTTTTATCCTAGATGTCCAGGCCTAGCTCCCTGCTTCCCATGGCACTGCCTCTTTCCTGTCCCTAGCTTATCAGTTTTTCACAGTTTAACCAGAATCAGCAACTCCTGTCACCTGCTGCTACCTGGTGCATCCCTTCCCATGCTGGCTAAGTCTGTTTGAACCCACAGATGTGTGATTAAACACGGCGAGCGTTAGTGGCGAAGCACCGCTGCGCGCTCCCCGTATGGCTGATGAGCGTGCAGCTGGAGCAGAGCTCCCTGGGGTACCCTGCTGCTCGCTCAACATGCACCAGGTCGGGGGGAGGAAGGTGTCGACATGGCAGGGAGGGTATTTAAGCATTAAGCCATTTCTTTTCCCTACAAGGATTCTGAAAACTGCACCTTTTCCTGCCTAGGTATGTCTGGCTGAGCTTCTGACGGGGAGACTGGAGAGACTTTGCTCTGTAGAAAAGCTGGAGGGAACAGGGAAGTAGTGAATGGGAAGAGGAATGTGAGGCAGTGGAGAAAACTGTGTAGAACAGCAAAAGCAGCGGCCGTGTCTTCTCCCAGCCTTGCCACACAAAATTCAAGGGGCTTCCAGGGGAACCGAACAGCAGAGAACATGGGGGTGGCACAAGGAGCTTGTACCTTACTGCTGGGTGATCGTGCTGAGACCAGAGAAGAATATAACACCGTATATGTTTCCAAAGGGGAAACTTTGCTTCACAGGCTTCAGCATGCAGACCACCCTCTAGCTTCTTTTAGTATGTGTTCCCCAGCTCCTGGGGGATTTGGTTTCCAGAGGACTGCCCTGGTTTATGTAGCCTGTCAACCAGAAGCAGTGAGACTGACCCCAATGTGATCTCTGCTGCAGGGGAGAGGGGTGAAGAGAAAGGTGCCTTGATCCAACTCACTACAAAAACCTTTGTTGGTGACTTGCCGAAAGAGAGCATATTATGAGCTCAGAGTGCCTGGTCCCTTTTCCAAGCTCATCAGTGTGAAGCATTTTGGGTCAGACTTAAGATGCATCAAGAGGCATCTGAGGAGAGATCCCAGAGAAAGGGACAGAGATGTTTCACATTTGCCTCAAATAAATAGCAAGTCAGCTTTCTTGCGAGTCTAGTCCAAGCTGCAGAAACACAGGGACACACTTGAGTAATGCAGTAAAAAACCTCTTACAGCACAGGACTGACCTGCTGTGTTCTCACTGCTCCGTGCCATGGTCCTGGCCAGCAGACCCTACCCGGCTCCTCTACTTCCCTCTCTAACTGGACACAGCATCAGCGCAGCCTCCCAGTGCCACAGCAATGGGATAACCACCTGGGCCAGGATGCTGTCTGCCTCATTCCTGAAGGGAATGACATGTGGCTCACTTTCAGCATGCCAGCCACTCTTGTCCGCAGCAGTTCCAGGGGTGTGAAGGGTGAGTTATTATGAATATCCCATTTTGGAGTGTGCTCTCTTGCCATTTTCCTGCTGAAATCAGGGCTTTCCCTGGAGAGGGGACACAGCTGGAAAAATGCTGGTGGAGCTGAGGAACAGCATGGGACAGAGCAGCCTGCCAGGCTGGGCAACTAGCACTGCCCATTCCAAGGGACATGGGCACCAGGTCTTGCTGCCTCTCTTATTACCTCTCTCAACTCTATCTTTCCCTGGAGGACCCCTTCAAGACATCCATGCACAGCACAACTCCATCTGCTCCCAGCACTGCAGCTGCTGACTCTTTGCTCCTCTCTCTTGCCTGTCTTCTTGCAAGCAGCCCTTATTTTTCCTGTCCTCACTTCTCCCCACTGGGTATTCCCTGTCAGCCTGCATCCAAACCTTGCCTCTCTGCTTCCGTCTCTTCTCTGCTTGCTCCAGGTCCGGCTGGCCTCACCACCAGCCTCCTTGCCTCCCCGTGTCCTGATACATTGGGGAGCAGATTGGGTGCAATGCTCTTCTTGGAGCAGGCCCCACACCATGGAAATGCTGAGGTGGCTGTTCTGCTGCACACAAAGGGTTAATGCTTAGAGGGCAACTCAGAAGCCTGTAGGACCGCGGAGCATCATTCCTGGGGAATTAGTAGCACGAAGATTGGCATTGCGCTCCGCAGCTGGTTTCCTCTGTGCAATGCCTTGTGCCAACAATTACTGCAGGCAGGAAGAGGAAGATAAACGGATGAATGGGTGGTTCATGAAAGATCCCTGGATGGATGGATGGATGAAGGACAGCCCGGATGGGTGCTAAGTCCAGTCAATGTTCCGGTCCAAATTCTTAAATTCCTTATATTAATTTACTTTCCCCATCTGCTGTAGTGAAACCAAACACTCCCAACTTTTCCTTAGTCCCACTTTCTGACATCAATTTGACGCCATTCTGTTGGTGCTTTGCTTGCCAGTCACTTTCTGCACAGCATGAAGCACTGCAGTGAAGTAGCCAGGACTAACATCCTTCCCACAAGAGCATCGTTCCCTCAGGGCCAGATACCAGGTATTTCTGAGTCTGTATTTTCCCCTGTCCCACCTGTGACAGGAGTAGTCTGATCAAGACCTCCGCACTGATCTTCTGTGCCCTAGAAGTGGTCAAGGACAGATTGGATGAGGCTTTGAGCAACCTGGTCTTGTTGATAGCATCCCTGCCCTTGCCACAGGGGTTTGGGACATGATGAAGTTTAAGGTCCCTTCCAGCCCAAACCATTCCACAGCTCCATGAAACAGGTATGAACATTCCAGGACTTTGGGAAACAGAAGGTTGCTAGTCCCTGTCTTCCCCAAACACCCTGTGATTTGCAGAGCAACAGAAGAGTCTGTAGACCTCTGTGTTTTGGAGGAAATTTTCCTTCACTGGTGAGCAGCATGGCTGGAGTTACCCAGGGACACAGTTCTTGGGCACAAGACAGCAGTAATCTCCCTCTTTACCAGATTCCAAGCCCTTGGCTCGCCACACCTCACATCTGCTGCCTGCTGCAGGAGCCAACTGGTCAGAGGGCACGCAGAGATACTGGGAAGGTGGTACTTTGCATTCTACAAGTGGTTTTGGAGAAAGCAACAAGGTGTTACTTGCATGGAGTCAGTGGAATCAGCCTTATTTTCCTTGAGATGAGAGACAGCAGGAACTGGTGACGCTGATGTCTTAGCAGGGAAGGGTCAAGGATAACCCTGTTCATGAGCTGTGCACATCTGCAGCAAGTGCTGATGGAGCTGGGTGACAAAATATTTTTGGACAAAACGTTTTTTAAAGCAGACCAAGTCCTTGGCAGAAACTTTTCACTTCAGTAGAACTCCCCTAGTTATTGTTTTGTTCATAATTCTGCAAAGCCCTTGAGTCCAATTTGGGTCTTAGCAAGGAAAAAAAAAAATACAACCAGGAGTTTCTTCTAATTTTTGGAAAGCCAAGCACATTCTACAAAATCTGGCTTTGGAAGTTGATTTTGGAAGAGAGGGAGGGCAGATTGCTTCCAGCCAATACTTCTCTGGAGTATTTACTCATTGATAGGGGAAAAAAAAAGGGAGAAAAATTAAAGCCATTGGCAGTTGCATACAAACTTGGAGAGGCAGAAGAAAAATGTCAATGCTATGTCACAACTCTAGCTGGTACAAGACAGCTCTTAAACAAAGATGTGAAAGGGCTGTTTGGGATCATGTACCCTCCATTCCATAAATTACAGCTGAGTTGACAGGAGTAGAGCAATGCTGGACTGGTCAGCGGTTTTGGGAAGAGGTCCCAGTTGGTTCCTATTTCATCCAAAGTGGATCATCTGCCCCACCTCCTGTTCCGTCTCGATTTCAGACCTGGCATTGCCTAACAAAATCTTTGGGTGGTGGTGGGCACCTTGCTGTGGCCCTTTGATCTCACTCCCTTTGCCTTTCTGAGCTCTCCCTTCAGAGGAGATATTTGTGGGGTGGGTAGAGCCGGGGGGATGGAGACGGCCACCCCCCTTGTCCCACATAATTCAGGATCCCATGGCACTGAGACCCTGTGGGCCAAAAAAGCACTGGCACGATGCAGCCGGGCAGGCTGTGCTGCGGGCTGTAAATCATGCCTGCACATTCCTTCAGGGGCATTTTCCTCACAACACATCCCCCCCTTAAAAAGTATAGCAAGCTTGCACCCCCCACCTCCCCACCCCTGCCCGACCAAGCTTCACCAGTCCCCATCTCAGCCAACAGCACTCAGCCCCTTCTTGTAATTGCTGAGCATGAAGAAGCGTTAAATTGTAATCTACCTTCTTGGCACTCTTTCTCCTTCCTTGTTCTTCTCCATCCCCAGTCTCCTTATCCTTCTGGGCCCATAAATCTTAATTGTGTCTGTGATTTTGGTTTTCGTTTCCCCTTTCTCTTGCTCTCTTTCGGTCTTGATCTTTCTTTCTTTTTTTTTTTTTTATGATGTTAATGAATCATATTTAGGCCTGGTCCCAGCTGTTACCATAAGGAGAATCCCTTGCCAGCCCCCTCTCCCCGCCTCCAGCCCAGATGCATGTCACTTTTGGATAAATCCAGCCAGTTGGAGGAATTCTTTGATTGTCCAGCAGCGGAGGCACTGAGTGATCCGTCACGCTCCCTGTGCCACCTCTGTGACATGCCATTTGCAGCGCTGCTCCCCTGGTGATGGCCCACCCATCACCATCTCTAAGGGGTTCCTGCTCCAGAGGAAGAGTCCCTCTGCTCAAAGACATGCTGAGGAGTTTTTGCAAGAAGCAGGACCTGCCAGCCCAGCCCTTATGTGGATGGGAGTATTACAGGAGCAAGAGGCGATTGAGGGGCTCCTGTCTCTGAGGCCTCGTCCTGCCTGGAAGGGATGCAGAAGGGAGAGAGAGGGCCCATTGGGAAAACATATGGGGGCAACCTCGGCAGGGTTTCTGGGAGGTCCAAATGTAAGGTCAGGCCCTGAAATCAGTCTTCCCCTGTTCTTCCATCCCCTCCCTTCGCTGTGGCTGGCGCTGCTCCCTTGGAGCAGGAGCAGTGTTTGCATCAGGTGACAGGGCTGGCACATCTCTGTGCCACATGGCATGCCATCTCCAGAGGTGACCTTGTGTCTGACACTGCTGGGACGCATGGGGACATGCAGGGAGGTGGCTCAGTGTGCTCATGCTCTCCAGAGCCTGCTGCCAGTGGATATTCAGTATCAAAAAATAAAAAAAAAAAAAAAAAAAGAAAAAAAAAAAAATCCCTCCATGTGCTACTTAGGATGGTTGGGAATCCTTGCCTTGGAAAGAGAGAGGGCTGAAATAACAGATGTGGGAGAGGTCAGGTACACCATGACATGGAGGATGGGCAGAGGTCCCTGAGAAGGGGCAAGGAGAAAAGGTGGGATGCAGGCAGAGCCCAAGGGTGCAGGGAGAGCACAAGGATATCGAGGGAGCAAAGGATGGCTGAGCAGCAGTGGCAGAACTGGCACTGGGGTGCTTTGGGAGAGATGCAGAAGGCATGAGGGCCCCAGCAAAGGGGACAGGGTTGGACAGCAAAGGGCTGGACTATGTACCCCAGCTGATGGGTGAGTGTGACTAAGGCATGGATTCCACTGGCTTCCAGCCACGGCCAGCCAGCACTGGCTCCCAGAACTTACAAAAATGCTTGCCTCTAGTGCCCAGTGCTTTGCTGCTCCCCAGCAATGCACCAGCCTGCCACACCAGGGATCACATGGGCCAGATGTGAAAAGCCCATGGGATTTCCCCTCTCTTGCCCCTCGTGCCACGTGTGCTACCCAGCACAGGTTTCAGCTCCTTGTTCAGGCTGTTCACGGGTTCCAGGTTGCTTCCAAACATTGCCTGAACAGCACATCCCAATTCTCAATGCTCCTGGTTCTCTGGAAGCTATCTTGAAGCTCCTTCTTTGCCTCCCTTCCCTGACGCCTGTCCCTCTCAATTATGCCCTTTCATTCCCCCATGGCTGGCTCCTAGTGCTAATACCCCTCAGATATTTGCAAGCTATCATCGTGTCCTCACTGTGTCATCATTAGGTTAAGCTCTTGCAGTTAGCTCCTTCAAAAGTTCCTTGTAAATCTTTCCCTTTACACCTCTGCTTGTTTTCGTAGCCTTTTCTGAATGTCTTCCAATCATGCCAATGGCTTTCAGGTCATAGGCCTGGAAATGACTCTTGGAACTCTACCTGGGCCAAAGGCAAAGCTGCTAAGGGGTTTTCTAGGCTGATCCTTCCCTCTGTGCATCTGTGCTCAGTCCCAAATCATATCAGCGCCTTTCCCATGGCAATCTCATCTTTACTGGCTACTCATGGATGTGCCTGTATTCCAATATGAGCTGTACCAATGTAGACTGGAAAAAAAAAGACAGTAACATTCCATTCTGCTTATTCCATTTGGAAGAAAGCCAGACTATTTTCTTTTAATCTCATATGGGAAGAGGTGGCAACTCACGTGAAAAGCGGAGCAGGTGAAAATGGATCAGTATTCTTTCCCCAGTGAGAAACCAAGCCACCAATGGGTATTTGAGGTTTGGGGCTGGAAGGAACCTGATGGGCCCCATCTGTTACTTTTCCCTTTGCAGATCAGCTGTGTTTTCCCAAGCTGACCTTCATCTGCTATTTCAAACCCCAGGTCAGAGTTCCCATGGGCTTTATCCAGCTCCCACTGGGAATGAAACCGGGTGCTAAATATTTTGGTGTCATTTCACTATCTGTTCCTGTCTTTACTACCACCTACAGGCTTCAGGAATGAAGCAGCTTCTTCCCAGATCATTAACAGGGAGCTTAATTAAAAGCTGTCATAACATCAGGCGTCATTGCTGGAAAAGTGCAGTCCACTTTGCAGATGGGTGACAGGGTCATGCTGTTCTCATTTTCCCATCAAGAACATGCTTTTTTTATCACTGACTCCAGGACTCATTGTGGCTCCAACTCATTTTAGCAACTTGTACCTCCTGTAACCTTTTCTGCCCTTGTTGAAGTTCTGACCAGTTTTTAAAATTGAAAATGCCCCTTTGAAATGAAGAATACAGGACTGATGAAACAAAATATTGCAGCTTGTTTCTGTCCCATCACTATCTCCTCTGGAGTATTTATCATGGTGAGATTTTTTGGGGTTTTAAAGCAATATTTCATTAGCAGGTTTGGGGAAGGGACGAAGTGGTTCCCTAATATCCACAAAAAATCTTCCTTAGATTTAGATGTCACGCAGACAGAAATGTCAGGCACAGCCAGGCCAGAAAGTTCCGTATGTTTTGTAAAAATGGGGCCCAAAGCAGGCTTTGTTCTCATCTGAGGCTATTTAGGTTCCAAAAGCACTTTCTCACAGTAACCCTACATCCAGAAAACTCCCTCTAGAAGAGGGAGGGGAGAATGATCACTGGGCTCTCTTGGTTTTGCTTCACTTTCATTTGCTAGAAACAAAAACTGTTGACAGGGACCTGTGCAAGATATTTTGGGTTTTACTTGACTGCTTCACCTTCCCTGCTCCATGCTAGCCTTGCTTTGTGGATTTTCATACCCCATTTCCTGGGATTTTGCAGTCTGTGAGAGCAGCCATGTCCCTGTCCCGACTGACATGAAGGGATGAGCCTTTGTTCATATGTACCCTAATCCTACCCGACCCCCTGCACCCTGTAAGTGGGTAAAAGCCTTCACAGAGATTTGTTTATGTCCTTCCCCTTGCTGTTTTCAAAGCTAAGCCCCACTGGGACCCCAACTCACGCAGATATTGAAGCACACACTCAAACCATGACCACATGAGCTCTGCCACTGCTCCCAGAGGACTTCAAAGGGTTGGGCCCACGTGCTTAAAACTGAACAGGTGTTAAATAAGCTGCTGGATCAGGGCATCAGTCATCGGCAAGGCAGGGGGCACTGGATATATCTTGTGATAATAGACCACTTTGCTACATTTACACAGGCCTTTGCAACAGCCAATAAATCAGGCAAAACAGCTGCTACTAAACTATGCAGAGACTTTGCCCTTCGACGCAAATTCTCTGGAAAGATCAGCCGTGATCTGGGCAGGGGAATTTGAAGCTGGGCTCCTGCACACCCTGTAGCCAGACTGGGGATGGTCAGGGCAGCCCACCCTGCAACCCCACAGAGTAAAGAGCAGCTGGAGAACAGGACCTGCGGACCCATGTGCTCAGCCAGCTGGACTAAACACTGTGCCACTCTGTTAAACCAGGCAGCATCATCAGGCTCTAAAACATTTTGGGATCTGCTGAGCATGAGGACAGCAGGAATTTGGGGCATGGGTCCTCAATCTGACTCCACTGGCTGCTCCTCAGATCCTGTGATTTCAGCCATTTACTCAATTCCCTGCTTTGTTAAATGATCCTCTCCAATTCAACCAGCAATTTACTGGGCGCAGTTCCCCAGGGTGTGTTCTCTTTGGGCTTTATCACCTGTGGCTGTGAAGCAAAAGTGAAGGAACCCCCCAGCAGTCAGTGAGACCCCAGACACACACTGTTGTAGAGACAGCAAGAAACAGCTTCTGGAGCATGTAGCAATGGATGAAAAAGGCAGAGTGGGAAAAGCCTAAGTACAGCCTGAACAGAAAGAAGAAAAGGGGACAAAGACCCAATTTGAGGGGAAACCTCAAATGAGATGTCTACAAGCTCCTCAGAGCCCACCTTGGGCATAAGGGCTACTGCTGCTCTCCATCCTGATCCCAAAGGCTCATTTCTGCTAATGGAGAATAGTTTGTGTTGGCCAGGATCCTCAAGGTGATGCCAGCTCCCATCTTGTTTCTACCCACACCGGATATTTCAGGGCATTGCAAGCCTGGAATCTGTACATTGTGCCTCAACTATCACCAGGGCACTGGGGGGCTGACAGAGCACAGCTGCTGGACCAAGCACTGCGCTAGCACACCATGTTCCACAGAAAACCTCTGCTCGGTTTTCCAGAGCCTGGCAAACACTTCAGAGCTGCCAAAATACTTGTTTGCACAAAATGTGGAAGGGATTTTCTTTGCAGGACAAGAAGTATCACTTCCCTGCGTCACTCCTTGCAGGAGCTCAATCCAAGGCCTTCAAATTTGAAAGACAATCTTTACTCTAAAAGACCAAGCAGCCAATCTGTGAGCTAAAGCCACCAGCAGTGAGAGAACACACTGCATTATATCAGTCTATCAGGCAACAAGTTTACACTGTACTGGACTCACTGCTTTCAACCTGGGCAAATATGTCCAAGCAGGAGAGGGCAGCTGAGAGAAGGTTCTTTGTGCCTTTTGCATCCTCAACCCAGGGATGCAGAATGCCTCCCAGAAAGCTCCTCCAGGCCTTTGTCTTTTTCCCTGCTGCTTTTCTGCCTCTGTCTTCACCCCCCACCAAAAAAAAAACCCAACAATCTCTGACTCATTCCTGCTCCTCCTGCGAAAAGGTGTACAGCAGGGGGATTTTGCTCCCCTGCTCATGCTTTCTTTCACAGCCATGGGTTAGAGCAAAGTTTTGCTCATGGAGATGAAAGTCTTGATGCTGTGGCAAGGTCTGATGGGAATAGAGTGCTGTAAGCTTAGTGCTGTTTGTTAAAAGGTGTAGCTGGGCAGTCTACAAATTGTTATCATCTCACTGTTCAGACTCTACAGGATAGGGATAAACAATTGGGCTTGTCAATAATCCAGGCAAAGTGGCAGGAACATCACTCCACCTGAAGCCATTGTTTTCAATTTCTCTGCACTGAGCTCAAAGTTTCTGCAGCACATAGCCAAACCTGGAGGAGCAACTGGCTGAGAAGATCAGGTAGTGGGTTGCCAAGAGAAGGGAAGGTGGCTGATTGGCCACGCTGAATATCAAAGGGCTTCTTTGTCTGCCATTTATGGGTGATTGTGGCCAATAAATTCATTTTAGTGTGAGACCCTAGAAAACTATTTGGGAACTTGGCGTCTACCGTCTACTTACCATCTACCTGAGTAGTCTCTGAGCCTTATTTTTCCATGTTTCAGGTAGCCTGATGTATCTGCTCTCCATTTTTAATTGTGGTCCGGTCAAACACCTAGTCCTATTTCTCTCTTTCTAGTAGTCCCTTCATGAGCAGCCAGGTGTCCCCCCCTTTACCTGTCCATTCCCACACGGTATCTCTCTCTCCAAAGTCACCTGTCCATGCTTGTATACCTGTCTGTCCATCCAACAAGGGAACAAAGGACAGTGAGTTTGGTTAGGATGGAATCAGATGGCAAAACCCAAGGGCACCTTGTCCAGCTGCCTGTTCTTGCAGAAGGGAAAGATTGAGATGGGGCAGGAAGACCCATCACACAATTTGGGAAGAAGATCAAACAAGACTAAAATTTGGGGAAGATAAAAGGTGATAAATGTCCGTCTCTTCACCAAACTTTTCTTCTTAGCCTCTTGCTGAACCCAATTACCCTAACTAAAATGAATGTTCTAGTGTATGACAGACTTTTCTCTGTGATTAAGGACTTGCAGGCTTCTTGCAGGTGATGCACTCTATAACTCATTGTAAAGATGGCTGCGTTTTATAACCAATGAGTTGCGTGGAGTTAAGGGCATTTTTTGCCTGTCTCCCCCTTCTTCCCTGTTTCCTTGCTCTCCAGTTCAGACCGAACTGGGTTTAACTAGGCCTGAATAATTTAATAGAGTCATTATGCTCCTGTGTTTTTCCCTTACTGTCAACTGTAAAATCCATACAGTAGCTTCGGGAAATGGGGCTAATTTGAATTGATAATAGGAGACTCTGGAAAAAGTCATCTATTGCCGTGCAATGGTGGAGCAGATGCATGCTAAATCTTGTATAATGAAAGAATATGCTGGTGTCAATTATGTAAGAAAACGACTTTACAGTGGTTTGAGGCAATGGGTTAGCATTCTGCTTGATATTATCACATAAAGAAACACCCATCAAAACTTCTCATAAATATGGAACGGCAAGTAAGATTACATTATAAATTTGAATGTTATGAATGTGTATGAGAGAGACAGATCGAAGCAGGATACCCACCTCTCATAACTGAAAGTACAAAAGAGCCATATTTCAACATTTACGCAACACTGTCGCCAGGAGAGCGGACCAGGAGACGGACTGGGGCTGTGTCCCTCCCCTACCTGCCTCAGAGCCACTGTCACAACATTTGCTGGGGAAAAGACAACTACTGGGCATTTTCTCTCAGTCATGTGCCTGCATGAAATAGCTATCTGTCATCAGGCAAGGTGCCTGGGAAGGTGATGCTGCTTCTGCTGCAGGTGTACAGGTGGCTTTCACTTCAAGAGATGTTTGCACAAGGATCTAAACTTCATGGCAGTCATTGAGCTCAGGGGAAGCACTTCTCTCAGCTTTTGAGGTTTGCTGCTGCCTGGGAACTTGGTGTTTCAAAAGGAGCGTCATGGATGCCTATTACAGTTCCAGTTGCTATCAGCCAAAATCAGTGTCACTGCCCAGAGAAGAGAGGACAGCACATGGCTGAGCGTGCATTTGACTGTAAGAGGCTGCAGCAGTTTCTGTTAAGCAGGTCAATGGGGAAGGGTCTGCGCCCCTGAGGAGAGAGCGTTATCGGCTCAGGTCATGGTGGTGTGGAGTGAGACAAAAAGGATTAGCCAATATCAGAGGGGATTTGCTTCAGAGCAGATTCCCAGCACAAGCTGGAGGGAGGAGGTACTTGGGGTGAGGGAATTCCAGGGCACAGAGTCAGTGAACCACATAACTAAATTCAATTTGTCATAAAGCCTGAGCTGTGCTGGGCGTAGAGGAGAAAAGGGAAGTCTGGCCCAAGCGGAGAGTGGGGACTGGAGGAGCTCCGTGGCCAGTCACACAGTTGCACATCTAGCCTGGGGCAAAGTAGGTCACCCAGTGCAAACCTGCTGAGCTTGCACTGCCCACTTCAAATCCCCTTGAGACGCAAACACCGCCTGAGCCACTGACGTCACAGGGCCTCCAGCAGTGCTGTCGGTTATCCCTGCTCTGGGACTGGACAGAAACTGGACCAGATCCAGGTTCTTTGTGCCCAGCTGATGGCTGAAACCTGTCAGTTTGTTGTCCCTGGGCTCCAGCTGGCTGGCTGCAGCCTGAACACATCAGGCTCCGGCAGCATGGTGCATTTGAGCTCCCAACACGAATGGGAGGCATGTGTGATACATCAATTTGCAGCCATTCCCTCATGCTCTCACAGATGTTGCTGCCCTCCAAAACCCAAGACAGCCAAACTCATCGTGCAGCCAGCCCAGAGCCATCCCGATCCACCAAAAGCATTTAGACACCGCTGCATCGGCACAGAGGGAAATGTGCAGACAGGGCTTAGGCTGTGGCACTTTGGGTGCAAATATACAACCACACGGCTGCTGTGCTGCAAAGGGGCAGCTTTGGGGTTGGGCCAGTCAGGGTGTGAGGGCTATGACATCTGACCTTGGCCTACAGCACCTGGCTTATCCCTTGCCCTCCCTTGCTGGCTGCCCTGCCCTTCTGCTAGATGTTGCTATTCTTGGAGCAGAAAGGGCAGAAGAGAACTTGGCCTTCACTGCTACCACCCCAAGCATTAATCTGCGAATTCATCTTCAGCAGTGGGTTATGCTGACCCCCCCAGGGCTGGTCTCTGCAACAGAGGCAGGGATAATGTTGCTGTGGCTCAGCCAACCCAGGTTTAACTGTGTTAAATGACCTCAGTGTGGTCTTGCTAGCCCAGAGACCAGGCACAGCTAAAGTTATGGCTTGGATGGGTCGGACCCCCTGTGGAAAACCAAACATCCGTCTGCCCCTTGGGACTTGGAAGGTGCAGTGCCACCCAGTAGAGAAGCTGGTTAAGGAAGGGGGGCTCTCAGTGCCATCATCTCCCCTGAGAGAGAGAGACAAGTCAAAGAAAGGTGCCCCTCACCAGCCGTACCTGACTTGCATATAAAGCATTGCTGGGAGCGGGGAATAGTGCTCTGAGAACATCCAGTACTGCAGCTCCTTCATGGACTGAGCAGGCTCTGTCTTACACAAACATTGACTTTGGCCCACTCTGGCCCTGTGGGACGCCTATTCCAGCCTCTCTTTGCTGGCTACAAATCTGCTGCTAATTTCCAGCCTACATTTCCTTTCCTTGTGCTTTAGCCCTGTTTGCTCCAGTGCCAGTGTCCTCTTTTAGCTTCAGTGGCTCTCCCCTGCTGTTAGGCCTGTTGACGTGTTTATGGACAGCAATCAGATCCCCTCTCAGCGGGTGTCATGCTGGGCTAAACAAGCCGAGCTCTCTCAGCCTCCCCTTTCCAGAAGTGATAAGGACATCCTGCACGGAAGCAGTGCAGCTACTTTGCTTCTGCAGCCAGGTGGGAGCACATCTGGGTTGGATTCATACCACCCCAGCCCCTGTGCCTCGCTTGCTGCCACCGCCTTGCTGGGAGTGGGGACAGATGCTGTGCCTCGCCTGTCCCCTCCAGAACAGACATGTATGTCCAGCAGTCACCCTAAACAAGACAGGCACTTCCAAAAAGGCTTCTCTAGGGACAGTCTGAGGTCTTGTTTACCCCTGGGGAATATTAGTAAGAAAATGGGGAAAAACTGGATAGGCTAGGGTCTGTCCACCCAACAGCAGTGAGGAGGATCCGTTCTCTTTGCTTCATGGAGGGGCTTCTTGTCGTCCCTGACCTTCATAACTTCCCTGCTTCTCCCCTTGGTTTTTTGAAAAGACGGGCAACACCCTGCTTGAGGTCAAATGAGTCAATCAATGTGCTTCCTCCCAAATGCTAAGTTTATTGGTGTTTTTCATTACTGAAAGAACTTCTTGGTTCATTATTTGGGACAACTATCTGGCTGTTATGGTTTATTTCTCCTTAGAAATAAGATTGTTTTCCACCTTCCCTAAGATTATTTTTTAGACTTGTCAGTAAAGCTTTCCAAGGGTAATAAAATAATATTTTAGAGCACATGATTTCTATGCCTATTGAAAGAAGGCTTCTTCCTCCTGACACTTTAAGGAAAAGGACAGAATGGTGCCTAATTTTACTAGGATTTTAATTTGAAAGAAAATACAAAAGAAATGTTTGGTCAATGTTTAAAGACATCACTTCTGTATTTTCAAAAATTACTATGTTTAGACCCACCTTTTTTGTTTTAACATTTTAACAGTATGATGCTTTTAAACCTTGACATTAAAATGAAATTAATTAATCTGATCTGAAAAGAGTGTTCCTCGAGGACCTCCCTTTGCAGATAATTTTGAGATCAGTGAAAGGAGAGAGGGAACAAGATGGACATTTCTAATTAAGTGTTGAACATCTGGAACTCTCAGCATTCTTTCTCCCCTCTGGATTTTGCAAACTTCTGCACTTTGCAGAGCTCCGTCCAGCTCTTTATTGTGCTCAATGCTATAGAAGCATTTAAAAATGGTAGCCTCAATGTCAGTTCAAATCCCAGAGCTTCAGTTCTTACGTAGCCAAATGTTTTTCATTTACAAGCATGGATTTTCTCCTCCAAAGCTGTTTCTTGCCATATCTTTGTGCAGCATCCATTGCACTTTAGTCTACCACCCCTAGTTTCCTCCGAACACGCCCTTGCTCTGTCCTAGACCTCTTGTATAATCCACCAGTTTCTTGGCTGTAAAATAGAAACACTTTGCCTAAACAGAATAGTGGTTTATTAATTTTTATCTTTTAATTTGCTGAAGCTAAACTCTTCAATGGGCTGCTTTAGACGTTTCCTATTTTATTAAAAAAAAAAAAAAAAGTGGAAACATTTTTTAAACAGTTTACAGGCTCTACAATGAAAAAGTAGCTGTTTTCTGCTTAAAGGGAACTTTTAAATTTACACCGTAAGATAGTTTGATGAAATGTTGGAAACTGAAAGGCAGTGGTTCAAAGTGGCACATACAAAAATATTCATCCGGATTTCTGACCACACAGTTCTGGGGATGGGAAGTGGGCTACTGTGACTGCTGGTGGGTGTTGTTCTGACTCGGGAATGGGATCTTTTCTGCAATTCTCAGAAAAAAAAGCGCAGGATTTTCTAATCTTAGTTCCAACTCCATTTCAAGGCCTCAGACTGTAAAACTCATAAAGATAAAGAACTTTATCCCAACTTTGTCTCTTCCCCAGCTGGACAGGCCTAACCTAAAACCCCAGGGTGAGTATTCCCAGCCAGCTGGTTTCCTTGCAGTCTTTTGCCTCTTTTGCCTTGCCTTTTAAGCTAAGAATGGGGAAACAACCTCTCCAGCCGGCTGGAAAGCTCTCCTGGGGTTTGATGGCAGGGCCCGGTGTGTGTAGGATGGATCCTGTGCTGCCTGCGGTCCCTGGGAGCCTTGCCCACATGCTGTTCTCATCTACAGGGGGTTATTTATAGCCGCTGATGCCAGGAATTCGGCAGGGACGCTGCCGGGGAGGATAACAAGTTTCTCTTTAGGAGGAATGTTCCACCCCGACCGGAGGAGCAAAGAACAATAAAAGATGATTGATTTCCTCGCAGCCGCCTCGGAGCACGGCGCTATACCCACGCCAAGCATCCCGATGTGCAGGGCTCCCTTTCCCCAGCTGATGTGTTCTGTGTCCAGATGCAGGATAGCACCGGCGGGCGGTCAGAGACCGGAGTGTGATACCCATGTTGGCTCACCAAACTGGACATCTCCCATCATCTTCACCTGAGATGAGTGAGAAGAGGAGGGAGGGGAGGGAGGGCTTGCAAGACTCTGTCTCTGGGCCTGCAGGCTCTTTCTATTTACATTCTTTCGAGTAAATTACTGAGGCTTAGAAATTTACAGTGAAATCGCTTTGATTCTTAAACCGTATGAATGAAGCTGCAGATGGAGAGAGTAATGGCTTAAATTTATTAGTGCGCATAAAATTGTTGATGCTAATTTTCAGCCGTACACTAAGCAAACACTCGATGGGATTAAACCGGATCCCTTATTTAAACGAACTCGCAAAATGTAATTTACATCTAGTTATTGTTTCCTACTCTTCCCAGACCCCTTCCCAAAGCTCCCTCTAATGTTGCCGGGTCTGTATTGCACCCTCTGCCTCCGGCTCCTCCATCACCTCGGGACAGCGTTGAGACTGCTGCCGGACCTTCACCGGAGAGATATATATTTAGACAGAGCCGTACTCGCTGAGATTTGTTCTCCAGAGGAACTGTCCTGGATTATTTTCCACTCTAGAGATGCAACATTTGCCACTAGAGATGCCACTTAAGGATGGGGTTTTTTTCCACTACCGATACCAGTTATGAGCCTTTTCACCTCTCTTAGATTGAGCCATCACCAGTGGGCTCTCACAATGAAGGGAAATCCCTGTTACAGGGCAGTGCCACGTTGTCATGCTTCGAGGATTAAGTGTCCAGCCTTGTCTCCTGCCCTGCAGCCAGTCTGGATATCGCTTGTGCACAGCACCGAGTATCTCCCCTGCCTTTTGACCCCTACTTCTGACACAGGCGTGCCTGACATACTCTCCTGGGCCGAGAAGGAGACTGAAGGGACACAGCAGGGAAATAGAGCTCATGAGGACCATGAGAGATAGTCTTCATGCCAGCAGTACACTCATGCCTTGCTCTGTGCTCCAACGCCTGATCTGACATCACCTGCCGTAGGAAAGCTCAGCAACTGCCCCTGAGACAGCAGAGAAAACTGGACAATCAAAAGTGTTTCCTCTTCCTGTAAAAATCAGCAGGTCTACTGAGGATACACTGATTAGATGCAGAGTGCCTGACCTCAGTGGGGTCCATAGGTGCTGCAGGGATATGAACTAATTAGGTGGGAAAGCTCTGTTCAGCTTCAGCCCTGACAGCGTGAACTAATCTTACAAATTTATTCCCTGCTCTCTGGTGCCTCCCTATGAGAGGAATCTGTGTTACAGAAAGTCTGGGTGTCACTGGAGGGTGGGAAGGCTGCAGAGGAATAACAAAGCTGACAGCGCATGCGATAATACAGGAATACCGCAGGAGCTGCTAATCCTGCTCCCTAAGGCTGTCAGGACCATGCCAGCAAGACCCATGTGCTGGCATCCTGTGTCTGGCAGTGGCAGTGGGTCCCGTTGGTCCAGTGTGGAGCACACGAGTCATCCAGAAATGCCTGCCCAGGGGCTGGCTGAGAGCGGGAAGGAGAGGGCAGAGCAAGGGGATTACAGGGAGATGCTGGAGCCACCTGTCCGCGGAAAAAGAGCTCTTTGCGTGGCACAGCTCTTTCTTTGGTGTCCGATGATTGTGGTAGGGCCCCACAGTGTTTCTGTGTGTCCTGTGGGGGAAACATCACCACGGTAGAACTGACCAATGGTGAGGAAAAGGTGATCAAAATCAGTGCAGCTCACACCTTCAGCACAGGGCTGATTCAAAGATTTCCCTCCCTAATGGCCAAGCAACATCTATTCCCAGGCCCCTGGGAAGCTCCTTGTGCTGGGGTGTGTGATGGTTAATCTGCCTGTGGGAGCTGAGCTGGTTGGGTATGTCTGGCTCCTGTGTCCCTGTGGCAGAAGAGACACAGGGATGAATGCAGGAGCAGTGTTGTGCTGCAAATCATTCCTTGTCTTCTGAGCAATGCTGAAGCTTTACCACAGGTCTGCAAGGACAGGAAGGAGAGAGTGATTTGCAGAGTACATCCCATCTAATTGTCTACTTGCCCTCTTTCATCCTCTGCACCTCCAGCTCCTAGAGACACTCCACTGGGATTGTCATTTCTTAGCAGAGAGAGAAGAGATTGGATCCTTCCTCCCTAAAGAGAGAAGAGCACAGAGGTAAGGTCTGAAAAGTGGCTAGCAGATACAGGAGCTGCTGCTCCTCCAGCAGGACAACAGGGCTTGGGTGGAGACTGGAGAGGAGACCAGGAGCAGAGATGGAAAGCCACTTCAGCATCTCCCCTCCCACCACGCCACTGAGAGCTGATCAACCCCGTGTCACCTTACAAGCCACTTAATCCCTTCCGTCATGCTTCTCAAGGAAGGGGGTGTGCGGGCCAAGGTTTAGCTGCCACCAGCTGCCCCGAAGTCATATGCTGAGCATCTGCAGGAGCATGTGCAGGGGGACATGACTGACACCTTGCCAGTCTCCTGCACCTGGGAATTGCCCAGCCCTGCAACCCCAGACCCAGCTGGCTCTTTGATCTCTGTGGGGGCTGAAAAAGTTCCCTTCCACTCCAGCTTTGGAGAGGATCATTCTGATTTTGTCTGGACTTCTCATATCCTGGCAGGTGTCAGTCTTGACTTCCAAGACACCATGGAGGGGGAGGTGGGAAACAGGAGGATTATAAAAATAAATAAAGTGTTGAAAACTCATGAATGTGCCCACCCTTCCTCTCAGTCCATGTGTCGGGGCCTTGTTAATCTAAGTAATTGCCTTCTCCTTCCTACTAATGCCATTAGCATCCATAAGAACATCTACACAGTGTCTTACACTGGAAATATCAGCCTCAAATTTTTGAGCACCCTGGAGGTGGAAATGTGTGTAGATGGAAGACCAGGAGACAGCCTGTACCATGTCTCAGCACTGGACAAAGTCATCCACAATCTTGTCTAAGGAAAAAACCAAAGAGACCACCAGGCATATGCTGGGTGCAAGGACAGAGCAAAAACTCAGGTTCTCCTCAGCTGCCCTGCTCTGAGTCTCACCAGCGGCTGCTCACACCATCTGAGCTGTGTGATAGATTAGTCTGCGCTGTTCCCTAGAAGGAGTTGCTGTAGAGGTAAACCATTTACAAACCAGGAGCCTCTAAAGCCTTGAGTGTCCTCTACCTCTGCCAAACACACTCCAAAAGCCATCTTTCAACCCATGCCAGAAGGACTTTCGTATCAAGAGAGATCGCCTGCTCTTGAGTACTCCAGTCCCAAACTTGGTAGAAGTGAAATACGATGAGAGTTTCCTCACAAAGTTTGGTCTTTCTGTCTGTTGAGGCTTAAATTACAGACACAAAAGCCATGGCTGCCGGCAGCTTTAGCCTAGATGGACCAAGACACTGCTTTGCATTGGCCCTCACCCTTCAGGGTGCTTGACCTTTGCTCCAGACAGTAAATTGATCTCACACCTGGCTGGGATGGGATGTGTGAAATCTTATTGTAAACTGCCTTAAGTCCAGGGGCAGGGACTTAAAGGAAGCTGTGGCTGCACAAGGCTGTGAGGCTGGTCAGCATTCCCCCACCTCAGTGTCCCACATGAGCCCAGCAGGCACTTTTAGCTGAGCAATACTTTTCAGGATCACAGCATATTATGCTACAGGACAAACTCCTAAATAGGACCAGTAAGTCTGATCTGTTCTCATTCTGCAAGACTCTCTGATGCCTTTTTTCTTCTCTCTTTCTTCATGTTCCTCAGATTTCTTCTCTTTAGCTATTGAGAGGCTCTAGATGACTGAGACAGCCAAGGTGTCCTTCTGACAGCTGATGCTGAATCCATTTTTTAGCAAGTCCCGTTGTTCACTAAAGTAAGCAGAGTTCAGGGTGCTCAACAAAGGCATGGTATGAGCCAGAACAGGAAAAGACCTGGCTGGGTCAAATCTAAGATCCAGGCAATCCTGCACCATGTCTGAGAGGATACCTAATGTGTAAGAAGAGGGTCTATGTGCTATGGGATTTCTTCAGAATAGTTTCCCAGTCTTCAATGATCTTTAATGAGGGACTTCCTCAGTCAAGTGTTGTGGCTTTGTATTTAACAACAGCTGTTGTGGATTTTTTCCCAACAATTTTCTTGAGCTCCTTTTTAATTTCTTCAAACAGGTAATCTCCATGTATACCTAGGCAAGGAGTCTCTCTGGTTAGTTGTACACAGCACGAAGGAAACTGGATAAGGATGAATTGCTCTCCATATTCAGCATGGGGACAAGGTAAGGAGAGCAAGGCCACATTTGCAGTAGGCATGATTTAGGTCAGATGTTAGGAAACTCCTCCAGCTCTGAGCAAACACACACCCTGGAACAAGCTGTCAGGAAGGGATGGAGCCTCTCATTGGCAGTATTTACTAGCAGGTTGGGCACCCATCTGTTGGGAAGGTTTGGGGAGAGCTGTCTTGCAAGACTGTCTATCAGGGTCCCTTCAGCCTCACATTTCTCCCTGTGTGTTCCCACTGTCAAACCCTTCGGCTAGGACAGACTGTGCCATCCGGGCACTGGAGAGGCTCTGCCAAAGGCCCTCAGGGGAGGAGCAGCACTAAGAGGAAATCTGTGCAAATCTATTATCTGTACTCTCTGCCCAAGGCAGGGAGGGTCTCGGTATCAGGCATGTCCCCAGTGGGAGCTGCCTTCTCACCTCCCTCTGCTCCCCCAAAATGTCACTGCTCTCAATACAGAAGACATCACAAAGAAAAACTTGCCAGGGGCAGTGTGGATTTTGGTCATTTGCAGACCCACTGGCTTTTCTTTCTCATTTTTCAGGGACATTTTGGGAACCCGTGGGCTACAGGCTGGAAGATGTTTGTGACAATTACATGTCATGGGTTCATGTCCCTTCCAGGGTCACAGAGTCTGGAGCCAAGCTGAGAGACCCCATCCTTCTCATCTGCCTCAAGGCAGAGGTGCCTGCTCAAAGCTCTGAATCAGACCACGTAAAAATGCCTCCAGTTTTGTCACATCACAGAGCAGGGCTGCTGTTAAGGCACCCATTCCTCAGCTGCCCAGGGAAGATGGGGTGGACAAGCAACAAACTTCCAGTTGCCCAATGGATCTTGCTGAGGACATTTTTAGAAATCTGAAGCACAAAGTTTTAAGAGTTTATATCAAAGGAGGCTTCTCTGTGAGAGCAGGGTGAATTGCCTACCAACTCATGCTGCGATACAGGTGTGGTGAAGAGAGGGATTAGGTAGGTCAGATGTGCACAGGCCACCCAAGGGCATGGTGTCCATGCAGTCACTTCCACATGTGTCCCTGAGGACAGTCACATTCTGGCTGAAGGTACCACTGAACTGCTCTGTCAACACTGCATTCATTATGTGAACCTTCTTTAGTGACTGAGCTCAATTCATGTGTCCTCCATGGGCTGTCAGGACATGTGTTAATGGTGGAGAATCATTCAGGTAGCAGTAACGATCCAGAGATGGTGATCAGCTCCCTCTCCAGATTTGTCTGTGTGGCTGATGCTGCACAGTCACTGTTATGTGCTCTCCCTTCCCTCTCTCCTAGCTCATGCAGGGCATGGTCACAAAGCAACCCATCTTTTTGTACTTGTAAACGCATTTTACAGAGTTGTAAATGCTCTTATTGATTCGTCAGCCTTATTATCCTTGCTGTTCAGCCAAGAATCAACTTCCATTTGAGGATAAATTATTAATCAGACTTCTTCAGGTTTATTTCATAATCATTTCCACCATTCTGGCTGTCACATAAAAAGGATTTGCATATTTATTCTGCCACTTTTCCCCAGAACAATACGTGGCAGCCCATGTTTACCTGCAGACTCTTAAATCACTTTCCCTACCTTATAAAATCTTGGCTTTTAGACATAGCAGGCCCTGCACAGTTCAGTCCACGTCCTTCTGACTCATTTGCTCCGTAGCATATTTTTGTAAGCTAATACTTTTCCTTTTCACTTCTCTGCTTTTTCATTGCTTATTTATGATACCCTGTGGGGTAAAACTGTGTGGTTTGTTCAACAACCCATAACAAAAATGTAGAAGCTTCCAGCCTGGTACTGACTGTCTTCGGTCCCAAGCCCAGCTTGCACAGAAGAGTGTGTTAAGCAGGTATTTTGGCTTTCAGCACTGTTTTTTTCCTCAGATGGTCACAGATGAGCAGCCCTCATGCCCCACTCAAAGCATGGCTGTGTTTCTGTGACAGGGGAGTGCTGGATAATGGGAATTGTTTTGGGAATGGTAGGGAGGAGCAGGGATGGGAACATGGTGAAGGTGATGGCACCTATCTAGGAAGGGACAATGTTTACACTCACAATAAGTCAAATGGAGGGGACTGAGACACACCAAAGGTTAGTGTTTTAAGTAGCAACAGGGAAACTGAGGTTCAGACCAAACCAATGCCTTTTGCCAGGCTCTGGAGCAGGATGGTGTCAGAGTCAAGGAAGGCCTCCAAAACTGCAGTCTTTAAACAGCACTGGGAGAGATACATGGGTGTCCTGGTCCCTCTGAGCACAGGATGGGAAGGCAGAGAGAAGGCAGATTCACCCCAGCATGGCCCTCATCCTTGTTCTGTCCATGGGCAAATTCATCCCAGGACTGCCCCTGTCCTTGTGCTGGCCGTGGGCAGATTCACGCCAGTGCTGCTCTTGTCCTTGTGCTGTCCTCGTTATGGCTCCCGAGTTTCCATGTGGCAGGCAAGTGCGCAGGCTGATTCCTTCCAGCAGATGGTAGCAGGAGGAAACAAGGGGATGGGCATCCACACTGGGATCCCCGGCTGGACACCGAGGTGTTGCTCCTCATGTCCAGAGAGAATGGCTGCCGAGCAAGCAGCACCAGAGCCAAGGCACCAAGGGGTGCTGCTGCCCTTCCTTATTGACAGGGCCATGGGCACATGAGTTTGATGAAGGACTCACCATTCCTACCGTGAATTCACATACAAAATGGCAGGGGATGTGCTTGTAGTCTCAGTGGCCAGTTAGGGTGGGTTAGCCACAGTGACAGCCATGGCACAGGCCGGAGTGGTTGCCATGGCATCGAGCAAGATGTCAGCCATGGCTCAGGCCAAGATGGCTGTCACAGCAGTGGGCAGGAGCTGATTCACAGCCCCATTTCTCCCAGCTTGCTCTTGGACTGTGGCTCTTCCACCTGAGACCTTGCAACTCTGTTCTCTCAGGGGTGACGAGATAGCAGACCTTGACTTTCCCCATCGCTCCTCAGGTTTACTCCAGTGGCCCTGCCTGTTTCCTTCCTCTGTTCTTTCTCTTTCCCCCACATACATCCCAGTTTTTATCCCTCCTCTCCTGTTTTATCACCCATGGTGATGACTTTCTGCAGGCCTTCAAGATCCAGATTCCTAACACCAGGACACAGAAGGGAAATTCTCTTTCATTTTTTTTTGAGAGGAAATTTAAGAAGATGATATTAGTGTAACAGGAAGAGTGGAGACCAGTCAATAAGAAATTGAAATGAGCTAATGAGCACTTGGTTTAACAGAAGGGCTTGGATGGCTGAGGAGTCTGTGGTGCAATGAAGACATGGCTGTAGCATATCTAGAAGTGACGCCAAGAGATGTTTTCTCCAACAGTTCAGTCTGTGCCCAGGCTCCTGCAGAGCTTGCAGACTGGTTTGCAGAGTTGTGTTGCTACATCCTGTCTTGCCAACTTCCCACCTCCAAGTGGTCCAATTCCCATTAGTTGGCTCACTTTCCCAAGACCCCAGCATGGGACTGGATGATTGGAGTGCTCCTCCATGAAGGTGTGGAGTTTACAAATGTTGAGTGCTGAAGTTTGAGGAGGTGATGGCACAGCGCTGGGAAGGGGAGAGCCTGTTCCTGCTGCGGAGGGACCCATGGGTCAAGTGCTGCTCTGTGTGACATTTGACAGGTCTGCAACATATGCTGCATCCCACTGCAGGCTGAGGCTGTCCTCCAAATCAGCTTCCAGCCTGTCTCAATGTGAGGTTAAATCCTTGCTCAGGATAAAGAAAGTAGAGAAGCAGCAGATGGAACCAATCAATTTGCCATCTGAAAACCGATCGATTTGTGGGGACCCCTTCCCATCCAAAGACAGGGTGGGAACAGGGTCTAGCCACTGCATGCATGCAGGAAAGATCAGTGGGCAGCCCATAATAAACTCTAAATGTATTTCCAGCCATAAAATGCTTGACATGCCTTCAGAGAGGCTGTTGAAATCCCTGATTTGCAGCTGGCACTCATTTTCCATTGCAGGTAATAAAAAGACTGAGCCAGAGTGCTCAGATATTTCATCGTCGGGGTCCGTTGCCACCCCCCAGCCTAATGGCCAGATCACCGGGACACGCACACCTCCTCCTCTTCCTTCTCAGGGCTCCCCTTTCCCTTCAAACAGTATCCGGACCCTGCAGGTGATGGGAGGCGAGATAACAAGCAGGAGTGGTGATTTCAGGAAGTGGTAGGGACTTGTAAATCCTCAGAGGGGCTTCCTCTGTCAGAGGAGCTATCCGGGCAGCGGGGCATGTGCTGGCTGAAGTCATGCCTGTTAGGGAGGTATTTGTTCTTCTGGCCCCCACGGCCCAGGCCGGTTGCCGTAACATCCCTCGAGCCGGGATCTGGTTGCAGCAATAAAGTTGAGCGGGTTGGGTTCCTGGCTGGACAGGAAAGAGTTATTGATCAATGCCATGGATCCTTCCCACCTTCCTCCTGCCCACGGGTGCATACCAGGAGAAGTGAGGAGAGGAAGCTCAGGCGATGTTCTGTTTGGGAGTAAAGGCTGGCATGGTCAGGGCAAGGACATGAGAAAAGATTAAACACCAGCTGAGCAAAACACAGGACCTTTTAAACATCTCTAAATCAGGGCTGGGAGCAATTTGAGAGACAGGCAGGACCCTGATCCAAGGTGGATATCTCACCACAGTTGGGTAATACCAAGGAAAATTAACTGAAGTACCAACATGCTCATGTCTTGCATTTTACAAGATCTCCAGGGCTTTTATCCTCTCCTATGGTGGGGCTGGGATCATTAGTGGACAATCACTGTGTGCTCACCAGGAAAATGTGGCCTGAGACCCAGCATTTCAGTCAGCTAGTCAAGCTTCATAATTTCTGATCCTGAGCAGATATTATGTCTATAATAAGATTGATATTAGTAATACCACTAACAATTGTGGTAATGCTAATAAAATAATGTTGGGCTCCTCCATCCAAGGAGCTCTAAGCTTTTAAAGGAAATTAAGTCTCACAGCATCCATCCCACTTCAAGAAAACTTAGCAGCAAAGCCTTCTCGCCACTTCTGTGGCATGCAGTCTCCTCCAAGGTGGAACACAGCAGCTATTTATGAGCAGGCAATAACAGTCCACAGCAATCTAAGTGAAGTAATGAAAGTAAATACCATATTCAGGACAATTACAGGGGTTATAGAGGAGACAGTGTACCAGGACACCCAGCCCAACCACTAGGCTTTTAGATGTATTAAGGGACTTTTTGTGGTGTTCAGAACCTACAGTGGTCAATCACTTAGACCTTCAGCAGCAATGTGGTTTCTCATCCTGCTCTGGGTACCATATGCTCCTGATTTTAAAAGCAGGGAAAGCAGGAGCCTTGCTGGCTCCTCTGTGTGACTCAGCACAGACTCACTCTGGCACTCTGCAGGAGGCATTTCTTTATGTGCTACCTTGGGGTTATCCACTGAGACCGACACTTTGGAGATGGAAAACAAACTGTCTTTTGCAAGCCATGTTCTCTTCCAGAGCTCTGTCAGTACAAGTCTGTCCTGAACCAGCAACCCCCAAGAGTAAAATCACATCCACAAGAGAAGGTTCTTCATAACCAATGAGATTCCTTGAGCCACCTCCTTTTCTTCTGTGGCCTTGAAGTCACAGGCACTAACAGCCCAGCCTGAATATCTCCAGCGAAAACTGCTCTGAGACTTGGATCTGGGAGGTGCTGGTAGAAAAAAATCTGAGGCAAGTGTGCTGAAAATCCAAGGTATTTGTGCTCATCAGTTCACACTGCTCTGCCCCCTGCTCCTGCAGGCTTTGATGAATGCAGAACTAGTTAGCAGCACTGGTGTGAGCAGGTCCAAGAGGTCATGCTGAAAAATGGCACTTTGTCAAAAATGTCATTTCAGCAGCATTTCATTGCCTTTTTCTTTAAATGAAAAAATTCAAAAGGAAATTAAGCCGATGTGTTATTTCACTGTGATTTGAAATTTTTTGCTGCTGATTTTTAAAACTTCTTCCTCTTCTCACCTTCTTTTGGTCTATCATTTGCGGCCCAAAGAGCAGATTTTTGTCAGTCTTCAAAAGATGCAGATTAGGGCCACATCACTCAGTATTTCCTTTACTCAAAGAAGATGTGCCAAGATGAAAATTTGAGCCCCGCAGACTTGACCCTGTGCATTTTTATTTTTTTTTAATGAGCCAGTTTCAGAGAGCTTGACCACCTCTTTCTACAGAACCTAGACTGTGCTTTGGGGTCCTGTTTCAGGAGGCCAGACCTTTTCCCATGGTAATTTTTGGAAGCCCAGGACTGATGCAGGATGAGGGCAAACACAAAGCCTTACTTGTCCTAGACCTCTTCTTCCCATCTCAGCCTGCCAGCTTAATGCTGGGAGATTTTGGGTTAGGATCAGCCACGTCGCTTGTGCTCCACTTCCCAAAAATCATCCCTCCCAGACTCAGGGATCTCAAGGAACATAACAGCCATCACTGCCTTAGGCTTGAGCTCCAGCAGCTCATCTCTTCTTCCACTTGAAAAACGGGGATTTTGTTGCTCATTCAAAGCCATTTGGCTTCATCTCCAGCTCTGCATTCCCTGCCAGAATAGGCAATAGGCTGTGGGGGCCCTCTGGCTTCCAGCATCATGGAGAGAAGAGGTGTGAGGGCTGGAGGAGCCCATCCTACCCCTCCCCACTGCCCTCCCCCTCCTCTGCTTTCTCGCTGTCTGAGGAAGAGAGAGCAGGACCCCACCTAGGACCCTGGAGACAGACTTTCAGCGAGGAAGAGTCAGCCACTGTGCATGTCAGGAATGATTTGATCAGCCAGGGAGATGAGCACCTCTAGCACTGACATCAGGGGACAGACAGAGGAGAGTGCGAAAATGCTGGTGATGGACAGCAGGACTGCAGCACATGGCAGGGTGCGGACACTCAGGGCTGCAGAGCAGCACCCATGGATGTCACGAATCTCTGCTGGGGATAGCACGGGGCTGATGCGACTGTCTAATGCTGTGCTAAATTCCTTCTCCTGCAAAACCATCCCTGCTGCTTCCAATCTGTGCTCCCGCTCGTCCTGCACTGTCTGGGAGTAAAACCCACTGGATGGTGCAAGGACCTCTGCTCTTACCCACATGCATGGATATTTACTCACATGTGCAAACACCCCACATTGCATGTTGCCTATGAAAAGGTGATATAAAACATGAAAAGATGGGTGAATTTCCCTAAATGGGGAATGAGCTTCTTCCAAGCACTCCCTGGCAGACCCTACTTCAGCCTGCTGTTCTTGGGAGAGTGGTCCCTGATCAGCCACATCTGCCAAGCCTTTCTGAGGGCTGCCCCACAGCCTTCCTGTGTGCTCACTGGAACTGTCAGGTCACCAAGACCCTCGACATCCTTCTCTGGCCTCCCTGGCTCAGCAGTTTTTGAGGGCAAGGATGCCAGCAAATTGCTTTGAAGGGTTGGGTTGCCACCAAGCTCAACCCAAAGCCTGGCATTGCAGCATGTGCAAAAGGACCATGGGTATATTTTTGCCTCTCATATAACCACACACCTCAAGGTGTAATGCTCTTCAAGGATGCTCATGGAGAATAGGCCTATGGACAATATTTTCTCCCTGAGAGAAATTCCTCTCCTTTCAGAGCCAGTTTCTAGAGCTCTTTTAATACATCTTGCTCTTCTCTGCCCTCTCGTCTTCAGAGTGTTTTGCTCTCTCTTTGCCTTTCTTTCCTTTGGGAACAACTCCGTTTAATTTTAAAATTCCAGGGGCAAAATGTAGGCAAACAGCTGCAGGTGGGCATAGCCTGTCAGCCTCCACTTTAAAAAACCCCTGCAAAACAACCTCAAAAAATTTGAGATCAGAAATTCTGTAGAGCACTGCCAAATGGTATTACCACCACATCTACAGTCAAGCCCCCTGTCAGAACCTCACCCTGCCCCTCTGCATGTGATTCTCACCCAGACAGTCTGCTGGTGTCTCCTTGCCTCTGTTTATACTAAAGCCCTTGTAGAATAAAACATCCATGTAAAATCCAATTTCCTCTGAATCTCTCTCTGAGAAGAGGCCTCGAGATTGAGTAGATAACCTCTGCAGTAATTGCCTGAACCACTCCTGTTTGCTGGAAAGGTGAGATCCATTTTTCAATTATCTATCTGCAGTGACAGCAGCGAGCAACGGAGCTAAGAGGAAGGAGAGAGAGAGAAAGAGAGAGGAAATCCAGCCAACAAGAGCCGTCTGTGTCAATCCTGGCAAACGGGAGGTACGATAGATGTGGTCACAGTTCCTGCCATCAATATCCTCTAATATAAATGTCAGCGATGCCATTTTACCCACAGTCATTTCCCACAATGCTGATTACATTATCGTATAATAGAGGGGCGCCAGCCGCACCGCTTTCTCTCCTAACCCTCCTTGCGGTAATGTGTCAATAGCCTGCCTCCATGAAACAAGTCAATTTTCTGCAGGCTTGGCAGCAGAATAAATCTGCCGACTATCTAGAGAGCTGGAGATATTTATACACACCGTGTCCTCTCTCTCTCTCTCTCTCTTTCTCTCTCTCTCTTTCTCTCCCTCCCCCTCCCACCTTCCCTCCCTGTGTGTGCAAGCAGAGATGTGTGTCCTCAGCAGAATTGAGTGATTTTCAGCCCAGACTCAATAAGAAGAGAATTTAGGGCAGTCCTACAGCTTGGCTTCCAGTAACAGCCCTACACGTTTATTTTCTTTAGCTTAACAGGAAAGAGAGAATTATGTTTAGATTTATATGACAGGGGCAGTTCTACCAAAATGCTTGTGATAAGCGCTGTGAAAGGGGGAGGGAGGTGTGTGCATGTGTGACAAAAACCAGGCAGGCCAGTGGCAGAGAGGGATTGCAACACCTTGCAGGTCACACCAGGGGGGATCCTCTGGGAGCTGGAAAAGCAGCTCTTACTTTAACCGACAGCTCCTTTTTCAGTGTATGTCTGAATCAAATATCAGTGGAGGAAGGAGGAGGGAGGCCATGGGCTCCTCCATCCTTGCTGACGGATGAGAGTGAAGGCTTTGGCTCCGGTCCCTTGACTCTTGCAGGTAAAGAGGCTTCCAAGGACAGGATGCTCTGGCCACTGCAGTGTTGGTTGTTCTCTTGGGGATGTCCCTAGGACACCCTGTTGTCATCCCCAGGACACCCTGTGGTCCATTGCCCCATACACCCCCACTATGATGTCTCCCTTTCTCCAGCACAGATGGTCCTCCCTGAAAGCTCCAGTGGCTCTCTCTGCCAGCCAGCAAGGGCTGCTCAAGCCATTCTGGACTCCCAGGCACTGGTTAAAATGGCAGATTGTATGCTCCTCATGCTCACAAAGGAAAACTGCCACCCTAGTGAGGCACAGCAACAACCGGAGAGTCTCAGCTCTCTCTGGATGCTGGACAGAGAGACAGACTCTCAGCAGATCTCCAATCCCTCTTAGACTAAACCAAGAGAATGTGAGGTGTTTCTCCTTCCTCTCATCTCTGCTCAACACAGAAGACTTTATACTTAATTCTCAGTGGGGTAATTTTTTTGGTGATGGAAATTATCATCAATTATTTTTTGCCAAGACAGAAAAACAAAGCCTGAAAAGATTAATAGCCAATACAAGATTGCTTTCAAGTTTTTGGACTTCGATGTTTTTTGGGTTTTTTTAAAATAAAAACGTGCAAATGTTCCATCTGTTTTTCATCAAATTTTGTGCAAAAGGCAAATAATGCTTGGATCATTTCTTTTGGCTTGATCCAGAACATGGCAGTTTCTGGGCAAGAGGGTTGTGTGTCCTCCACTAGCCCTGGGATGAGTGAGTCCACCACCTCTCAGTGATGGGGAAGGCTCCACCAAAACCACAGTTCGCAGTGGAAGGTTGTCCTGCTGCCTCCCTAGAGTCACTCCTGTCAGCTTTCAGAGAGTAGGTCTTGAAGAGGATGGTGACCTTCTACCATCATCAGGAGACCTCAGGGATCTCATTCAATCCCTGGGCCAGCGCAGAGCTCTGCCCATGTACCCCCAGCCTTGGTGAACATCACATTCTTCCTTGCCCACCTCCACTGTGACTTTGTAAAATGTCATTTGTAACCCACACAGTCACCACAAAGTTAATTGCAAACACAAATCCTCTCTGGGCAAGAGCAGGCCCAGAGGAGGACAGTATGCTCAGCATGGTGGGGTGACTTGGCCCTGAGGGAAAGCCAGGAAGTGGGTACATTGGAGGGTACTGGGCTTGGGCTCTGGTTCCTCTCCACAGAGGGAAGACATCCAACACGCCACTCACTGTTCTGCTTGTGTACACCTTCACAATGATGCCAGCAGCTTTGGTTTTTTGCTCTGGCAGCTGTGTCAGAGATTGACAAGAGCTCTATAAAACTGGGAGGGAAGTGAGGCCCTGTGTCTTGAAAGTTTTATTTAGAAATCAATGAAACCCACAGCTCCATCACACAAACTCCAGTTCTTCTACCCTTTTCAGTCCTGTCTGCCTGGACTGCAAATCATCAGCACCTGTCAGAAAGAGAGGCCTGTGACGAAGGTACCTAAGAAATAACAGGCACCATACCCCCAGAGGAACCTAAAATTCCTTCCATGCTATCTGGAAAAGACCCTTTGTCTGGTAAAAAGACAAGGTACAACCCTTTGGCTTGTAGTGGGTTTTTGCTGGGAAAGGCTCTCCCCACATCTGGAAGGGACAAATCTGTCCCCAGTGGAAAAGAGCCAAAGTTGGAGATAGTTGGGGCTGCCCAGTCCAAGAGCCATCAGAGCCAGCGGAGCCTTCTTGTTGACACAATCAGCCTTCAAATGAGTCTAAAATCTGGACACATGCCCTGGACCACAGCCTTCAGAGGTAGATATTGGGGCTGTTTCACTGCCAGACCCCAAGACAAACTGTAAAGGAAGGCTACTGCTGTATCTGTTAAGATACATTTCTCCAGAGTGAAGAAGTGGGGACTGACTCCAGAACTCTGATTCAGATCCTTGTCTGCATACGTGGAATATCATTAAGGGAGAAAAGCTGGCTGCAAGCTTCAGTTGCTTACTACTACACTGGCAGGAAAGACAAATGCAGAGCATAAGATAAATGAGGCTCTTCCAAGTGCAAGAAAGTCAATACTATAGAGACCTTCAAACTGGAGTCTGGGGAGCAGCTTACAATTCAGCTAGCTGGTACAGACAGGAAGACATCTCTGTGAGCTGAGAGCTTATCAGCAGTTCGGACTGGTACATCCCAGTGGGGTGGCAAAACAGGTGGCCACATGGGACTGGACTGCACAAGTCCTTGCAAAAGCCCACTGGGAGGGATTGCTCATGCACCATCTGTGTTATGGAAGCTCTTGAAGGAAATCAGAGCCCTGCTGTGTAGCATAATGTTCCAGCAAAAGAAGACTAAATCCTGGTTCAAGATAGTCTCTAGTGTGGCCCGGCAAAACACAAGATAGAAGAGAAAATAGGCTTGCCCCAAAATTTTGTTTAAAAGCCATGCTAATATCCCTGGGACTGCTCTTCAGGATGCTCAGAGCCACCCAGAAACACCGGGCACCCAAAACGCTCTGCCACGTCAGACCCAATGCTGTGCCTTTCCCCCTTTCCCTGCTGTGGTTCACTGAGGGGCCAGACCTCCATGGCACAGCAGTGCTGGGCCATGCTGGGTATCAGCTTCTCTGCTGTGCACACACACAGCACAGCAGTGTGTGAGGCTGCATTAAATATGGCTCTGGGTGCATATGCACATGCTCAGTCCCACAGCTGAAGGAAATGCAAACTGATCCACCGAGGAAAGAAAGGAAGATGATGCCCTCCTTTTTTCAATTATATCCAGGTCCAAGGTCAGCAACCTCTTCCCTCCTGCTCTGCAGTATCTTGTCACACAAAACCCAGAGAGAAAGGGAATGTGATAAAGATGAAAGTGATGTGGCAGGCTCGTATGTGAAAACAATCACCCTTCAATTAAGTGTGATTGATTTCCCAAATCAGAGATGCATTCGGCTTTCAACAGATAGATATGGGTGAAGGCCAGATGCTGGGGAATTCAGCACACGTGCTTGGTCTAGGACATCACAAGGAAACAAAATGGAGATGCTATAAAGTACCAGGTGCTTTGAGATGAATCTGAGATGGGCATAAATCTGAGACAGGAAAATTTTCCCCCTGAAATTAAAGCTCAGTGCTGAGAAACAAAATGCAGAGAAAGGTAGTGTTTTTCCAAGCTTTGAAGAAGAATTTTTGTGTCAGACCAGCAACCAAGGACAGCCCAGAAGCGAGTTTGCAGGGATTTTGCAGATATATGGAAGACTTGCTGACAAAGCTGTTTCTGTACAGGACAGACAAGGGACATAGCCTGTATCATGGGGAAGGTGGGTGCAGAATGCTGCAAGGCACTTTAGTGACATCTCACAGTGTTGCTCTTAAAGCCTTTGACAAACAACTGAGAGGTTCAGAAACTCCATTTGGCTCTTCTAATGTCAGCTGTGTCCCTTTTCTCATTCAGATTCACAGAGAGCCCTTCCAGCTGTTTTACACACCCCTGATGCTTTGTGAACCAAACCTGCCCACCCATGTCTACACTGCCCCTGTCAGGGCAAAGCAACTCAGGGTGTTTCACAGTAGGCAGGCAGTGGTATAGAGGATATCAGAGAAGCCCCTTTGCCCAAAGAGGAGAGTCTGCTGTAAATGTCTGCAGCAAGCAGACTAAAGCACTGCAATGAGGCAGAGGAGCAGCATCCAGATAACCAGCCTCTGTTGATATGGCTGTGCACATCAGGGCAGGCCAAAACATATGCTAAGCTTTAGGGGAAAACTGGGTACTCCAATGCTGGTCACCACAGCTACTCTAACTACTCCTCATCAGCATTTTTTTTTAACATGCAAGGGGGGCTTGCCACCCCCTCAGAAATTTGACCCCTCAGTTCCTGTATGAGCACCCATTGCAGCCTCTGGTCACACCATTCTACAGATCCTGCGTTTATCAGTAACAGGCAAGGGCAAAACTGGCAGCCCCAGTGAGGTGCTTAGCTAGAGAGAAAGGAAGGCAGCACTGCAGATTTAGTACAGTTCATAGCAGGAGAGCAGCTCCTGTATGTTAGTCTGGACTGTTGTCCTTTATTCCCTATCACGATCAGCCCCATCCATCTCCCCCTCTCTCCCCCTTGTCCCTTCCATGGATTTCACATAAAAGGTCTGCACTTGACCCCCCTCCCCCCTGCAGGGAGAGGGGAAGGCCGTGAATAGAGAGACCCTCATGTTTGCAGAAGTGATTTTCACATTAATGGCAGCATATGTTTGCATCGATTCCAAGCTGCGGGGCTGAGCGCGTGTGTGTGCCTGCGCTCGCTGCGGGCGCGGGCGGCCGCCGGCTCCGCGCGTGGGGCACCAGGTGCTCGCTGTCAGGCTGAACAAAAAGAAGTGTCAGCGCTGTGCGCCGGGAGGCTGCGCTGGCAGCTCCCCCCTGCCTGCAGCCCCGCGCTCAGAGCATCCTGCCTCCGACTGGCAGGAGCATCCTCTCCGCTCAGCTCCTGAGCTGCCCTCCTCGCTCCCTCACTGGGGGCTGTCTGCCGTCACCCATCCCTGCCACCCAGAGGCTCGCATGTTGGCTTTGGGTGGACGGTGCTAGTGCAAAGGGTGCTGGAACACACTCTGGAGGCTGCTCTGACCTTCTGCCAGACCGGTACACCTCACAGTCCATGTAAATTCCTGCTATACCCAAAACCAGATCAGAGAGGTCACTTGTTGGATTGGCATGTCCAAGCCCATGGCTGACGCAGCCTGTTGCCTCCTTTCACCCCTTTTCTGATGCACCGTGGGGCCGATGCATCAACAGGCTCTCCAGGCCATCCTGGCTGGCATCTCCAAGGTTCTCCGGGTGAGGAGAACTTCTCTGTCCCCAGCGCCCCATCTTCAGTGTGAGTAGCGCCCCGACCCCCTGCGTGGGGCTGGACACCCTGCAACCAGCACCAGCAGAGCCTCAGCTCTGCCCTCCGCAGGGCAGCAGGGAAGCTGAGTTGCAGTTTAAGAGCCGTGGGGACGAAAAGCAGTTTGCACAGCTCCGTGCCCATCCAGGCTGTGCTAAATCCTGGTGTTTCCCAATGACAACGGAGCCACGGATTGCAAAGGAGGAGGCCTGACCCTGTTGCCTGGTTCACTCATACCCGGGGAATTCGCCAGTTCGTGGATACACTCAAACTTTCATCAGCAAAACTTTCTGGGGGAGTCCAGGACTTAATCTTTTTTTCTGCTCCATTTCTCCTGCCTCTGAAACAGGAGTCACTGTGTTTCTTTTTGCCGCACTGTGCATCCATCTTCTCTTTTTAGATCCTGACCTGACTGGTCCCCTGCAGATGTGCAATGGCTCCAGCATCTCCCTGGGGTTGTCCAAGCGCTGCTGCAATCACAGTGAATTCATGAAGAATAAGAATTTGGTGTGACTCTGTGTGGACTGTGAGGACCCTCAAAGGCATGGCTGGAATGCATGGACAGAGCAAGCGTGTCAGCAGTCCTGCTGCTCAGGACCCGATGACAAGTAGTCTCTTCTCTTCCCAGGTAAGTTCAGGCCTATGCCCTGTGGGAGAGCTGTCTCATGCCCCCAGGTGAGCTCAGCTGCTGAAGAATCCCACCCTGAGAACAGTAGAAATTACTCATCTTGCTGGGTAAGCCCACCTGACCTCAAGTGTGGATGTTGCAGACTTTACAGCCTGTGCCACCTATTTGACACCTGATGAAAATTTTACTTCTTCCGTCCTTCATTTAATCTCTTTTGTGGGTAGCAAATGAACAGTGACACTTGTGGGGTTTGCAATCTGGAAATTATTCATCTTCTGCAGAACAGCCCTGTGCCTTTGCAACAAGATGTTGTGCAGGCAGAGCTCCTAGGGAGAGATGTTGTGGTACTTCCACACATTCACAGTGCTCACCTGGGACAGAGTCAGGGCCTTTGAGGCGGCCAGCACCAAGAATCAGTGTTCATATACAGAACCAAGACATTCTGCCTGGAACTTGGAGTAACTTCTCTTTACTTTTTGTCTTGTCAGCCTGGCAAGGCATGAAAATAAACAGAAATTTTCACTTGTTGTAAATCTTGGTGTTTCCAAATCATTCTCAGTGGGGAATCAGAAGGAAATTTGAAATGTCAGAAAGCAAAAGAAAAAATCTCCAAACTGCAGATTGCAGCTAAATCATGAATCTAGAATGTGAAAACACCGGCGAGAAAACTCTCTTTTACCATTGGAAATGTAACTGGGGAAGAGGAAATTTCTTGTCGTATTTTAAAATGAAGCCTGCTGCTCAGCCTGGGAATTTGAAGCTGGAATGATTTGTGCTGTTGCTTTGATTCTCCTGATCAGAAAGTAGAAAACCTGTTTCAAAATATTTTCCTCAGAAGGATCTTGATGCTGGAATAACCACATTTTTCTCCACAAGAAGTTCTTAAGCAAAACAGATCAGCTCTGTCTATTTAGATTAATTTGGACTCTAATCTTAAATTTTTCTTTCTGGTGTCTGCTTTGGTTTTTTTTCCCAAAAGACCCAGAACTGACCATGTAATCCCAGAATCTGGGAGCCAGGGCTCTGGAGAATATACCTGATACCACAAAGGAGCTGATGCTATACATAGCCCAGACACTACACTGCCATAGACAGGAAGACAGGGAAGAACTTGGTGGGTGCAATAGCTCAATGCCTTATTTATAATGTGAAGCTTTGAAGCAGTGAAGCAGTGGTGGGCAGAGCTCCGGTTGCCATTTCCTTTGCTGGTGTCATCCACTCTCAGAAGGATGTCTTCAAGACAAGCTATTTTAGTCTGCCTGGGCATACTCTATCCCCTGCTGTGGCCACTCTCCTTTTTTTACTTGTGCCTTACATAAAAGTACCTGCTGCAGATTCATGATCAACTCTTGTGTGTAGACATAGGTGATTTTCTTTATTTTCTCACTTACTCTGATGGGAGGGGCTGCAAAGCTCTTCTTGATGTACAAGAGATCTGCTAGCATAGCTTTGTACAACTGCAAGACAAGTGCCCAGGCCAGGTCTTGTTAATGAACCAAAGTCGTTTGCACCCTTCCAGACACTGAGCCCTCTGACTGTGAGAAGAGCATGGGTTGTAAACAGCTTAAGTGTTAGCAGTATTGAGCACAGCGATATTTCAAGTCTTGAAGACTGTACCAGTGCCCAGGAAGCAGACGATCCTCCAGATCCGCCAAACGTACCGTTTACTTCTACCAAGTCAGGACATGGAAAGCAGACAGGTGGCCTCATGGCATGCAGAGGTTTCCTTTGGTTGTTTTGTGGGTCAGGAAGGATGGGAGGAAAAGCTAAAAGCATTATGCCCTTTTTTCCCCCCATGCAGTAAGATGGGCCACTTGTGAAATGAAGGGTCCCACCCAATTTTGAGCATTAGATACTCGGATGGGGCTAGAGACCTGTGCAAAAAGCCCCACAGCTACTGTTCTCTGAGACCACATAGCAACACCAGGATAAGCAGGCGGTGGGAATCATGGGCTGCTGAGCAGAGCAAGGCTGCTGTCACCTTCACAGCAGGGCATAGCCAAGGGAAGACCCATGCCCTTAGGGGAGAGAAATCCCTCTTGCTTTTGAAAAACGACGTTTTTCTTTTAAGATCTCAAAGAAACCAGCAGCTCTGATGTGCAGCCACTCCAATCAGGGCAGAGGTGTGAAGGTGTTTCACACAAGGTCTGCAGGGCGTAGCTGACTATAACCCCACAATCACAAATGTGTGTATAAAATTCCCTTTCTGAGCACCTTCCCCCCAGCATTCCTGCATTGTGCTGACAGGATCACACATTCCCAGTACATCCCTCATGCAATAGCATGCTGCAGGGATGAAGGCTGACGTGAGGGCTTAATTAATCAGTTAATTAATCCCAAACATTTTAACCCTCCAAATCCCTACTGCACTCTAGTTTGGCAATTTGTTCATTAGTGGAAGTTTTTTGAGATTTTTTTGAACTTGGGTCATTCGATTTCTCCCCCAAGACAGAAGCAAGATAAAATCACATTGTTAGGAAAGTGAATGTGGTTTTGTATGTGTCTCTGTGTGTCTCCTGTATTAGAGGCAAGCTCTGCTTGGGACTTTTCTGTCCTGCCTCTATCCCCTCCTTGGGTTTTGCTCTGCACCAGACACTGAAAGGCTCAGGTCAGGCTGTGCAGGGGTAGGAATGCGCCTTTGCCCTCTGCATTGTTACAGTGCACCAAATACTCAGGATGAGCTGATGTGAGCACCTTTGGGTCTTTCTTGGGAGATGGGCTTAGTGGATCTCATACCCACATTCAGCAGGAGCAGAGCACTGACTTCCCTCCCTGACAGTGTTGGGGCCGCCCTACACAGCAGAGGTGTGAAACAAATCCCAGCTTGCTGGAGAGGCAGCAGTTTAATGTGTGGTCTCTGACTATCATGTGCAATGGAAACCGGCCCTGCTGTAGTGCAGCTCTGCTGCTTTTGTGGCAATGCTTTTTCTAAGGCACCAAGACACCCTGTCCCCTCTCCTGGCAGGTTAGGACACCTGGATGTATCTTACAGACTTCCAAAACCTTCTTCCTCTCTTTGTCCTGCTTCCATCCCTGTCCCTGGCTGAGCTGGAGAACTGCTGTCTTCCCCAGGCTGTCACTCACACCTCTTCACTGACACTGTTTTCAGACCTCCATTTCTCTCCTGTCCTCTGCTCCCCGAGTACACACACTCACCACCCTTCCCTGTATTTGCAGCCTCCCATCTCAAGACAAGCCCAGGGTACAGGTGGGCCCAGCCAGCACCGCCCAGGGGAAGGAACTCAGGGCAAGTGAGAATATTTATTGCTCCAGGTCCTAAATACACCATCAGTGTTGTCACTCTGCTGGTGCACGTCCCTGTTCCCTGGGTTTTTACAGCACATCTTTGTGCCACTTGGTTACAGTAATGAGACCCCAACCTAATTGCTATTCAATAAACTCCAGTTAAATTAACAGCTCCATCCAATGATCACCAACATCTGCTGTTCATCAGGCAGCCTTCCCTCCCCTCCTGCTTCCTGAATCTCCTTAAATCCCAACGCCCCAAAATACAGTGTGTCTGTGCTGGGCATGAGCTTGGTGTAACAGAAACACGCTGTCTCTGCTCTCAGCTGTGCTGGACCTGTGCATGAACCCACTCACATGTGGGAGCACACACCTAGCTGCAATGATGGGACTGGGTGAGCCAGAGCAAGATGCAACCACACAAATGCACAGGCATCCCCGTGCCTTTGTCTCACAAACACCCAGTATCCAAATCTCCGGATCCTTTGTTGCACTGGCGATTCATTTCCCCCACACTGCATGTGGAAGAGCTGGTGAGGAAAGGAGGTGACATGTGCAGCTGACACTGGCAGGGACACCAACTTCACAGGAACATCACACTCCTTTGATTCACCATTTCTGTCTGAGGATTTAGTCCAATACCAGCACTGCTCTGGCTGGAAAATCAGGTCCTGACTCTGACTTCTGTAGGTAGGTTCAGTCTGTTTGTCCAGAGACTTGTGAAGCCTGTGTGTACCTCACAGTCTCCAACAGCTCCACAGTGCTTGGGGACAGGGAAGGTCACCTCTCTGATTCAGAGGTTAACAGGGTCACGCTTCACTTGTGGTAAAAACTCCTGCCTAAAATTAAGCCTCAGCCTTGCAGAAAGCCAGGCCAGGCAAGCCATTAAAAAAAGGTCAAAGATATTATCAGCTCCTAATCCAATTAGGTACTGATTATCTGTGAATTCAGCACAACCTCGCTGTTAGAGCTATGCTTAGGAAAATGAGCATCGCCAAAAAACCAGCTGGAGATCTAGGGGGCTCTGAGAACTGAGGCAGCCTTGTGAGAGATTATGCCTGTGCCTGGGGAGCACTGACTGTAGCAAGAGCTACGCTGGGTTTTCATTGCTATCTTTCTTTGTATGTGTCACTTGGTGGGTGACATTATATTGCTGGTGAAGGAGGCAGACAGATCTGTAACCATCCCTGCTCCTAAATATAAGTTTAAGAACAAAGGGAAACGAGAATTTCTAAATTCAATTAAAATCAGTGATGCAGCAGCCTGACTTGTTGGGAATTCTCCAGCAAAACATTTTTAATGGAAAATATTCTGGCAAACCCAACAGTTTCCATGGGGAAATAACACTTTTATCGTTTACTTGTTGGGGGGAAGTTATTTTTTATTTTTGGTCAGTCCAGCAATTTTAAGGAGCTTTCCTCCTATTGATGTTCTGGAAAAAACCTTTCAGCAGGGTAGAAATCTAACTGTTTTTAATCTGGGACTTGATTGCTTTATTAAGGGGATTATGTGATACAGTCCTAAGATACCAGGGGAATGGATTTGCTCCCCTGGCAGGCGGTCTGACTTTGAGAAAAGAGAGTTTGTATGCTGAGTGGTGGCTGAAAGAGTTATGGAAATTACCCCCTGTGGTTCCATCCGCCTTGTCTCTGGACAAGAAGGTCTTTGAGGTTTGTTTTTGTTTTTGATAATAGGACTGAACCATGGCAGGTTTCTCTCCCTAAATGGAGCACCTTTCACATCTTGCTGTGGCAAGCTTCCTTGTAAATGCGTGAATGGCTTGGGGTGGTTTCTTCTGTGAAAACAGGGAGAGGTACTCCGGACAGGGCAGATCCTGCTGCGCCGATTCACTGGATGGATTTGGGGAATTCCTCCCTCTGCCTCCCTTTGTGACCCTCCTTCCTTTAAGGCAACATCAGTTTGGTTCCTTAGTTGTAAAAGACAGTAATTCTGATATCTTCACGTGTGTTTTACAGTCTCGCATGCCTGGCTGGGCAGAGCCAGACAGATTTGCAATACCTAGCTGAGCTGCTCTATGGATTTCCACTGTTGCTCTTTGGCTGCAATGACACATTGGTTGTAGCTTCTGCCTTAGGAAAGTGATACTCTTTCACAAAGAAATCTGCCTGTCAGCAGAGCAGGGGTGGCCCTGGGCAGGGGCTTGCAGATGCTGACAAGACTGGAAGGGCAGTACTCCTGATGGGGCTGGGAGTCTGGTACCACTTCCTACCCTCCAAAAAATGCAAGTTCTTATCACAGACTGGACCTGACAAAGGGGTTGGGCTCTGCAGGAATTGAACTGGTCTGGATCTGAGTGCCAACATCGTTCTTGCTTTGGATAGATTTGCTGCTCAGCCTTGGAGAGATGTAGTTTCCCTTCCATATTTTAGCTGTGAGAGCAGCTTTTTGGCCTAAGAGTAGCAATCAGAGTCTCTGCTTTGGGTTTACATCTGCTGAACATCTGGGCTTGAGGGTTTAGCCATGCAGCAATGGTCACCAGCATGCACTTGTAAAGGGCATCTATTACGCTGCATTAACCCCACGTGGACACATGAAGGCAGGATTAAGAGGCCATAATCACATTCAACTTGGTGGGCTTTTGAAAGAGAAATCAAATGAAAGCTGTGAACAAGGACATCCCTGCGGGAGCTTAACACAATTTGGCTAATCCACTTGGTGTGTAAATGGTTTGTTCAACTTCATCTTTCCTGCCAGCATGTATAGACAAGGTGGGAGTGAGAACACGTGGGCTTGAGACACTCAGGTAAGCTGAGTCAGGTCTTCTGGGTGGGGTCTGGCTCTGGAGTTCCCATTAGAGAGGGGCCCATCCCTGCGAGTCTGATACAAACTGGGGGGGAAAGCACGATGGACACAACTGAGGGCAGGGCAGCTTCTCAGGCTAAGTGAAAGATGGAGGAGGAGATGTTGGTAAATAGGCCAATAACACCCGGTGTCACTCCATTAATTTCCCTGAATTAATCTGCCCTCTCTTCTTCCTCCTGTCTCCTATGGCCTGAGCTGGAGTCTGTTTGCTGGACTGGAAGGAGTACCCAACAAAACCAGTGCTGTTCTTGGTCAGACCCCTGCTATAAACTCACTGAGCTCTGGGACCAGCTCTGTCTCTTTGATTTGACAAAGGTGGACAACAATGGCAAATGTTCCTTCCATGAAGAAAGTTGGAATTGAGTGGTATTTTCTGTCTTCTTCCCTCCACTGGAAAGGCAAGCAGATGCTTTCCAGAAAGCGCCTGTACAGCTATGCCCATCCTGCCAAGGGGGCACCTTTCCCTTCACATCTGCATCTCCACAGCGAGGACAAAGCCCACAGAGGATGGGAGGAGCAGCTGAGCCTGTCTCTGAGACAAGGTCTTTGCTGATAGAGAGCTAAGGCTCGAGGTGGGCAGGTGCAACAGCTCCCTGGGCTGAGCTGGGATGCCATGCCCAGGGAAAGAATGGCAGCCAGTCCCCAGCTGGAGCAGCTGACCTTGTACCCAGGCCCTGCAGCACTGAAGCCCAAGGTGCTGCCACCTGGATAAAGGAGCAGCTCCGCTAAAACATCAAATAAATTAGAGGATTTTGTTCTCTATATGCCGCTCTAGGAGCAGCAGCACAAGTTACACTGCAAGATTGTTATCCATGTGGGAGACACTGGTGAGGCCCCCACTGCCCATGGCTCTTCCATTCCCTCCTGCCATTGCAACGGTTCATGCTATCAGGAGCTTCAAAGAGCATCAGAAAAGGGTGTTTCTCTGGCAATCAGTATAATCAAAGCAAAGAACGAGAGGACAAGGTGGAGGAGGGAGGAGAGGTAAGAGGTGAAGCTGGTGTAGGGACTAGAGCTGCCCTGCAGGAAAGTTCAGGTGTAAGGACATCGGGAATCTCTCCTCTGCAAAAGTGGCAGTGAATGTGTCCCTATCTCTTCCTTACTCACCTGTCTGGGTTGTAGCTGTAATGAATTCATACCTGTAAAACACTATTTAAAATTCCTTTCAAGCAGGCATCAGAGACATGGAACAGAGTATGACTGACCAACATCCCTTCACAGCAATCCCAGACCCTGTCTCAGACCCTTCCCAGACCATGTGCAGTCACATCCAGCCCTTATCTTCATGGATCAGTGGAGATTTTTGTTTCCAGGTGGAGATCTCATTGATTTTTTTTTTTTTTAAATTCATGTTGCTATGGCAGGAAAGAGTTTTGCTCTGTTGGGGACTGCATGGCTGCAGGTAAAGACTGCTAAAGTTTGTGTAAGGTTTAATTACAGAAGATGACTTGAGTGACCTACCTCTAGAAGAGGCACCAAAAAAGCCCTGTTAGGTCCAGCCTTGCCTTGGCAAGATGGGCCAATTTGGCAAGCACTGGCAGGAGGGAGCTCCCCATCTCTAACCACCTTGCTGACCAGAGTTCTCAGCAACTTCTCCTCCAGTATAAGGTGGCTCATGACTTGCTTTCTAAACAGCTGCTGAGGTAAATACCTCATCCCTCAATGCAGCCAGCACACCCCTGCACGACTGGGGCACTGCTGCCTTTGCATGCCCCAAACTACCCCAAAAGTCCTGCTGAGGGGGAAATAGGATATGTGGGGTGACTGAGTTGGAGGGCAAAGACAACAAGAGATGTTTTGGTTTCAGTTATGCCTTGTCCCATGGGAAGGCGGGAAAAGGTGAGAAGAGACCCTTGCTCTGGCATGCATCCCTCACATCCCCCTTTCCACTGACTCTTGGGCAGCTGCAAAATTCACCACTTTCCCAGCACTCACCCAAGAGGGAATAACGATAATAAAAACGAAATCAGAATGATTCCCTTCCCCAGACTGGGGGGACGGGAAGGGAACAAGCTCTTGGGAACGTCTTGGATTTCACAGCCTCCCCTGGCAAACGTGACTTTTCAGAGAGAAAGTCGCCGCCACTGGCTTGTCCTTTGTGTCTGCAGAAAGGGGGTCCTCTCCCAGCTTTTCCCTTGTCATTGGATCTGGTCGGAGGGGCTGCGGTCCTGCCACTTCCCCCATGCAAAAGAAACAGATTTGTCATCCCTGATGGGCTCTGCTTTCCCAGCCTCTCTCGCCTCATTTAAAGAAAACCCCCAATCCCTCAACAATGTAGAGCTTGAAATCTTTTCTTCCTACTTGATACTTCATTACTGTGATTGCTTTTATTGATTGACAGAGCTGCCTTTGCAAACACACGGGACCCGCAGAGAATTGCAAGCAGCCGATACAGTCCTGCTCTGAAACACATGCTCACAACTTCTCCCACTGAGCATGACAGAGCTGCATATTCTCCTGTCCTGAAACACAGCTTCCTTGGAGGGACAGTGGGAAGACTGGGAGCTGGTTTCTCTGCCAAGCTGGGAAACGTGGAGCTGGTTCATCAGGGAAGGCACAGCTGGGCAAGAGGCTGCCACCAAGAGCTTTATTAATAATGGCCAAAATTATCTTTCTCTGAGCTCCAAGGGCAGGCTGTGGCTCTACAGGAAATCACTGCACAGAGATGTGCCACTGCATCAGTGATACACAGGTTCTTTGGTTTACTTCTCATGAAAACCTCCCTGCTTCTTCCAAACCTATGCTGTGGCTCACAACTGGTGTCATGTGAATGGTGACTGTTTTTCCATCCATGTTCCACCCATGAGCGGTGTCTCCCAGTCACACCAGCCACAAGAGACCAAACTCTTATTATGCACAGTGCAATGGTCAGGCCTTGTTAATGTTAGGTCTTAGCTGGTTTCATTCCTGGCTGCCAGCAGACAGGAGCACAAGCAGAGGTGAAGCAGCGAGACCACACAGCAAAGCAAAGCACTGGCCGCTTTCGTGCTCTTTCTTGACAGAATTTAGGAAGACAACAACTCCCAGCAACCAGATCTCCTGAGGTGGTCTGGAGGATGCGTCTGCCTGCCCTGGCTCTTCAATCAAACCTGAGGATACTTTTGTCTCCTGATTTTCTGAGGAAACATTGCTCAGAAAGTAGGAGACAAAATGCAACTGTCAGAATACAGATCTTGGCCGTGATGTATGGGGCAGTAAGATGGGCTGCTGCTTGTTATCCCATCCTGTCGCAGCAACAGACAAGGGGATGATGCAAAAAGTCGTTGCCAGCCGGCAGGCAGATCACAGAGAGCCCAGCCATAAGAAAAAAATGACCTGAAAGGATCACTTTAAAGGTGAGGAGAGCACTAGCTATTAACCTGCTGCAGACACTGATTAAAGACACACTATCCTATAGCTTACATTCAAGGTTCTCTAGCCACACTAGGAATAGTAATAATTCTTTACCAAGAAGTGTTTCCAGTGCTGTTTCCTAGTGTTTTAAATTTTAAAGCAGGTCTTTTCTCTCCTTCCTGCAGGCAGGAAGATGTTGGGCTGCCCCAGCAGTGCTAACCCAGCCCTCACTTCTATTAGACCAGCGCTTCAGCACCACTCACTGAGTTGGCTTCACACAAGCGCAGGTTGGGGTTGTCTTGCTCTACCTGAGCAAAGTGCTTAACCAAATCAGCACCATAAAAGCTGGGGATGTGATCTCAGCCAGCTCCCAAAGCAGCCTGCCCTCACCTGCCCCAGCGTGTCAGGGAGGCTTTTCCTTCCTGCCTGCTCTACGGCACCAAGCAGCGCATGGGATCTCCTCCCAATGGCAGATTCCAAGAACAAGGGAGCTGTCTGTGTTGGGAGCAGCACTTACCAGCGTACACAGTGCCGCTGCTCTGGCCACCAGCTGCCTCTATTCCCATCCCATCCTCTCTGCAGCAGTTTCTACCCTATGTGGTGCTTCTGCAGCAGGTTATCTTTTTGCTGACATAAATTTTGGACACAACCAAGAAGCCTTTTCACAGCTGCAGTGTGGGCTGCTTGATACTAGCGCATAGCCCTCTATCCCCAAATTTGCTTTGACATGAGACATTTCTGAGCCTCCCTGGTATCTCCTAGCAGAGGGAAACACTGGCACAAGGACATGACCAGGTTACAGCAACACTGTGTAATGCTACTGATGGACATCAGCACTCTAGTTCCCTCCTGAAAGCCAGGGGCACTCCTTGGCCACATCTGGGAGCATGGGGGAGTCCCAGGGCAAGGGGGCAGGTATCCGCTGCCAGGCTTCTATGTTGGGGATGCCTGGCAGCTTTGCTTCCAGGAAAATCTTCCCTGTGGTGAGGGCAGCTTTAAGCGGTGCCCCTAAGCCCTGGCATCTTGGAAGGGTTTTTCCCTTTGTCTCGTTTTCCTTTTTTCCAGATCTGACTTAAGACAGAGATCAGGATGACTCTCAGCAAGCAAAGATCCCATGACTGTTTCCCCAAGAGCCAGGATATTAGTCCTTGTATGCTGGCCATATTCCAGCTTGGGAAATTACCTTCTGCCTCCCTAAATCCCCCCTGCGGTTTCAATTGGATACAGGCTTCTTCGCTCTCTTGCCGAAACTGCTGTGCCGGGTTGCTGTGCGCGGTTAAGCAGCTGCTGTCGGAGGTGGGTGACAGGATTGATCCCGGGGGTGCTGGGCTCCGCGCTGCGCGGGGGCAGGAGCGCCGCCTGCCGAAACACCGCCGCTTCTGGGGGTCACACTTGCCCCAAGTGGGGCTCCGCTCACAGAGCTGCCCCTACGGGCTCTGTTACCCAGCTTATCCTCCTCTTCTGCACCCTTGGCCTTGCAGAACCACAACTCGCACACCACTTAAGATGGATTTTGCTTCATTTTCCAGCTTGTCAGCTGCCTGGCCAAGCACCAGCTGCTGGAGCATTGATGTGCTCATGCACCTGGAGAACACGTGCTTTTCTCACAGGCATGTTGAGGCACAGGGTCCCCCTCCCCCTGGCTAGTCCTCATGTCTTTGCAGAATAGCTATGGACTTCTGGCCATTCCAAGACTTGTGCCTCTGGGAACAGCTCTGGGGGGCCTGTGTGTTGTGCTAGGCCTGCAGTATGAGGTTCGGAGCAGAAAAGCAGCATGGACCCTGCCCACGGGAAAGGTCCTGTTCTGCCCTCAGCCCAGGGCACAGCCAAAAATAGACCCCTTTCATCAGCCCTTGTGCTGGGGAAGGCACCTGCATGGTCCCATCTACAGAGTCACCCAATGCTGAAGCAAATCCCAGGAGTCAACAACCCTGGAAGAAGAATCTCAGAGGTCTTCAGACTGAAGCTGTTCAACCTCGAGTTAAAAATGCAACACTGTCAAGCATCCAGGCTCTGCGTTGTTCTTGTTGCCAGAATCTATATAAGCAAATTACTTTGCTGTCAGGAATACAACAGGAGACAGAGAGAGAAATCCCCTGCTCGGGCACTCTGGAGACAGGACCGCAATATTCTGAATAATGCAGCCATATCACTGACATCCCCAGACATCTGGGGAATACAAAAAAAACCTAGCAGAAATCCTTTAGTCATTTAATAGACGTGATTTGTGGATGAACTATAATATACAGTGAAAGGTGGGGACAAGGATGGCCTTTAATGAAGTGCCTTGGAGGAAATCTCACGTTTGCGTATGCGTGTCAAGGGGAGGTGTTTATATAACTATACACACATTTGCACACATGTCTGTTAAACATTCTTCCTACGTGTCCTGTGTGTGCATATAGAAATGCATACATCTGTGCATGTGCCTGTGCTGTGGGCAAGAGAGCTGCCAGCAGCAGTAACATTTCAATCCAGCGTGCAGAAAGCGGTGGGGCCCGCGGACAGGAGCTCAGCGCTCTCTTCTCCCCATGAATCACAGCCCACGGATGAGGATCAGTGCGGACGTCAACTCTGGTGCCAGCTCTTCTTCCCTGGCTCCTCTGGGCTGGATTCCCTCCCCTCCTTGCCCCCCCTAACTCCTCTATTCCCTACCCCCCTTTCCCTTCCCAGCAGGATGACATTCATCCATCATCCAGCATTTTAAGTGCTGGCATGTCATTGAGGCTGTCAGCCGCCCTCTTTGCTCAGTGCAAGGAGCTCCGCTTGGTGGCTTGGTGCAACCGTTTCCATTTGGAGCCTGTAATCCTCCTATTCAGGTTAGTTCCACTCGGTTTCCCAGAGTGCAGAGTGAGGGAAACCCGTTGGGAGAGCAGTAGATTATATCAAATAATACAGAGAAGGTTTGCTCTAATAACTCCAACCATGGGATACTCAGGCACTGCCAGGGGTCGAGAATTGCCACCTGCCAGGGTAAATCCTCTAGACTTTACCCCTTTTGCTCCCAAAGCCAGAGACACTCTGGGTCCCACCTCAGTGCCACTGGGTGTAAATCTGGAATTAACTCCCCTGACTTCAGTGGAACTACTCCAGATTTATGACTGAAACTGAGCTTGGGATCTGGCTCCAGCTCAAATCCTGTGAGTGTAAACTGAGCTGTAGCAACTTGGCCCCACAGCTGAAAAATGGATTGACATAAGGAGAAGAAGGATGGAGACAGAGTTACTTAGGAAAGTCAGCACAAGGTGCCAGGGAAAAGTCATTTCACTATCCCTTGCCCAGAGGGCTGGCATTCCTCAGAGGTCTGCCTCTATTTCATCTCACCAGATGAACACGTCCTGATGTCAAACGTGCTCTTCAGAGAAGATGGACTGTCCAGCAGCAGGTACCACTGTGGGGACACTATCTCTCATACCCCATAATCCCCCTGCACTCCCAGCAGATCCCCAACCCCATTTGAAGCCCACACTGCCCTAACCCACACATGTGCTTGCCCCAGCTGTTCCAGGTGTCATTGGGCCAAAAGGTAGCCTGAGAGATGGCACAGCTGCCATCCCAACTCCGCTATGTCATGCTCGGCTACTCAGGTTTAAACTGAGAGTTAGAGGAGATGCTTATTTTAGAAGCAAGTTGTTTTTGCAGCATGTTTAGTCAAAGCAAAAGTGGGAGGGGAGGCAGGGGGATTATTTAAAGGGAAAACCCCTGAGCATGGACCCAGGCACTGGGCTAATTTTAGAAGTCAGACTATCCTGGAGTCATGACAAGGGTCTCAGTGGGACTTCAAGAAGTGGGCAGCACACCAGAAGAAAGTGAGGTCCAGGACTGGTCGTGTATGGACTGGTGCTGAGAGTCTGTGTGAACATACCATATCAGACACTTTGGCTGTAACAAGCAGTTTATGATCAGTGCCTCAGTTTCCCCATCCCTCTGGGGGGATACAGCTTTGATGTGAGGTTACTAAATAAAAGAGTCAAGACCCTGGGTGTGCAGACGGCAACTAGAAAAGAACAATTTGTTTCAATCTCTGAAAAAATGTAAAAGGAAATCTCTGAGGACTAGTTTGTCTTTGGTATTTTTATGCACTTGCAAAAATGTTGGGATAAAGGCCCCCAGCAGCTCCCTGCTGGAGGTGTGGGCATTTGCAGGCAGGATGCAAGCCATGGGGCCAGGACTGCATGGAGCCAGCCAGGACAAGCTCTCGTTCCACATCTGCAGATTCAAGACTGGTTTATAACATCACCTCTGCTGCTTCTGAAGCCCTGCCCCACTGTCCCAACAAGTGCAAAACCAAGGAGCAAACATTCTCCTGCCTACAATGCCGGAGTACGGCAGCCCTTTGTAGGGCAGCACTCCCAGGTCTGCAGAGCCCTGACTCACCCTCCTCTCCTTGCTTGGCAGTAGAGGAGCACGCTGGGGGATGTGTGTGCATGCATGTCTGCCTGCGCTCCTTCCCTGCACCTGCTAGCCTGCTGATCTATAAGCTAATCCTACCCCAAGCTGATCTATAACTAATTCACTTACAACACAATTGCGATATCGATTCCCAAACTCCTTTGCAGACAGTGCTAAAATGTGTGTGTGCGTGGCAGGGACAAGGGAACCGGCTGACAAAAAGCCAGCACAAGGGGAGGGCTCCACTCTTCTCAAGGGAGATCAGAACATGCTGCAGAGGCAGCTCCATGTGCGCCTTTCAAGTCCTTCCCCTTGTCTCCGCTGCCACCAAGGGCTGTGACGGCTGTGGAGAGGTCTGAACACACCTTTCTGCACAGACATCCTATGGATCCTATGAATCCACCATCCTTGCACCTGTGACTCACCAAGGATGGGGCACTTTTTGTCATTCCCCACCATTTCAACAGAGCAATCCTAGCCCCACACTCTCCCTCACCATGGGAGCCAGAGCTGCACAAGCAGATGTGGGTGCTGGACATCCATGTCTGAAGAAGAAGCACATGAGCAAAGACCGGCTTCTCCAGGGTCAGATCTAATGCAGAAGGTGAGAAAGGGGCTGTTTCCAGCCTACTCCAGATCTCTCTGGAGGTACGTTTGAAGCACGAGTTGTGCTTATCTAGGGAAGTAATGGTTCCCACCATTCCTGGTCCATCCCCAGACGACAGGGGATGACCTCGCCCTAGCAGAGAGAACTACCTGTTCTACAGTGTATGGACCAAAAGGATCTTGAGGGCAAGCTTGAGCTCAGTCCCTCTGCACCTGATTTTGCACACACCAAGCTGGTTTGAGATCAGTCTAAGGGGTAAAAAACGCAGCACAACCTGAGACCAAATGGTCTTGGTACCTTCCCAACCCCTGGGGCAAGGAGAGGCTATTGCAGTGTGTTCCTCCTGCATTGAGCAACTGGCAGAACATCTAGGGGCAGCATGAAGCCTAAAACTCCCTCCACCTAATTTCCATGCTTCTTTTCAAAGTTTGTACCATTTACACCAGCAGCACATGATAACTCTGAAGCCACCTAGAAAAGCCCCCGTTTTGGTCGGTGGTCTCTGAGATCAACTCTTCACTCCAGGAGCCACGTTTGAAAGGTTGATTTATGCAGCACAAAGTAAAGAAGACATATTTAATGATGAATGGAAATGTCATATTGATCCTATGGGCAGACTGTGAAATATGGTTGTACATGGGCTGTCACCAAATCCACTGAGCAAGTAGAGGCATTCGACAGCAGGGCAGTCAATATGGGGATCAAGCTGCCCCCGTGCATCTGCCTCCCCGATGAATGACACCAAAGTGGGATGGAAATCAGGAAAAAGCTCCTAGGCTTGAGTGGAGAGAGGATATTGACGGATTCTCCCATCCATCCAACCAATACTAATGCTATTAGTACTTTGGGGATGTTTGCAGGCATGCACGTGCAGGGTGACAGGGCTGCCATCGCATCGCACACAGCGGGGCACTGACTGAGGCCACGGCAGCTCCAGCATTAAATAATACTGACAAGAGGCAGGACTGTGCATGGTGGAAGGACAAAGACGTGTTCCTCACCAAACACAGCTCGGTGATGCATGTCCCACACCAGATGCAGTCTGTAGCAGGAACAGCGCTACCCAGTGCCTGTGATTCTCTACCCAAGGGAAAGGCAATGTCCCCAGGGTTGCCAGAACTCAGGTTGGAATATTGAGAGACAGTGCTACTGTTCAGTCTAAAGAGCATCTTTGGTCCCCTTTGGAAAAGGGACCCCACAACCACACTGCCATGCCACCTTCTTTGCCCTGCCCTGCTCACATTGCAGCCATGAGGATCTTTGCGTTGCTGTAGGAAGGACTCAGCTCAGCCGGAGGAAAGTTCCACTTGGACAGGGCACAGCAGAGGGGTAAAATGATCTTAAACTGGCAAAAATAGAGCATCAGCCTCATATAATTTCTCTGAAAACAAGATTTATTGAAGTTCTGTCTGTGGAAATCACTGTAGTGTGGAACACTCACCATATAGATTCGATCACTGACTCGTACCCTACTACATTTTTCATTAGGAAAAATATTGGCTGGGAAAGTTTGACCCCATAATCTCTGCATTTTAAACAATAACCAAGGAAAATAAAAGTGACGGGCTAAGGAAATCTCTTCCACTTCAGCACTCCCCTAGGTGGGAGCCAGGAGCTGTAAATCACTCCTCTGAACCAGAGCTGCTTGCTATGACCCTTTGTGTCCGAACCCCTCCAGACCTGATGCTCTTTGGCCAGATCTACCCAAGGGATCTCTGGTGTGGGCACAAGGTACATCAATACCTGCTGGAGGACTGAGCCACACCACTGTGTGCTCAAGGGGCAACATTTCAGAAAGCAGGACTCTACTCACACCATGATTTGGGATCCTGATATGCCCAAGGAGGGACAGCTTTCACTGTAGGGCAAATCAAAGATAATGCCCATCTGAGATTCAGCTTCTCATCTTTCTGTAATAAGATCTCCTTGGTCTGCAGTCAGCACAGGGCTGAGACAGAGGACAGGCAGAGCTCTACAGAGTCTGTAGAACTGTGGTCTCCACCTTCAGTTTGGCCAACATGTCCCTGTCACCCCACCAACACCACACAAGAGATGTCTGGAGACTCAGCTGCTGCTCCACCACAGTCCCTTTCAAATTAACTCCTGGTTTATGGTGTAAATAAATTAACCTTCATCGATTAGAGGTTTGCAGTGCTTTTAATGTCAGTGTCATAATCAGATACCATAATGGATTTGCCTTTCTAAATCATAGCTCCAAAAGGCCTTCAGTCTGAAATTCTATTTTATGTGTGGCCCAATTAGAGACCACAAGGCTTTGGGCCCCAGTCACTTCTCACATCCTGATTTACACATGCTGCTTGTTGGTGGCCCTCAAGACTGAAAGGAGATGTTATCCTGGACCCCATCCCTCTCTGTTTCCCACCACCTGCACTCCTTGATGCTCACCCTCTGAGCCAGAAATGCTTCACTTTTCAGCAAAAACCAAACTCAAGAAAGCCAGAAGCAGTCAGTGGTGCTCTTTGTTTAATTCATGTACTGGATCTACATGGGAAGAGGTCTCCAAATCATTTGTGAAGATGGACTCACCTTGGTGAGTCAGTGACAGCACCAGAACTCTACCAAAGGCCTCACGTTCTTGTTGGGAGTCTCTGTGCCAACCCAAAGCCAAAACTCATAGCATCGGGTTATTTGTGGCTTTCGGTCTCTTCTTCAATATAGCAAATGACAAGACAAGAGGAAACAGACTCAGGCTGTGCCAGGGGAGGTTTATATTGGGAAAAATTTCTTCACAGAAAGGGTTGTCAAGTATTGGAACAGGCTGCCCAGAGCAGTGGTTGAATCACCATCACCAGAGGTATTCAAAAGATGTAGGTGTGGCACTTACAGACATGGTTTGGTGGTGGACTTGGCTGTGCTGGGTTAGTGGTTGGGCTCAATGATCTTGAGGATCTTTTCCAACCTATATAAATCCATAATTCTATGATCTTAAATAATGAATCAGACAGATCCGAAGTGGACATTTTGGAGAACTTTGTCTCCAAGTGCAACTGAACAAAACCTTTTGCCCATGTGGAGAGGAAAGGGTGCATCAGAGTCAGCCTAATCAACTTGGATCTGTGAGAACAGCCACCAGCTTTCTAGGGAGAGTTCCTGTTTTTCCTTTTTTCACTATAATCTTGGGGTCCTTTCTAAGCATCCATCTGATACCAGAGAGGAAATTCCTCTCCACCTCTTCTCCTGTGCTCAGCATCTCTCTTGTAACTTCTCCAAGACTCTTTGGTTTGATTTCCAAGTTCTGACATAGCCATTAGTTACAAAGAGCTATTAGTTTGGACATTGTTGTTAAGTCATTTTTTAAATGGCTCCAGGCAGCATCAGAGAACAAAGAAACAAAATACCCATGAAAAGAGTTAATCACAAATTACTAATTATTCCCCCCCCCCTCTGTACTCTTTCCTCCCCAAATCATGAAATATTATCCCCATGAAGAAAGGAAAAGGTCTGTCCGTTTGTGAGCCCTTCACGGATTTTATACACCTAATTCATCAAACGAGAAACACTTCCTGATTGTCCAGGATTATTTTGAGAGGTGAGCTCGTGACCCCCGACCTCGCTGCCGAGAGCCACGGCGAAGGGCAAAGGCTCTGATTTACGTGTCCCGAGATGCAGCCCCGGGCTGCGAGGTGGAGAACAGTGGAGCCTCACTGGCTCAAGGAACGAGCCCTGATACCCCAGTGACAGGCAGCCACTGAGCCGGGCCCTTCATGTGGAGAGATCCCGTGACTCCAAGTGTTTCTGAATCCATTTGGATTTTATGGGGCTGCTGATTTCAAACAGGCCGAGCTCTTTGAACAAGGCACTGTGCATGCCATTTGGAGGTTTGTATTTATTTACGGTGAGGTCTTTTATTCCTCTTTCCAGACAAAATGTACGTGCCAGAAGACAGGTTTTTATCTCAAAAGAGTGCAACCAGAGGCACAATCTGGAAGCAGTGGGAGCCTGGGCTGCTACAAATTTTATTCAAAAGGAAAACTGGGGGGGTGATGGAAGCTGATGAGTCCGAGCCATGGAGACACCCACTGCTTCCAGGTCTAGATCCACTGGGACGTGCATGTTAAAAGCCCTCAGTTTGCATAGAGTCAAGGCAGAAAATCTGAAGAAAGTATTGTTGAAAATAATGACTCTTGCAAATGCCATATTCCCTGTTTTCTGTGTTCTCCCACTCCCACAGCACCAAATACCTGTGGTTCCACTGGAGAGAGGCCTTTGACTGGGCTAGGGCAAAAACTACTGCTGAGGAATCTAATGCATAAAATTTCTGTTCAGATGCCCGTGCCTCTCTGTCACCCTTTGTCTTTGACCATCAGCAAAACAAGTGTGTTCATACCCCAAATCGACAGCAGAGCTTCTCTCTGGGCCTTGAAGATGTTCAGCATTCAGCTGCAGATACATCTAAATACCAAAGGTATCTTTACAAACAGGCAACAGTAAAATCAAGCATCTCCAAGAGATGTGATTTCCAAACCTGTACCAGCAGCCAACATAAAGCAGAAGGCAGCAGTAACGCTGGGACCTCTCGGCAGTGGAAGGCTCGAATATATCTGCTGGCTGGTGGGCATGTAAATCTCCACCTCCCAGTATATTTGCAGTCTTTAGGGATGGCTCCATTCACAGAGACATTATGAACTGCACCAACATCACTTCAACAGGCTCAGATTTTGCCCTTTGCATAGTTTAAACCCTTTGATCTTTTCTGTATGCATTCAGAAGTACATCCTATTTTGCATGAAAATGAAGCTATTTGTTTACCTAAGATAAATAAACAAACCCCAGTCTCCCAGAACAAGGAGGGGAGTTTAGGAGAAGCGTGCTCCCAAGGTAATATCTTTTTTTCCAGGACAGAAAAAGCTCATCCTGTTGGCCTAAAAGCTGAAAGTGATGCAAAAGGGGACCATAAGGGAGTATGAAAATGCATTTGAATCAATAGGATAAAGTTAACAGGATCAGGAATAAATAGAATGAATGAAATAGGATAAAAATGCCAGAAGAGGTAAAAATGTCAGACTCCACATTGCCTCAGAAATCACTGCTGAAGGAGCAGCAGGGCCAGGTTCATCCTGGGTATAATTCACTTGGCTGTTTCCTCCTGCCATTTTAAGGCTTGGTGGATTTAGGAGCTTTGGGTTGTTGGGGTTTTTTTGCTCCCTGTCAATGATGTCTCAATTCAAATAATGTGTGACATTCTTGGGTTTGCTCCATGCCTGCCTGGCACAGCTTAGGGTCTGGCTTCTATAAATGGCAGCTTCCCATGACCCAGCAACTCTGCTCTGGCTACTGGAACATCCAGAAAGGTGCCTCCATGTGAATTCGGGTGATGAATTTAAAGCAGCCATATTTGCAAAACAGTTTTTATGCTTATATAACAGACTCCATTCTGATTCAGCCAAGAATGCCGGCAGCCAGGCTTCGCTCCAAATGTGTTTAAATCTCTCTGGCTTTCAAGGAGTTTATGCTTGTACTTTAAGTAAAGCAGGTGTTTTGTGGATTGAGTCCTGAATCCTTTTCACAGAAGCACCATCTTCCCATGGTCCCCTGAAGACAGCAGTGAGAGGCTTTAGAAGAGATGCTTGGGTATTTGCTGGTTGTTTTTCCCAACAGCTCACTGCTGTGCCACAGAGCAGGACACTACAGCAGCTCCCCCAGCATGCCTCGCTCCCACACAACCCTTGCTGCACCACCAAAAATATAAAAAGAAAGGGAATTTAAATATGTTGAAAAGTATATTTTTTCCGTACTGGTTCCCAAGGCACCTTGTGAGCAGGTGTAATTCTGCCTCTCAGCAAAACCATGGACCTGACTCATTTTCTGGGTTATGGAAGGAGAGATGTGTCCCTTCAGAAAGCAGCAGTCCCACACAAGCCTCACTTGTAGGTGAGTGAGCTGAGGGACTCCAGCTCCTGGAGCATCTCCTGCAGGTGCCTGCTGGGATCCCCTCACTGGGACACGACACTGAAGCTCACATTCCCATCATCACAAAAACAGACAAAGTAGTCCCCAGCAACAAAGCTGTATCAAACATGTGTTGGAAATATGATGTCCTTGGAGGTGGCAGTGCCCTATAACCCCATGTCTCATAGCACCTGGCTCATTCATGGTGCTGCTCTGGGACCAGCCCCACATCCCACCACCTTGGTTTTCTGACTCAGCTCCCAATCCCAAGCTGAATTTTGCCTAGTTTAGGAGACTTGAGTGCACCACCCCAGGCAGGATGGCTTCAGGCCATCAGCTAAAATAGCTGCTTGTCATCATCTCCTTTGTCTGGGCTTCAGACTGACAGGACCTGTCTCCGCTCCCTTTGAGATTCTTTTACACCCAGCCCCTGAAGGTCCGACTGACTCCCTTTCCTTTGCTATTTCCTCTGGTTATTTTCACCCTGTGCCTTTTTGGGGTCTTTTTCTCTGTTCCTTATTGTCCCCTTTCTCCCTCCATGTATACTCTTCCTACCACCCTGGGCAGAGTAGACTCCTGAACAGCCCTGCTGTGATTTAGGGTGTAATCCAATCCACTGCTATGTTTACCTGCCCTGGCATGGTGGAATGTGCTGGTGGCCACGGGTCTCAGTCTGTGGGACCAAGATGGGACCATGTCACACCTTGGCAGGAGACAGCTTGGGGGGTGCTCTGCTTCAGCATTCTCCCCCGTTAGTGCCTACCTCCTCACACGTGGGGCGGGTGAATCATACGGACCTCACCGGTGTCATGTGCCTGCACCAGAGAGGGATGATCAGACTGATGATAAAGAAGACACGCCAAACTGCCCCAGGCTGTGCTGTGGATTCCCTTCACGGCAGGCTGCCCCCAGAGTAGGGTGGCCAGTGTAGCCCAGAGCACTCTGACAGCACAAACAATTCCTCCCGGGTCAAGGACCTGGCACAGTGAAGGGTATCACTTAACTCCCAGACGTGGATGGCACAACCTGGGGGGGTTTGACTCATGTCAGTGGGCTGGACCCCTTCCCAAGCGGAGCTCCTGAGCTCAGCCACTGCTGGGAAAAGCGTAGGGAAACACAGCAAGGCAATGATTGGCCCTGGCACTGACTGTGCCTTGGTTGTCATATGCCCCAGACTGTGGTACAGGCAAAGTCAGGGTGCCAGGGCTGTCCTCCACCATAGCCCTTGGGGGATGATCTTCCCACCAGGAAGACTGTAAAGCCTGCAGGAGGGAGATGCTTTTCCTGAAAGTAACTTTGATGCTGCCTGCATCTGTAAAATCAAGACTATTGCTCCAGTGTTTAAATTAAGCAGTGCTGGCATGAAAGAGCAGCTCATGCTGGAGCATCATGCACAGCAGTGGCCTTCTGCAGATGGGTGACTCACGCTTCACAGCAAGGACAGCACCCCAGCCTTGCCTTGCATCCTCTAAGCAGGGCTGATGCGCACCCTGCTGCCTTGCTGGGCTGCACCGTACAGTGGGGAAGCCCCCTGGCCTTAAAGGAGTTCTTTCCCCAAAAGAAGAGGTGTCCAGGCATGCATACACTTACAGGTGAGAGACTGGGGCTAGAGGCCAGGCCGGCATACAGCCCCCCACCACACAGTGTCCTGCCCCAGCCTTCTCCTGCTGAAGTGACTCTGACCTGGATCAGGACAGAGGATCCAAGCCCAGCTGATGTGGATGGGTTGAAGGAGAGATGACACTTCCTAGAGCTCTTAAAAGGGGTGAATGTCAAACATGGGCTCATCAAAAACGCCATGCTGTTTCCCCCTCAAAACTCAGTGTGCAGGAGCAATTCCTTTGCAGGTCTGGGTGTGCTGGATTCAGCCCACCAGGAGGTCTGGAAGGGAATCAAGCACAGTGGTCTGTGATCACACATGTCAAGCAAAGCTCAAGACTTGTGCTGCTGCCTTCCCCTGTAGCAGGGAGATGGACGTCAGCAGGCTCTATCAGTGCCATCAGGTCACTCTCTTTCCAGTTAGAAATGAGTTGTTACACTGAAAATAATTGACCCTTAATGCCAGCTGCAGGGACCAGAGCATGCATTGCCAGGAGGTTATGCTCCTTCCAATCCATCTGCTGTCCCTGTGTTGAGCTCAGATGTCTCTTCTTCTCCCCCAGCCCCCAGCTCTCCTCTCCGCTTTCAGCACCACCCTGGCTTCTGGGATGCGCATTTAGCCTTTCCCTTCTCTCACCCCTGTCACTGCCCTACAAAGATGAGCAAGGTCAGGGATGGTTGATACATCACCACCAGTCTCTCTGGTATAGTCCAGGAGAGATCTGTAATCCCTGTAATTCAGGAGGGACCTGGAAAAATATTTGGCTACCCAGTATCCATTGGCTCCTTGGGACATCACTCATGTGCATGTTGCAAAGGTGACATTCTTCTCACTTCCTCTGAGCTATGGCTCTGGTGAAAGTATCATGGGACCAGCATTTCCAGAGAGAGTTACTGACACTGATGGGAGATGCTGCTGCACTTTGAGGGTTCTTGTCACTGACTACTCCCCACTTGTGAGCCTCAGCAGGCTGGGAGATTTGCTTTCTCTCTGTCCTGAGTCTTTCCAAAAGCAGCTGCCCCATCCCAGCTATTCAGCCATGTATTTTTGTGAAAATAAATGGTCAAGCAAATGGTGCAGTGCTACAGTGGTATAAATGGGCTGGAGAGAACTAATTCCTTTCTTTGACCCTGATCTGCTCTCTGGCCTTGGCAGGGCCATTTCTCACCCCAGTGCCTCTATTCTCCTCTGCTTCTCTTCCTTGTCAATGCAGCCACAGCTCCCTTGGAAAGAAGTGGGAACAGGGGATGATTTGGGCAGGGATATCTGGTGCCTCAGCAATGACAAAAACTGTGGCTGTTGCTGCACGTATTTAGGCTTTCCTCCACCTTACAGGTGCTAAAGCTCTCCCTGCCCACCCACATCCAACATAGATTGGATACTGAGCCCAGGCCTCAGTAGAAGTCTGTTAGATGTTTTTGTGGATGTCTGAGCATGGACTTGCTGTTGAGCATGGAAAGTCACAGCAAGAAGCTGGAGGCAGGGTGGGCAGACGTGAAGTGGCTGCTGCTGGAGTGCAGCATGGCAAACAGCTTTATGCCCCTCCGGTATCTCTCTGTAGCTTTCAGGGAAGGGAAGTCTCAAAGCTGTGGAAGGGAGGGAACTGGGAAGCAACACTGGAAAAGCCAGAATTCTTCTGCCCTTGGAAATCTCCTTATAGCCATAGCAGTGTCTTGTTGTGCCCAGCATTTTCAGGGAGGAGGCAGTGGCTCAGCAGTGCTCACAGCCCACTCCCTGCCTTCCCCTTCTGGCAAAGCTGCACAGGCCCATGTAGACAGGGAATGGACAGCACGAGGCCAGGCTGGCAGCTCAGGGCATGGAGCAGGCAGGGGGGCTTTCCAGGCCTTTGCAGGTGCAGGGCTATACAGACAATGCATCTGCCACACTCGCCTCCCACCCTCTGGGCTATCTCGTATGCCGGTCCTATCTTCCCACATGTCTGCTGCCTGTTTATCCTCAGTGCCTTTCCTCAATGGGAGCACCTGACTGAGGCTCAACAATCCATTGCCATTTCCACCTGAATTGGTGGTGCAGCAGGCACAAGGCAGCCTGGCTGCCAGCCTGGAAGGGACTTCCCAGTGAGGAGCAGCTAGGAGGACCAGCCACGGCCAGGGGTAAACCCGGGGCACACCACACTGCAAAATTGACGGTGGCCTGCTACAGCAGAAGAAGGAAAAGGCTGATTTACATCCTCACCATCTCCACTCTGCTTGGCTCCAGCAGAGCTAAAATGCTGGTTTTGCCTGTACTGGGCCCATTGCGGTGCAAGATCCTGCCAAAGTGTGAGAGGGATGTGTGGTGGAAAGCGTATCAGGGGTGGAATTGTCTACACGCAAATGCTCAACTTTATGTACTTTTAACTAGAGGTGTAACAGATGGTTGCATTTCGGTCCAAGCAGCGGAGAGCCATGCCCATTCCGGCTGGAGCCAATCAATCCCACCACTCTGGGGAAAACGGCAAGCTGAGTTTGGAAGCACGGCTGCCAGCAATCCAGAGGAAGGCTTTGCACAAGCGAACATGGGCCGCTGCCATGCGAAACCAGGGAAACGGGATTAAAGAGACTTCGAGACAGACAGCAGAGCACGGTGCCGATGCCATGGGCTGTTCCCAGAGCAAATGGCAGCAGAGACAGCAAGCAGCCGGGGCTCAGCAAATGCACATCGGCCCAACCCTCCAACAGGGATGGTGAAGGAAAGAACCTCCCTGGGGAAGGGAGAGAAGTTTTCTGGGATGGGGAGGGATGTGTTCCCATGCAGTGATGCCACGGTAAGGGGCTGCCTGCAATGCTCTGTCTGCCCCTAACACTTCACAGCCCAGAGTTATTTCTGCATGAGATGCGAGTATCCCCCACTGCCACAACTCCTGCTCTTCATTGCCCTACAGCCAGGGCAACATCCCTCCTCTGAACTCTGTCACCAGTGAGGATTAGACCAGTAAACCTGCAAATCCCAACTGGCATTGCTCCATGAGGGAGCCCAGGGCAACACAGCTTGGGGTCCAGGCGAAGGATGAGCCCTGCAGTGGGAAGGTGACCAACCCACACCAGGAGATCAGCATGGAGAGGGCTGAGACAGCTCCTACCTCAAACCCCACAAGGGATATTTGTCACTCATTTCTGGGCAGGTTTTGAACTGATGGAAAGGAATACGGTAGTAGTGTAGAGCTGGGCTATTTCAGCAGTGCAGTTTAAGGTGTGGGGTATAAGGAGTTAGATGATGGAGAAATTTATCCAGTGCTAATTATGGGAGACTGAACTGGGAGATTACAGTGAGAAGTTTTTAGCATAACAGCTCTCAAGATAACCAAGAGCTGGGGAAAGAGCACAAAAGGAAAATCAATCTCTCACCTCTCAGTATCTCTAAAGCAGTGGAGATCGCCTGCTGGGGAAAATGCTATATTTCACACAAGTCCCAATATGACTGATTACCATTATAGGATGAAAGGCTGGATAAGCACATGGGTTCTTCTAGTCTTCCAGACCTACATTGTGGAGTAAAACATCTGCACCACATTTTTACCTCCAGAGCATGCAGATTTACTCCCTTCATACTTCACTCTTCACCAACAAGGAGCACTTGAAATACAGCTGAACCCACATATCATTTGGAAGGTGCTCAGCAGACAGATGGGGTTTGGAAGGTGCCCCATGGGATGCAGCCTTGGGAGCTGTGTGTTACAGCACTGCAGATCAGAAACTGTAATGGGAGGTCCCAGGAAATAAAGTTATTTTGTTTAATGGCTTCTGGAGACTGAGAGATTTGGGAAAATCACTAGAACTCTGGATCCTGGCAGGAAACCCGTGCTCTGTTTCCATGCTGTCAACACCAAGCAGGCAAAAAAACTGGGAAGCAGGTTCAAAATCATGAGAGAATGCTTAAACCAGTAAAATAAAGGGTGGGTTATCCTTGTCCATTGCCCAGTGTGGTTTGTTCTTAACATTCACTCAACTTCAAAGGTATCTCTGTCACCACAAATCCCAGATGAGAAAACCCACATGTGCAAGATGACCTGTCCCCAAGTGACATTTTGAGTGAAATGTTAAAAACTTGCAAAAATCCGGTGAAGCAGTGAGACTGGGTGACCCAAAGAGTCTGCCCAGCAGGGCAATGGTCAGGGTTTAAGCCCTAGAGGACAGTCTAAACAGGGAGAGATACCTACAGCAAGGGCATTTTGGTCCTTGCCCATCGGCAGCACCATTCACCAATCCTAAAGTCACATGCCTGTGATTGAGACAGAAACACATCCCAGCAAGGCAGCAGAGAGACGGCAGGCAGCCTTCTGCAATTAAAATGAAGTATTTCAAGCAAATCTTGCTCTTTCCTTACTCCTATCACATTGCAAAAGCCTCAGGAAGTCTCCCCAGGGGCTTCCTCCTCAGCCTGGCAGGGTTTGTGTCCCCCACAGTGCCACTGAATTTTTCACATCACTCCCACAGGGCTGGTGACTTTAACCTGTTTTAAAGACCTGTTTTCCTTCCCTCCTTCACTTCCTCATTCTCTCTCACAGTCACGTTCCCAGATACCTCTCAGCAGATGTTTATGGTGCTTTTGTAAAACACTTCCACTTTCTCAAGCTTACCAAACTCTTTCTGTCTCGCAGGTGCTCTTGGCTGGAGAGTACAATGTCATGAAATGACTGCTCTGGCAGAAGGCAGGTCCTCTCCCAGCTCATCTCCCTTCCCATTAATGTCATGTCTAGAGAAAAAAACCTTGGGAAGGCTGAGTACACTTGTCCTTACTCCTCTGTTATAACATCCCAAACCATGATAATTTCATAGCAGGGCCAAAAAGTCCCTTGGATTTAATTTTACAGCTGCAAAGCCCTCCCAGCCCTGACAATGTGGGGTACACAAGGGCACCAAAACCTGGGTGGGCAAAGGGACAAAACCAGAGCATTGCAGACCATGGTGGGATCTGGCTGAGGGACAGTCTTTTGCCCACACATTGCTGTCTTGAGTGCTGCCAGTGGATGCTCTCTGTTCAATGCAGTGATGCCTAGCTTAGGTTCATTCCAAGAGGGGATGTGTGAGCCCTGAAATCCTGGTCTGCTTTTTCCTGACTACTCAGGAAGCTCTGGAGGTTTTGGCTGACTGGGATGATCTCCCTCCCCACTGTTTCTGTTCCACCACTGTGGCCCCAGCAGCCAACCCTTCACATTGGCAACTGTCTTCTATCAACTCCATGTAACAACCAAGAAACTTCCTCCAACTCATCATGGTGGTCCAACACCTTCCTCAGGTGTTTGCTCAACCAGGGACACCACAGGCTGCCTCACTGCCCACCACAACATGGATATCATCCTCCCTCTGAGGTGCATCTTGACTTTCCTTGGTCTTCTCCGTTGAGTACTGAGTCCTGAATGACAGGAGATTCACCTCTCCCACTCCAGCTCCCTGCAGGGTGACAGGCTCTGCCAAAGAATTCCTGTGCTGTCAGACAGAGTGGGTGAGCAGGGTTTAAGTGTGTGCCACCTCTTCCTGAACAAATGCAAGCAGATGTGGAGTTACAAGGTGGAAGATTCGTAACAAAAAAAAGGAAGATCTTAATCTGCATAGCTGGTAAATCAACCCTGAAACTCGTTGCCCTGGGATATCATGGATGCCAAAATATATGGATAGAACAAGTGGTTAGATACGTTCATGAAAGAACAGTATATGTGGGGCTATAAGACATGAAGGTATCACTTCTGGCTCAGGACACTCTGAGTCACAATCAGCTGAGGGCTGGGAAGTATCCCTGGGAAGCATGACATATACTTACTAAAGTTTCTATTATAATTATATACACATTATATATAATACCGTTGGGTCTTTTGCTCTCTCAGGATGACCATTGGTGGCAGCAGCAATGGAGTCAGGATATGGGGCTAGGGAGAATTTCATTAAACCCTATATGGCCTTCCTCAGCCTCTCACATCCAGTGGCTGTATGGATCAGCTCTTCCAAGGGATAAAGCATCTGATTCTGAGAGGATTCACAGACCCACATCTTCATGTCAGACCCCTGCCTGTGCTGGGGATAAGTGTGCTATTAAGCTGTGTGTTTGACTGAGCTCTGGGTGTAAAACCAGACTCTCTGAGTCACTGTTGTCTTGGGTGTCGATGTCTGAGTCTTTCCTGGAAAGTTATCAGTTAGGGAAAGACTTTTCTAAAATAACTTTCTGAAAATGGCTTCCTGATTCTCAGGAACAGATTCTTTTCCACTTCTTGTCTCTTCTCACCTGATGCAGTACCACTGACTTTTCACTGCAATTTTGCATGATTGCTTGAGTACCCCCAGAAACAACACCATCTCCTGTGCTCCTGGTCCAAGGAGAACCACTCCCATTCCTGGCACAGCCCAGTGCCGTGACATGGAGGTCTCAAATCCGCCCTGCCCCATGTCCATGGGCATGCATAGACCCTCTGCCCCTGACTACCAGCTTGTAAACCTGCTCTACCTTATGCAGATGTTTTTGGGTGTGAATCAGCAGCTTTGGGACAGGAAAGCTCCTTGAGCATGACACAAATTGGTCCAGGTTCAGAGAGCAACCATGACTGCCTTCCTATCAGTGTCCTTCCCCACTTGCCTTTGCCCTAACTCTGCCAAAACTCCTGCTTGGGAAAGATACCTGAGGATGGGGGCCAGATTTGACCCCTCCAATCCCAGGGGAAAGTTTTGAGGAGAAAAGAGAAAACTCATTTTCCATTCAAATACAACTAATAATAAAACTAGGGAAGAACAATGCTGGAAAAATGTTAAATAAGCAGAAATCTGGCTAAACAGAAGTTTTCCACAAGGCATCAGGAAATCTCTGAATTGCTGTGAGTGCCTTATTTAGTGGTGTGTGTGCTTTTTGTCCACACAAGTTCCAGTCACTGCAGCCATCAAACATTTTTTAATAGGAGCATTAACTTAAGAACAGCTAACAGTAATATTCCTAGCTGTGTGGAAACAGCATTTTATTAAATGCTTCACACAGATTTTGTATAATAAAGATGAATATATTATATCCTCTGCCTCCCCCAGAGTGAAACAATAATAGGAAAATAAAAAAAAAAAGCCAATAAAGTGAAACATAAATAGAGCATAATGGGACTAGTAGCAAACTGAACTGACTATATAACATCTGCTATTGTTTGCCTGGCAAATGCAAACAAGGGGAGAAACCAAGAAAGATTTGAACAGCCCTAGCCTCTTTCCCCTCTGGTGCAAGGAAGCAGCACTGATATACCAAGCAGATTAGAGCTGACAGAACAGTGCAAGGGTGACTTGCAAATTTGTCCTTAAACAAATGTGTGAGATTCCCTTTACTTCTGTGCATGAAGCAATTTTCACGAGTCTTTTGCTGCCAGGCACTTTATGTGTGAAAATATTCCTGGGTCTGGTGAGTTCTTGATGCAAACATTCATTCATTCCAAAGCTCACATTTTGCCATGTGTTTGCCCCTCACTATCCTCTGGTTTCTGAAGTTACCCCATCAGCTGAGCCAAAACAAAGCCATGGGAGCTGGGCAACAAATCCTGCCAGCTGAGGGGATGCAGAAAGAGCTGGTATCTGTGGGCAAGACCACAGTTGGCTTCTGTATATCATAGCCAGGAAGCCTGTATCCATCACCTTTGGAGAAATTGGGATAACTAAGGGATCACACTGTGAGCAGAAGAGGAAAAAAAGGAGGGATTTTTGCCAGGCAGCTCCTTTGCAGGTAGTGATCTGGCCAGCTCACAGGTGCAGTAAACCCAGGGCTCTGCATCTGCAAAAATCCTGTCTTTGTTTGTGACCAAACTTAAATCATAGCTATCCTGACTGAAAACAGAACTGGCTGGAAGCTGGGGGAAGGAAAGAAGAGCTAAATGCCTATAAAAGTCATTTTCTGTTTTATTTGTTATCTTGCTTGTAATGATCACACCATGTTTCCTATCTATTTTTACAGTAAGTTGTACTCTGGTCTCAAGAGGCCCCTGGATGACTTATTATTAACGATGTCTTCTTATTATGGATGGTGATTTATTATCAGAATGATTCTATTTGTACTGGGTATGCTGCTCTGCTGCCAGCACAAGGCAGTTGCCATCTTCAGAGCAAAAGGTCATATTCTTGCAGCACAGCGTGCCCAGCTCCACTAGGCTGAACCAGTGAGATTGCAGACTGCACACATGTACAGAGCAAAAGGACAAAGACCAAAGAGAAGAGAGGCCCTGGTGCACCCACAGCATTGCAACTGCCCCATAGCCATGGGTGACCCACTGCTGGAATTCACACCTCCTTACCCACTGCCTACACTCCTTGTACATAATGAGGTCACCATTTAGGGATCTGTACACATCTTGGTAAAAAAATCATACCTTCTATAATTTTTACATTGCATTAACGGTCAACAAGTGTTTATTTAGCATTGGGAAATTAAAACAGTTTTTCTCTCCTGTCCTTGGAGTCCATGTACTCCAAGATTCATAAACACTCCTTTTGCTGTAAATAAAGGTCCATCTGGAGTCTGGCAATAGGCTCACAGGGCACAGGAGACTTTCAACACCCACTGCTTCACTTAGACTGCAAAAGGCGGCCGGAGCAGGAACACAGCTTTCCAAACAGAAAATCCTGAGATTTAAAGTGAGAGAGTGGGGCTGCTTCTGGGAAGTTAACCTGTGCTCTGGGACAGATCGAGCTATCTCCTCCACAGCTGCCCTTGGTGCCCCCCTCTAGGGGCAGCTCCTCGGCCAGGGTTCCCTCAGGCCCCACCACTTCCAGTCTCTCCCGAGGGTGAGGGATGCCCACAACAGCCAGCCAGCCCCTTTGCTCACCCCAGACCAGGTTATTTCTGCTCTGTGCAGCCTTAACCCCTCCCTTGCTCACCTCCTTAGCTCTTACTGCGGAGTACTGGCAGGTCCCTGTTAAGTTGTAACACCAGTGCAGGCAAGGACAGAGAACCTGACTGGTTTTTCCATGTGCAAGCAGAATCCAGACCCACCGTTGCTGCATATTTGGCATTAGTGAAGACCTGCTTCGCACACCTGTAGAAAACAACAGAGCTAAGTGGACCCCAAGGAAATTTCAAGCAGAAAAATGGAAGAAATCTTGAGGCTGTTCACTACACAGGCTTTACTCAGTACCCAGGAGAAAAAGTCCAGCCTGTAAAGTTCCACAAGTCACAAGCTATTGTACACCAGCTGAAAAAGGGTCCTGGGTGCCAGGCAGGAGGACATGGGAATTTGGTGCCAAGAGATGTCACAAACTGAACAAAATAGAGAAGGGAAGTAGACATGACTCCAGGACACTCAGAGGTAGAATCATAAGAGAGGTTTTTGTAGTGATATTAAACCTCAGCGTTCAGAGTCTGAAGAGTGGGAATCAGGAAAGTGCCTAACAGGAGAGATTTTTTTCACTCCAGCCTCCTCCAGGAACCTCTTTTCTCTCTTTCACCATCACACCTCCATGCAGCACTGGAGACAGGGAGACAGCCAGATCTGACAGAGATCAGTACAGAAACACTATAAGCTGACAGCAACTATTATGCAGGATGGGAAATGCCAGTCACCATTACAGGATGCTAAAAGTACCCATAGAAAGAGCCCCGACTGTAACATGACCATCTGAGGAATGTCTACAGTTCCTGAAAGCAGAATAGAACAAACATATGTGTAAAGCCTCTCATCAGAAATGTCTGCTGGTCATGGACAAACTGTTGGGGAAAGGTTCCTTAATGAGGCAGGTCTGAAGCTGCAGAGAGCAGCTTGGCACTGGAGAGGAGTACAATGAATCCCTGTGTCCAGCAGCAGAGGCTGGGAGAGGTTTGAGAATCATCTATTGCACCCCAGCTGGAGATGGAGGCCACAAGAAGGCAAGGGTATAGCCTGGCCTTTGGTGAGAGGAGCAGGGGAATAGAGAAGGGGAAAGCTGCAATATCCTGGCTGGGCCCGGGGGAATGTGTCTGCTGCTAAATGCTGCTGCAGTTTGGAATAAAAAGAAGATTCATCTGAGGCCTTGCAAACTCACCTCATGTGTGAGTTGAAAGACAAGTGAACTGTTGCTTGACTCTACCTCTAGCTGCTACTCCTTCATAACAGGATCTGAGAGGGACAAGAGGAACAAATATGGCAAGTCTAACATGAAGGGATATATTTTAAGGAAAGTCTTCTTTACAGCAGCACTTCTCTGAGCTTGGATGGCTCCTGTGAGGCCAGAGGGAGTAGGATGAATAAAAAGGAGGGATGAAAAATGAGGAGACTGAAAGAAAGAAGCGAGAAGGAGGAGCAGCCCGACAGCACTAAAAGTTGGAAGAGATCTCAGTCAAACTCTGGCTTTGCATCTTGGTGCTGCTCTTGCAGTCGATGGAAATATTAGTTTTTAATTAATTTTCTTACTGCAGTTGTTGGAAGGGGAATCACCTTCAAAAAAGAAATACAAATAACTGCTTTAACAGGAAACTTTTGCTGCTGTAATTTATTGGAAGGCAAAATGAGCTCCGATTACATTATCCACCCGCACAGTGCCGGCAACGTGTACTTCGGATATTGCGCTATAATCCAATGACTGCTCCTGAATTATTAACACCAAGTTGTTATTAGAAGAAGTTGCCTGCCTTATTTCCGCCATTCTCCCCCCCCACTCCCTTTATTAAGTTTCGATTGATTCCCCACACCTCCTCCTGCCCCCCAAAAATGAGCCTTCGCCTCCCCGGCTCTTTCATAGCTGCCACAAACGTTACTCGCATTTGGCAGCCTGGTGAATTATTCACGCGTGCAGGGAGCAGCAGAGATATTACAGGTCTCGAAGGAGCCAGCGCGGCTCGGCTGTCACAGTCCTGGGTGGCTGTGTCGTTTGTACCCCCCGCCAACCCACCAACCAACCAACCAACCGAAGTTTTGTGGAGCTCCGAGTCCGGAGCGCAATTGCGAGGCAGGGAGAAGACTTGCGGCAGACCCTCCGCGGCTTCTGTACCGGGGGCAGCGAGGGATACCCGAGGCCGGGGTGAGATGGGCATCACCTCGGGCGTCGACACCCCCAGGCCAGCCCCGGGGGCCCAGAGGTGACAGGGGAACCCGGCGCTGTGCGCTATTTCCGGCCGCCTCCGGGCGCAGCTGCACGGCCGGGCGCCGGCTGCCCCCGCCTCCTCAGCGCCCAGCCCCGCCGTCCCAGGATCACCTCCGTGGCCACCCCTTTCCCCCTTCCATCCTCTTTCCTGGAACAGAGCGGACTGGAGAGAAGGCGGTGGCTGCTCCTAGTTCCAAAACGAAAGTGACTCAGGGAACAGACGGGCTCTGAACTGGCCGGGGTTGCGCTGTTCCTCTGTGAAGGGGCTTCCCTGCTTGCCCCACGGCCCTGCTTTGTCTCTCCCGCAACTGGGACGGAGCAGGGAGGGTCGGAGAGCTGCTAAATCTCTGTCATCCACAGACCTGAAATGCCCCCGACCGGCTCCGTCCCACCTCCCTGCCCTCCAGAGGTGATCTGCGGATGACATCTATTGAAGTATTTGGGGCGTTTCAAAACGATGAATTGATAAAAATCAAGCTTTCGCCTTGCCTGGAGATGGGACAGGCACGTCCCGACTGTTTTTTCCAGGGAGCTTGAGTCCTACTGGATTCCTTGGATTAGAAAATAAAACACTGGAATGTGAAAGATAAAATACGTTCAGATGCTCTTATTGGCCCTTCTCTCACGGGAACTCCTGGAACGGCTACTGGAGAATCCTGTTCCCAGGGGAAACCCGGGGGTCCGGCTGGGGAGCCATCAGCGCAGACTTGGTTCTCTAGCCCAACAAACCCCAGGGAATCCCTAAAATCCACCAGGAATGGTGGAACGGGGGGCTCCCGCGGCTGCGCTAAGAGGAGCAACAACGTACTGGCTCCGGACACTTGGAATGGGAGCACCCCCGCGTTTCTTCCCCGCAGTGGGAAATGCTCCCTGGGATCCCAGGCAGGGTGATAAGGTGGTTGATCCACCCCGGTCGTTCCTTTCCATTTGTGCTCTAAAACGGCTTGTGAGGGAGACGGGCTCCCCTATTTCCTTTACACCAGCCCGAGAGCATGCCCGCTTACGCCGGGCCAGGGATTGCCCAAATTGAGGCCCCCCCTCTCCCGGCCTCACAGCGGGACGGCGAGAGCGGTGCGAGCACCGCCGTGCCAGCTCCACTATGCGGGGACTTTGCGGCGGGGGGAAACAAATCGGCCCCAGGGGTGGGCAGAAAGTGCACGGACCTTGCAGCTCCGCTGGTCTCGGCGCTGCTGAGTCGCCCCGAGAGTTGGTTTGCAAACGAAAATCCCCAGGTGAAGTCGGGGAGCTGAGTACCGCATGGCCCGTCTGCCCGCTGGGGGCTGCTCCTCGCATCCCGTTTCTGGTCGGGTTTCTGGGCCCGCGGGTTTCGTCCCTGGTCGGCAGCGTTCAGGTCCCGGCCCCGCGGCCGAAGACCTCCCAGGCAACGGCGACTTCTCCGTCTTTCTCTGCCGGGGAAAGTTCGGGGCTTTCGCGGGGCCGGTGTGTCCCAGCCGGGCCGGACCGGGCCTGGGCGCGCTGCCCCTGACTCCGGCTCCCAGGCCTCTGGTCACATTTATTTTTGGTGCAGAGAAGTTTCTTCCCCTGCAGGGAGATGGTTGCGAGGGAAGGAAGGATCGGCCGATTGCTGTACAACGAGCTCCAGAAATGGGCTCTGCTGAGGAGCTTCTCCCCAACCCCACAGCGCTCCCCGGTACCCCAGCGCCCCCTCCCCATCACAGCTGGGAGCCGATGGGTGCCCAGCTCGGGACGGTTGTTTTCCAAAGAGAGCAACGGGTACCTGTAGGCGCTTTTACCGGCCGCTTTTCAAGGGTAGACTGGGACAGGGACCACAGACCCCGCTGTAGCTCTCCGTCCTTCACCGCGGGTCCCACCGGGGCCTCTCCGCCCCTCGGCACTCGCAGCCCCAAATTTGGAGTGGTGCTTGAAGACTAAAACAATTATTTCTTAGGTTCCCGGCTCGCCCTCCCGGCCTTCGAGAGATGGTGTGCCAAGACTTGCTACCAGCTCGAGGGCACGAAGTTTTGTTCCTCTCCGCGCTGCTAACAGGGAGTTGTAACGTGTTTAGACCACTTAAACTAGGCAGACATAGCTGGGAGCCATGCACGGCTCAGCTATGCCGGGAAAGGAGGTGTCATTTGTACGCAGTTACTTTGGTGATCAACACTTGAATGATATATGCCGCCTGCTTTAATTATATTCCTGTGACATTTTCCTGGACAGGAGTGGACCGCACACAGCCAGGGCCGGGCAGCCCCGGGAGCGTCCTGCTGCTGCCCGCCGGGCCCGGGACTGTTCCGGGGAGGGCAGCTACGCCGACACCCCGAACTATGGTCCTGGAGACTGCAAGGGGAAAGGCTTCCAAAGGTGCTACTCGTAGCCAGAGATTTTTTTGTTTTGTTTTTTGGGGGGTTTTTTGTGTGTGTGTCCCCACTCACGAGTAGTTTTGGATTCAGCGGCAGTTTTCTCCTCTGTGAGCAAGAAAAGCCGCAGCTTTACTCGCTTTTCGTCCACGGTGGAAGGCAGGGACCCGGAGCCACACTTCCCTAAAGGTTTTGTGGGAAAACCTCATCTATCCTCCGGGACATCCAAGGGCCTAGCCCTGCTTCCCTGCACCTCTTGGCCGGGGACCCGATTCAAACTTCTGCCTGCAGCAGGAGTAGGTCAGTTCCTGCTCCCACTCAGAGGGGCTATAGCAGGCAGAAGCGGGGCATTAGGGGGCTTGGGAGAAGGGGGCTTAGGGGTGTTGGAGCGCATTGGATGAGGGTGTTCTTCCCCAAACGACCTCAAAGCTGGGACACACGACTAGCAGCTGCCTCCGGGCGGGACGGGCAGAAGAGCCCGGCGGGATGCGAAGTTCCGTGGCGGTGGCAGGAGCAGGCCCCGGCTGTCCCCGGGGCTCCCTTGCTCTCCGGGGCCCTCTGAGGACGGTGAGATGCAATGGGACACACCGGGGGGAACTGAGGGTCCCTAATTCGGGGCTGGGTGCCAAACGGGCTGCCAAAGAAAAAGAAAATTAAAGTAATTAAATTCCGAAGGATGGCCAGGGGAGATGAAGAGCTCTCCCCCTAAGCCGGGTTGGGGGCAGCCTAGCCCACCAACGGTGCGCAAAGTGGGAGTCGTTTGCTAGGAGGGAGATGCAGCGGTTGCAAAGGAAAAGAAAACGTAGGACAAACGAACCCAAATCCGCCAAAGGCAGCACCGGGCAGCCGAGAGCAGAGCGAAGAGGGGTTGATCGGAGCCCGCCGAGACAACCACCGAGAGCCGAGGGACTCGGGGAGGGGGCCGGGATCTGCCCCCTTCCCTCTCAACCACCGTTTTTCTCACTGAGGGGATGTCTGGAGAGGGACGCTGGGCATAAGGGCAGGCGACAGGCCTGGAGCCACCGGGCTGAGCTACCCATGCAAAGCATGAACCCGGCTATCCCCTGCCAGGCAGCGGCCGAGGCAAAAGAGGAAGGGTCCTTCTGTGTCGGGAAGTCTGTACTGAGAGTGCTGTCCGTCTTCCCCCGGGCTCTGCCACTATTAGGGAGCCAACAGGAAAAAAAAGCAGGGTGCTTTTAAAGCCCCGTCGTCCCGCGAAGGAAGAGAGGGGAGACGCAGGCTGGGGGGACAACAGGGGATCCAAAACGGTTTGCAGGATTTCGCTCTGCCTGAAGCACTTTTGCCCGTGCCCTGAACGAAACGGGCTGTGCCCGAGATGGGCGCGTAAGTTGCTCCCGTGTCCGCACTCCGCTCCGCGGGAAAGGCTTCAGCCGGTAACCGGCTGCGCCTCAGAGCATCCCATACGCCCGCCAGCCAGCCCAAACCCGCACCCAGGAACGAGGCTATTTTTCTTTCGTTCCCCACCACCCCCCACCCCCGCTTTTTTTTTTTTTTTTCTTTTTTTTTTTTTTTTTTTTTTTTTTTTTTTTAATTAATCTTATTTCTGTAATTATAACACCAGCACCCCGGCTGAGTTCTCAATAAAACCTGGATCCCGACATAAAATGCCACGCTGGAAAATAATGCGAGGGGACACAAGGGAGAGGAGGAAAGTCTCTAATTGGTTAAAATATGTTTAAATCACTTCATAAAACCCAAGCAAAGCGAAGCAAATAATCCACCTAGCAAAGCAAAGAAGCCGGGCGATTTAGAATCAGTGTAATTCGCTCCCCCCGCGACCGACTCCCCCCCATCTCCTCGCAGTATTTGATATGATGAATAACCCAATATAGGCCTTTAAAAATAGGTCACTGCATAAAGAGACTCCCAGAGAGCTATAAAAAATGGGAAGAGGGCGCTTTAAGGAGAGGAGCCATTTGCTTCTTTTGTGCTTGTTTGGTACCTAGCGGCCTGGGAGCTGCCAGCCGTCCTCCTCTTGGCCCTCAAGGTGAGGAGCGAAAGTTGGGGCCGGATCCAAGCCCCTGCCTCTCTTCCTGCCCCACCGCCCGTCCCGTCCCGTCCAGCCCCAGCCCGGCCCGCGGCTCATGTCCCGGCCGGGGTCCCCCCGGGGGCCGTGGAGTGTTCACGCCCGCAGTGGGGGCCAAGCTGTTCACCCCGGCTCTGGGCTTTGTCTCCGTCCCTGCGGAACGGCGAGACAAGCGGGATTCTGATCCGCGTTGAAATAGTACGGAGCGGGTCTGGCCCCGCAGAAAGCCCGGCCGGGCCGGGATCCCCGAGCGTGGGGGACACAGCAACCCCCGCCACCCCTGCCCCTCTCCAGAGCCGCCCGTGCGCTCGCAGCAAAAGGACTCGGGCTAGAAACCGGCCCTCCCCGACACTTTCCCCCCGCGCTGTTCCCGGCCAGGACCACCCGGCGCCACCGGAGCCCAAGAAGCCGCCGACATCCCCAGAGCGCTCCCGGCCCGCCACGCAATCCTTCCGTGGGCTCTCCCGACACTGGGGGGGCCCTGCTCCCGCCCCGAACCCCGCAGTACGCTCCAACACAGGGCGCTGGGAAAGAGGAGCACGACAAATTCGGCGGAAACCTTCGGGTTTTATTGGAAAGGAAAGGTCTGCCTTACCTGGAACCAGGCTCTCCCCTTCTTCCCCTCATTAAAAAAATAAAAATCAAACGGCTCTGGGCAGAGCTGGAGAGAGACATTTTGAATAACCTGGTAGGAGAAATTAGCAGGAGGGAGAAATAGAAGGAAAACCAAAAAAATCTTGGGGGAGGAAAAAAAAAAGGTACAGCCGCATGTTTTTCGGTTTGTTTTGTTTTCGCTTATTATTATTTTTCACTATACTGTATTATCCTGATGCAATAAAGGCTGGTTTGTAATGTAATTTAAAAATATATATGTCCAAACAAATAGCAGGGCCAGAATATGACAAGTGCATTCAGCATTATAATTCAACTGGGCTCCACCTCCATACCGCCTCCTAATTAATGGGTCTCCGAACTTGCAAAAGCCTGCATTGGACAGAGAGAGAGAGAGAGAGAAAGAGAGAGAGAGAGAAAGAGAGGGCGAAAAGTGTCATTGAAGATAATTGATTACCTCCCAATCAACAATAACTTGTTAGCAATAGTCAATTACCCCATCTCTTCTCGCTTCTTTCCCCCTGGTCCGAGGTCTCGGTGCGAGGGCTGCTCTTCCCCTCGACGAAGTCTGCTTTTTCTTTTCTTTTTTATTTTTTCTTTTTTTCTTTCTTTTTTTTAAAATTATTTTTAAAAATTATTTTGGGGTGGGTATTCGCTTGGGGTGAGGGGCAGGGAAAGTGCTGTGATTTGGGGTGTTTCTTAAAATAGCAGCTAGAAAGAGAAAGAAAGAGGACAGACAGGGGGGGGGGAGAGAGAGAGAGAGAGAGAGAGAGAGAGAGAGGAGGGGGGGGAAAACTCCGACCCAAAACCCTGGGACAAGAGGTACGGCAGGACCACCTCTCGGCGAGGGACCGACGGCAGCTCCGCTCCGCGCCCGCCCGCCGCCCTGCCCGCCCGGCCCGCCGCCCGACGTGGCTCTCCCCGGGAGGACCCGGGGCTCCTCCGCCGGAGTTGGAGGTGGGCTTCAACTTTTGCTCGCTGTCTTCGCCGCCGTCACCCCGCGGTCCCGCAGCGGGCTTCTCCCCGCGGCAGCGCATCCCCGTCCCGGGTGGGGAAGGCAGCCCCGTGCAGCCCGGCCCCACCATGACTTCCAAAGAAGAACCCAAGCCCTCCTCGGGGGAAGAACGGCGGCGGAGCCCCTTGGATCACCTCCCACCGCCGGCCAACTCCAACAAGCCCCTCACACCCTTCAGCATCGAGGACATCCTCAACAAGCCCTCGGTGCGGAGGAGTTACACCCTCTGCGGAACGGCCCACCTCCTCTCCGCCGCCGAGAAGCACCCCCCGGCCGGGCTGCCCCTCTCCGGCCGGGCGCTGCTCTCCCAGACCTCGCCCCTCTGCGCCCTGGAAGAGCTGGCCAGCAAGACCTTCAAGGGGCTGGAAGTCAGCGTGCTGCAGGCGGCAGAAGGTAAGCCGCTCTCAAAGTAGGGGGGTCCTCCAGCGGGTGGGTGGCCCGCTCCTCCCCACGGCCTGGTTTTCCTTCTCTCCTCGTCCCCCGCCATCTCCCAGGGTGTCGCATGGGGTGGGAAGGGGGTCCCTGGGCGGCCGGTACCCGGCAGCATCCTCCCCGTGTGGCCCTCGGGGTGCGGGAGAGGGGGCTCTGCCCCGCTACCTCCAGATGCCGAGGGGGCAGGGGTGTGGGGTCCGGGGTCTCGGGTCGGGGTGGACACGGGAAAGCGGGGACAATCTGGCGGCTCGTCGGCAGGCCGGGACGGGATGACCATCTTCGGGCAGCGGCAAACGCCGAAGAAGCGTCGGAAGTCGCGGACGGCCTTCACCAACCACCAGATCTACGAGCTGGAGAAGCGATTCCTCTACCAAAAATACCTGTCGCCGGCGGACCGGGACCAGATCGCCCAGCAGCTGGGGCTCACCAACGCCCAGGTCATCACCTGGTTCCAGAACCGCCGCGCCAAGCTCAAGAGAGACCTGGAGGAGATGAAGGCCGACGTGGAATCGGCCAAAAAGCTGGGCCCCAACCCCGCCGTGGACATCGTGGCCTTGGCCGAGCTGGAGCCCAGCGCCGAGGGAAGGGGCAAGGCACGGCCCGGGTCCCCGCCGCCGCCCCCCGCCGCCGCCCGGGAGCCCGGCGCTCCGCCGCCGCCCCGCCCCGCCTCGCCCCCCACGGAGCGGCCCCGCAGCCGCCGGGACAGCGAGGAGGAGGAGGAGGAGGAGGAGGAGGACGTGGAGATCGACGTGGATGACTGAGGGGCGGCCGGCATCCCCCCGCCGTGTCCCTCCCCCCGACCCCGACAGCTCCAAACCGGCACCCTCGGCCCCCCATCCCGGCCCCGGCAGCGCGGCGGGGCGGCTGCTCCCGTCGGTCGGAGCAATAAGCAATAGAACCCCACCAGAGACACACACCCCGCGATTAATTTAGGGTAGAGTCGAGATCCCTCCGCCTGCCACATCTTCGGAACGGTGCAATTACGGACGGCTTCTGTATAAATATTTAAACGTATATATTGGAATTTTTTTTTCCTTCCCCCTTCTTTTTGAGGTTTTGATTATTATTTTTTTTTAATAGCTATCAGTGACGATTGTTTTATCTATGAGGGAGACGCGTAACCTTGGAATAAACCTGGCTTCCAGCAGATGTTTGGGAAAGCAGTTGTTTTCAAAGACTTCTGAAACAAATCACTTTAGAGAAGATTCAAGTTAGGCTTAAAACTGCAACAGCAAAAAAAAAATAGCCGCTTTCCTTTCCTTGCATGTTTCAGATGTGCACGAACTAATTTTTTTTCCTTTAAAAATATTTTTTTCTCTCGCAATCTCGGGAACTTGGGGCTGGGTAATAATGCAAGTTGAAAAATATATACTTTCTTTTTATCCTAGAGCATAGAGATTTGTCTCCAATGCAATTTCTGCCTCATTTTACCAATTAAAAGCTATTTTTACCATTTTCTGCTATTGTTGTGCTTTTATTAAAAAGCTGCCTTTCGTATTTTTGATATGAAGGTGGTAACAAAAAAAAAAAAAAATCCTAGAATTATTTTTTACTCTTTTTAGAATTTTTTGCATGCTATGGAAATAAAAAAGGACAAATCCCAAAATCAACACATTTAAATATTACACTATAAATTTTAAAAAAAATGTACAGATTTAAAACCTGTTTTTGTTTGAATTGTACAAATTTTAAAAGGCCTGCTATTTAAGTTCCGATAGGGACAATGTCGCTTTATTTACTCTCTCTTAGAATTGTACAGATAGCTCTTTTTTTCCCCGATACAATAAAATCTTTACCATTTTAATATACTTTTTAACGTCCTTCATTTGTGACTGACAAAGCACCCCGCCGGTCCGAGGCTGCACCAGACCTTTCCCCCATAGGAATCTCCCATCCCGTTTGCATTTAAAGTTACTCTGAGAGCAGTACCTGTGAGAAAAAATGACAGGAAAGGAGCACACGAGCGAGACCACTATTATTATATCATTTTGGGGGTTTTTTTCCTAAGTCTAATGCCAGGCAGAGTTTAGCAAAGGAAGAACGCGGAGCATCGATAAGGCCGGAGGCGCGCGCAGCGCTTCCCGGGCGCGGGGGCTGCGCGGCGGCGGAGGGAGCGCGGAGGGACGAGCGGGACCACCGGGACCCTCCCGCCGTCAGCAGGGCATTTCCAGCCTGAAACTGGAGGGGAAAAAGTGGGGCAGAGAAAAAAAAAATAATGGAAAGAAAAAACAAATCCGAGCGGGAGCAAGGAGTTGTCAGCGATTTGGACAAAAGGAGCGGGATGTGTTGCTGGGGGAGCTGCCCTCCGCCCGGCGGGCCAGGCCTCCCGCTTCTGGGCAAAAGCTGCCACGGGGATGGAAAATGTTTCTTTTCCTCCCTTTAATCCTTTTTATTTTAATTTCTTCCTCCTCTTTTATTTATTTTTTTTCCCCCTTTTTTTTTTTTTTTTCCCCAGCCAAAATTAAAGCTCTGGTGAATGTGCTTTCTCTTGGCAGCGTGACTTGCTTTTGGAGTCGAGCAACGTGTGTTTCTCCCTATTCTTTGCAAAATTTATGTGAGAAAGGCAAATCTGGTGTACAGTGGTGGAGTCGGCAGAAAAGTGTCCAGATAAGACGGGGTTGGTTTGTGGGTTGAATTTTTTTTTCTTTTTTTTTTTTTTTTTTTTTTTGGTCCAGTTTCTCCGAGGCTAAATAAATCTTTCTCCTCTTTGAGAATGGATGGGGTTGTAATTTTTAGCGTAAAGCATGAAAACTGGGGACAAATGAGCCCTCTTCTCTGAAGTGACAAGCGACAATGGAGCATATACAGCCTCCTGCGGTTCGCCATGCTGAAACAAGCGTGCCCCTCCACAGCAGAGAGAAGGCGAGCGCTTGGAGACCATATGGTTTTTGAATTTTCTTCACAATTTCCAGACAATTTGATGGATTAGGTTAACCCTCCCTTCCACTGTTTAACTCCACAACAATGGGAGCAGAGCTGTTCTCCCTTCGTCGGGGCATCTGTGCGCTTCTATTCTTTTTTCTTTCTCTCTTGGTATTTGGAACAAGCCTATGAATTACAATGAAATTCACTTTTCTTTAGTATTATTTGGAAGAGCACTTGTTTTCCGCCACCTCCCGCCCCCACTCCGCCATCCCCTTTTTTTTTTTTTTTTTTTTTTTTTTTTTTTTTTTTTTTTTTTTTTTTTTTACCTCCGAATGATAGCTTTGACTTCTGTCCAGATCTCTCGGAAAGCCTTCAATCTTGTCCTTAAGTGTTTTTATGCTAAACAGGGAAATCGTAAATGCTGAGAAACTGTGACATTTATGTGAAGATCTAGTTAAAGGGCTTTATTTGTTTTCTTTATCTGTTTCCCCCCCCCCCCCAGTCCCTCTCCTGTTCCCCCTCCTCTCCTGTCCCCTCCCTCCCTCCAGTCTTTTATTCTTTTGTCTTGGAATGGATTTAATGAGGCTGCAAACAGTACAATTCACTATAACCAAGAAATTAAAAAAAAAAAAAAAAAAAAAGTGTCTGGGTGTATGGAAAATAGGCTGGGAGTTAATTTGGGTTTCTGATCTATTGACTTCGGAGTGCAAAGAGGAGAGGTGCCGGGCCGCCTTGCACCCGCAGAAGTTTACCACACGTGGCTGGGGCGGGTTCGTAAATAAAGCCTCCTCCTGAAGATTTGTAGCCTCATAATTTGGCTAGCCCCCCCATCTCCAAATAACTGGGATTTTGGCTGTTTAATCTGCGTCTTGACAAACAAAAGATTTTTTTTTTTTTTTAAGCTTAAAAATGAAGCTCTGGATTGTGCCCTTCGTTTGTCATCCAGTTTGAAATGCGCTGTTCCCTGGGATCACCTACCTGATTAGGTCTACTGCTCGGGGTTTGCTCTCCCTCGAATTTTAGATACGATAAGGGGTGGGGTTTTTTTCCCTTTTCTGTGGTTTGTTTGGTTGTTTTGGGTTTTTTTTTTTCTTTAGTTTGTCTTCTTTATTTTCGGGGGGCGGTGGGTGGGTGTGGGACTGTTGTTAGTTTGTCGGTTGGTTTGTTTTTTTTCCCCCCCTGCAGCAGCAATAGGGACACGGTGACAGCTCTGAATCGTGCCCTCTGGGCTGACCCAGCCGCAGCCCTTCCCGGCCCATTAGGAAGGCTGCTGCCACGGACGCGGGATGAAACCCCTCCTGCCGGCCCCAGATTACGAGATTTACCCCAAATTAGGGATCTCAGAATATGCCTCGCCGACCCAGGGCCGCCGGCCCCTCCCGTGCGGTGCTGTCCCGGAGAAGGAGGGAGCTGGGCTGAGACTCCCAGCTGGAATTTCCTGGCCGGGGACAGCTGGGGCAGCGGTCCCCTTGACTGGCCTTCAACCTGCCCCCAGTACTACCTGCACGGACACATAAGCGGGGAGCAGAGTTCGTCCCGTTTCCTACCCCGGGCAAACCCGCAGCGTTTCAGAGCTTCTCACCGCCAGCCCGGTGCTCCGTGCCCTGGGCACCGGCTCACCGCGGTTCGCCCTGTGAAAAGGTGGGCTTGGGGCAGGGAGAGAGACAGGCCTTTCCCAAGTGATTCCCGACAGGAAAAATAAAAATGTCCATCCGCTTAAACACCCCAGGCCCCGGCCCGGAGAGGTGAGAATTAGCAATTTGCAAAAGGATGCCCGGGAACACGGAAGCTCCTTGCACGAGCGAGCTGGAGGCCCGAAGGTCCCTCATCATCCGCCCCGTCGGGGGCTGCGCTGCCCCGTGTCCCTCGTGTCCCCCGTGTCCCCCGTGTCCCCCGTGTCCCCCGTGTCCCCCGTGTCCCCCGCGTCGGGGCGGGCGCGGGCAGGTGCGGGCAGGGGGAGGGCGGGTGTGGCGATTCCCCAGGGTCTCGGTCTAGCCCGCACCTCGACCACCGCTGTTCCCTCCCCGCAGGAACCCCATTTCTCAAAAGCAGGAGCGGGACATGCCCTCCTGCGTGTCCCCCCAGCCTCCCGCCCATCCTCCCGCCCCTGCCATACCCATCCTTCATCCCCAAACTTGACACTGCATTAGATTTCGTTTGGAGGTGTGAAGGGAGCGGGAGGGGAGGAAGCGGTGGGGGGTGTTGTCTGCTTGGAAAAGCCACTGTTTAGTGTTTCCGGGGGGGAGTTAAGCTTTTTTTTTTTTTTTTTTTTTTTTTTTCCTGAGGGGTGTGGAGAAGATCCATATTTGATCTTGTTCACTTCACACAGGGCTCCCAGACGGAGAATAAAGCCCCCTTCTGAATTATCCAACAGGGTTGAAGCAGGTTGAGTCAGTGAAATTCAGTTCCTTATTTTATGAGGTGTCAGAGCTGATGTCGAATATGGCAACGATAACTAATACTACAGTCTGAGGGACCAGAACGTGGTAATTAATCCCAAAGACTTAAGTGTATTTTAGTTCAGGAGAAAAAAAATCACTAATTCAATCGTCCGGAAAATTGAAGTTTGATGCATGAGTCTCTGCTGAAAGGAAAGGCTTTTTCTTCCCGATTCTGGGGTTGGGGCAGGAATCGCAGCCTGTCTCCTCCGCTGCCCGGAAAGGCCCCTGCACGGGGCCGCTGCCAGCCCGCCCCCAGCCCGGGGCACACCGGGGACCGCCAGGCTGAGGGACGGAGGTGACACAGGGGTCTCCTCATTTCCTCCGCTGTCACACCGTCTTTCCCGCCCGCCCGCCGCAGTAAACACTAAACATTCGCGGCCGTATCGCGACCGCTCCCTCATATCGCGACACGGAAAGGTTGTCGCTTAGCACTGCGAGTCCCAGCAGCTCTTGGCCTCCCATTGTCCCCGTGCCAGGCAGCGGGTCCGGTGGGGCATCAGCATTTTGCCCACCTGCCATGCCCTCACCCACTCTCCGCACCCTCCCCCCCGCGGTTTTCGGCCCCGGGGCAAGGCCCGTATTTGTTCTCTCGGCTCTGAGGTACTCTGGGGGAGTCTGGGGACACCGGACCTCCCTCCTGTGCCCGAGCGAGGACACGGGCACCCTGGGGCAGCCCGGGCACGGCCGGTGCCGCTTGAGAACGGAGAGCTCCCGGCGCCGTGATGTCGGTGGGGCCGCGCTCGCTGCATTCAGCCCCACGGCCGCGAGCATCCTCCTCCGCGCCGCTCCACCGCGGACACCCTTCAGCCTTCTTAAACTCCGGTCTCTCATCCGGGGGAGGACTGGGCCAAAGCGGGGAAGCCTCGTCGGACCACTCCTGTCCCCATCCCCTGCCGGGCTCCCCGCTGTCCCGCGGGGCCTGGACTGTCCCTCCGCCCCGACGGGCTGGGCTGGCATCCTTGGGCCGTCCGTGGGGTGTCTTCGGCAATGAGGGGCGGTACTTTGGACGTGCCCGCCGAGGAGCCCGGCCCTTCGCCCTCGCCGTCCAGGTG